>NC_133112.1:25090744-25442554 GCF_022965805.1 Primulina eburnea
TCCCGTAGAGAGAATAAATTCAAAAGTTGAATTTATATTATATAGTAAATTCAAGGAGTTGAATTTATGATAACTAAATTTTGAGAGAATAAATTCAAGGAGTTGAATTTATAAAATTTGAGAATTTAATTTATTAAACTCAAATGTTGGGTTTATTAAATATTAAATTTTGGAGGTGATGTAAATTCAAGTAGTTGAATTTATAATTTAAATAATAAATTCAAATGTTGAATTTATAATGTATTTAATTTATTAAGCTCAAAAGTTGAGTTTATTAATAAATTAAATAAGGTGGGTATGTTTAATGGGCTTGTAAGAGTACAAGTCCATCATAACAAATAATTAAAGTTTTAATAGGCTTTGATTAAATTAATTAAACTAGTTGGACTAGTCTAATTAATTAAATCAAGCTCATTAATGTTAATTATGTCATTATGCATTATTTAATTATAAATAACACATGTTAATTGAGAAACCCTAGCCTACCACTACAAAAGTCTTCTTGACTTTCACTCTCAAGTGAGAAATCGGCCACCACCCTTTTTGAAAGAAAATATTGTTGTGCTATCTCTCAATTTTCTCTTCTACGCAAAATCTCTTTCTCATTCTCTAGTGCAATTTGAAAGAGGAACATACTATCTAGTCGTGGACTTGATAGAAGGATTTCTTTGAAGAAAGTTCGTAGGGAATCATCAAGAGCCGGATCTGTAATACCGGATCGGTTGGTGTCCACGTGATTAATTCACAAAGGTATAATTTCTAACATCCTATGCATGTTTAATTTGTTAAATCATACGAACGTCCAAAGCAATATTATTTTGTTTTTCAAATAAAATAAAAATTTTAAATCTTCCGCTGCGTTTGGGAGTGTAGAAAACCAGATCCAACAGTTGTATCAGAGCCAGGTTCTCTATATCGTATGATTTTAAATCATATAGAATAATTTATTTCTAACCACACAAGAAAATTTTTAAGAAAATTTAGCACCAAGAAAATTTTATTTTTCCAGAAAACAAAAAAAAAAAAATTAAATCTGCCCGGAACTGTTCCGGGCAGTCCGTGCGCGCAGGCGCCGGACGCCTGCGCGCCCCGCGCTAGCGCAGGCGTCGGACGCCTGCGCGCGGTGTCGGCGCACCTGTGCGCGTTCTGCGCGCACACGGCCGCTTCGGGCAGCGGGCGGGCAGTGGGCGGGCGGCTGCCCGGGAGCGTCTCGGGAAGCGCGCTGAATAATGGGCTTGAATTGTTTGGGCCTAGGGTGCGATTTTCTTAAAATATTGGAAGCTTTTGTAATAAGTTGCATTTGCATCCCTGCATTCACCTAGGTTTGGACCTGGATCCATGTATGGCTCACATGGATCTAATAGTGTTGGCGATCGATCATCCTTATTTTATTGTTGAATGTCATATTATGATATATGCGATATATAGTAGTATACATGTATGTATATTATTAGATAATATAGTTGCATGAATCCGGCAAACATACAAACTCGTGGCACGCGATTTTTAAAATTAAAATGATGAGACAATTTTAAAATTAAAATCCCTCATTTTGAATAAAATTCAAAATTTATATCAAACCGAAAAAGTAAAAATTGAAGGAGTTTAATTTTTCCTTGCCTTCCATTAACCGTGGTTGCATGTTGATCGCTACCCGCGGACAGTGTCTGGCTCATATTATTGGGGAGGCCTGTACGCCGAAAAGCTGTGACTTCAACCGGACATATGATGTGAATTGAGTGGAACTCCCATGACTTCGGCTCATATTATTGGGGGAACTCATGGCGACCGTCTACTACAATTCAATATTGATGGGTTGGTTTGACATGCGAAAATAAACGACGTCATATTATTGGGTCCTTATTAAACGTCAGGTAAAACACGCAGAGGTTGCATAGGGATGCAATTGGACTCTACCTTTTAGAAATTATAATTGGCTGATATTATTCGGGATTATAATTGGCTAATTGGACTATACGTGCCTACCTAGGAAATACGATTTCCCTTTTTCATCAGAGGGCGGTGGAAATGTCAAAATAGTGGGAGGGTAATTTATAAAATGAAATCCATATTTTATATCTTAAAATTATTTTAAAATAATCAGCAACAATTATTCTGTTTCCATATCAGTATATTTTTCGATTTCGTCACATAATCCAATTTTGTTATTGACAAGCTAACCGAATCTAATTTTCAAGACTGGTTGGGAAAATTGTTCTGAATTCGGAGAAAATGACATACACACTAATGTCAGTCTTGTTGAACTGACAATGCATGCAAGATGGTGGGACCATATTGTGCAAGCTAAAGTGTGATGGGCTCGCTTCTATGTCAAATGAACTGTAGGGACAGTTTGAGAAAATGTTGAATGCTGCTGACATTCGAATACACATGCAAGAGTTGCATAGTGCATGAAACTCGTACAGTGATGCACACCACTTTTAAAAGCTCATGACTACACGAATGCAAGATGGGGCTTTGGTCCATGAGCGTGGTGTATATATGATTGGGTTTAATGAGAAAGTGGTGGGCCTGGAATAGGTGATTCCTAACAAGTTACTTCATGACAATCAATTTGTTGTCATTCTATTTCTCATTTGACGGGTTTATGTTGAACTTCAATTTGAATAAAATTGATGATAGCCTTGAAGAGCTATTCAACATGCTTATGACTTATGAAGTCATCATAAAATAGGAAAATGTTGTTTCCTAGTTGGGCTTGTTGACATGAACAAAATGGCCCGCAATGTAAGGGAAAGAAATGTTCTGCCCCTCACAAGAAAAACCCAATAAGAGGCAAACTCCGAAAGACACTTAAAAGGCCTACAAAGCCCGATAAGTCAAAACATATTTCACTGCAAGAAGTCCGGACATAAGAAGTTATATGTGTTAGAGTAGGTGCCCGTCGAGCCAAGTGTTGGCCGAGTGTTCACGATGAAACTCTATGTATAAACGATCTTTATTTTAATAATATTTGAATTTATTATATTGGCGCATCTTTATCTGTATACCCATGCTAGTTGCATAGATAAAGTCCTTGAATATACAAATAGTAGAAAGAATATGAGATGCTCATATGATGAGTATCATGAAACTCATATTTGGAATACTGTATATTCTAAACGGTTCCTAGTCGATTCAGCCGCCACTAAGAAGGATATAGGCCGCTCGAGTTAGAGACTAGTATCTGCGATGTGAGTACCATGTTTCATTGGTAGGGAACATTGTGATGTCCGAACATGCAGATAGGTGCTCCTTGTAGAGTGCACTGAACAACCCTCCATAAAAGGACTTTCCAAGTGGTTCTCACTTATCGAGTGGAATAGTCCTAGTTTATGGTTGTACACCATTAGTCCTTATGACCCGGGACAACATTGAGACTCTATGTGCTAGAATTACACTTTGGCTTGTTTACCGACTCTCATGGGGTCATCAGGTGGCAAGGTTGGGTGTTCTGTCGAAACATATAGGAGTCGATGCATTGTAGTCGGGGATTCACCGCTTACCTTCGGGTATGGATATCCTATGCGTTCTCATGTGTATGTAGATTGAAATCTCTGATCAGAGTATGGTGGTAATTATGAAAGGGGTTTCATAGATTACACCATCGATGCAACTACAACATGACACATAGTATCGATTCATTGACAACTCTCGATAAACCAATGGTTGTCGAATCGGTCGGGATATATGAGTTGAAGGGACCGTACTGTACGCTAACCATAATTGAATGGTTCTTGCAGGCACTATCATTTGATACCTAGGGAATCATGTAAGCGATGTTGCTAGGCGTTAACATGATTCGTTGGGTGCTATCAGACTTGAGTTCTGACGTTCTTGTTATCAAAGAGTTGATAAGTAAGAATGGAGCAATTGGGGTATGATCATATAAGGACATGTTTAGTCCGAATCACATGGAGATGTGAACCCACGGCTAGTTGTATCAATGAACCATTGAGGGCCACACAAGTGCTGGCTTTCTAGATCCCGTTGAGAAGTAAAAATAGTTCAATGTGTTGAACGACTTATAAATGAGTTTATAAGTGTAAGGAAAAATAGAAGTATGACTTCTATGAGAGAAATGTAAATTTTAATTTATGGAAGTGTTCCTAAATTAAAATTTGGCCAATTGAATAATGTATTTGAAAATTGTGATTTTCATAAACATTATTATGGACTAAATTAAATTAATTCAAGTGTTGAATTAATTAAACACTAGTGGACCTAGTAGAGTCCAAATAATTAAATTAATTCAAGTGTTGAATTAATTAAATTATATTGAGTCTAGTAGCGCTCAATTTAAATTAATTATTTAACTAGTGGGACTTGGGTAAATTCAAGTAATGTTTAATTAGTCTTAAATATGTTTGAGATAATTAAATTTAGTCCATGGTTTTTATTTTGATAATAAACCATATAATATGCATGCATGGGAGGTGAAGGGTTGGAGACAACTTTTGCAATTATCAAGGCTTGGCATGCTACTTTTGTCTCTACTTTTTGCAAGTCCAAGACAAGTCTCCCTTCCCCCTCATTCATGCAAGATGGCCGAATTCTCTATACACAATTCTCTCAAGTTTTCTCTCAATTTTTCTCTTCAAGTGTTGAGGAAGAAAAATACTTCTCCTTGAAAAATCCTTTTATTTTTCTAGTGCAAAATAAAAGGGGTTCTAGTTTGCTAGTGGTGGGCCTAATTTTGAAGGAAAGATTCAAGAACAAGGTGAAGCTTGTAGATTGTCTTGCCATCAAGAGCTTAGTTGTATATCAACTAAGTTGGAGCCATCATCAACCTCAAGAGGTTGATAGGTAACTATTTCTAAACACACTATGAATGTCATTTTGGTGTTTTATTGTATTTCCTACACAAATCTATGGTGGCCGAAATATATATGCTAAAATCGAAATTTTTGTGCTTCCGTTGCGTTTCCGGCCACTGTAACCGATCCCCTTTCAAGTGGTATCAGAGCTATGTTACGTTTTTGTGTAGCAAATACAAGATATTATGTTGAGATCGATTTCTAACCGCATGAGTGTATTTTTTGCAACAAAATACCAAGGCCTTTTTGGGGACATTTCGGGCAGCATGTTGCTGCCCGTGTCGGGCAGCTCGGGCTGCCCGAGGGGCTGCCCGTTTCGGGCAGCAAGGGCAGCCCGAGGGGCTACCCGAACGCCCCTCTTTTAAAAATAAAAAAAATAAAAATTTTTTGTTGCCGGAATCCGGCGACGGAGCTCCGGCGACGGCGATGACGACTAGGGTTTTCCAAAAGTGTTTTGGATTATCAAAGTGTAATGGGCCTTGAGTTGTTGGGCCATTAGATTGCTAACATGTTTGTGATTTTAAATGGGCCAAAACGGTTTTTGGTGAAAAATAATTTTAGGGCCCTTAAGTTTAAAATAACAAAGTTGCAAATATTTTCTCATGAAATAAATATTTTAAGTTGGACTTTAAATATTTATAGTAAATGGTGATTTATAAGAAATTCGGTTATAAATAAATTAATTTGAAAGTGGACAAAGGTGTTTGTATACTTTGTTAATTTACTTTATAATCGTGGCAGTTAGTGATTGGATCAAGATATATAATATTGGATCAATTAATTATTGTGAAAATTAATTGATGTTGTATGATATGTGATATTATGCATGAAGGATGATCAAAAGCCCAAGCCCAATTTGCTAGGTGTATGCTAGGATATTTTGTGTTGAATGATTGTAATAATTATAAATTTATAAAGTGGGCTTGGTTTATGGCCCGTTCCCACCCCATGAGATGTATCCCTATTTGCCATGGATATTTATTTGTAAATATTAGTATAGTGGATGATCAAGATTGGAAGATGGTGGCCATGATGATTATGAAGATCGAAGATATGTAAATATTGGAAGCTAATGTAATAGTTGCATTACATCCCGTGCATTTACCCTAGGATTGGACCAAGGCCCGTGTTTAGCTCACACGGTCCGTTAGTATTGGGGCGATTGATCATCCTTGTTTTGTTTACTATTTATAATATATGCATGATATGTTATAAATAATGAGTATGTGCGTTATTATTATGATAATAACAAAGTTGCATGAATCCGGCAAACATACGATCAAACATGGCGAGCTTTTAAATAAAATTAATGATGAGACCTTTCAAAATTAAAAACCCTCATTTTGAATAAGATTCAAAATTAATATCAAGCCCGAAAAGAGGAATTATAAATTTGTTTATAATTTCCTTGTCTTCCATCGACAATGGGTGCATGATGAACGCTACCCGTACTCGGGGCTCGGCTCATATTATTGGGGGAGCTTTGGGTGCCGGAAAGCTGTGACATCCATTGACATGGTGATGTGAACTACGTGGAACTCCCATGATTTCGGCTCATATTATTGGGGGAACTCATGGCGACCGTCCATTAAGGTTCAACATCGATGGGTAAGGCTTGACACGTGAAGATGAACGACGTCATATTATTGGGTCCTAATCAAACGTGAGACAAAAGTTTACGTAGAGGGTTGCATTGTGATGCAATTGGAAACTACCTTTTAGGAATTATGATTGGCTGATATTATTCGGGATCATGATTTGCTAATTGGACCTTACGTACCTACTGAGGAAAGGAGTTTCCCGTTTTCACTAGAGGGTAGTGAAAGATGTCAAAACAGTGGGAGTAAACATTTATAAAGTTAAAGTCCATACTTTATATCTTACTAAATATTTTAAAATAGTCATTAACATTTATCTGTTTACTTTTCAGTACTATTTGACAATGTCTTAAATTCGCAATCCGCTTTCTGCCATACTCGAAAAACATGTGTTAACCGGACCTAACTACCTCACTTAGCTAAGAAATCTGAAAATTGTCTTGAACTCGGAAAAGATTGCATATACACTAAATGAGTCGCCCCCTGATAAGGCTCCGACTGACTGCACTCCTGAGGAATTGCAGACCTACAAGGATTGGTGTGACCATGACTTGAAGGCCAAGTGTTATATGCAGGCTTCTATGAATGATGAGCTGCAGAGGCGTTTTGAGGGTGCAAAGAGTGCTGCTGACATTCATTTGCACCTCAAGGAGCTCTTTGGTGAGCAGACTCGGCCTCTTAGGCATGCTACCGTCAAGGAGCTAATCACTTTGCGCATGCGAGATGGGGCCTCGGTCCATGAGCATGGCCTAAATTTGATTGGACTCGTGGACAAGCTTGTTGGCATGGATTTGATGTTGCCTTCGGAGTTGACCACCGACGTGTTGCTGTTATCGCTGCCTAGCTCGTTTGATCCTTTTGTGGTGAATTTCAATATGAACAAGATGGAACCGACCCTTGAAGAGTTGGTGAACATGCTTGTAACTTTTGAGTCCACCATCAAGAAAGAGAAGTCGGTTCTTTATGTGGGTTCTTCATCTGGTACGAAGACCGATCCACGTGGGAAGAGGGTTGTTCATTGCACTCGATAAGTGAGAACCACTTGGAAAGTCCTTTATAGAGGGTTGTTCATTGCACTCTACCAGGAGCACTTATCTGCATGCTCGGACATCACAAGGTCCCCTACCAATGAAACATGGTACTCACATCGCAGATACTAGTCTCTAACTCGAGCGGCCTATATCCTTCTTAGTGGCGGCTGAATCGACTAGGAACCGTTTAGAATATACAGTATTACAAATATGAGTTTCATGATACTCATCATATGAGCATCTCATATTCTTTCTACTATTTGTATATTCAAGGACTTTATCTATGCAACTTGCATGGGTATACAGATAAAGATGCGCAAAAATTAATAAATTCAAATATTATTAAAATAAAGATCGTTTATACATAGAGTTTCATTGTGAACACTCGGCCAACACTTGGCTCGACGTGCACCTACTCTAACAATCCATCCTCTTGAAAGCAGTAAAGATGCCATCGGTACCAACTGGTTGAGCTACTTGGCCTCTATCCTGACCTCTACCTTGGCCTGTACCTTGCATACGCAGCAACTGCTGGATCTGCTCACTATGGACTTTGGCTTGCTCTTTCAACAACTTGCCGAACTCATCGACAACTCTAGAGGAAGAACTATCCTCACCCTCTACGGATTTCCTCTTAGGAGGCATACTCTACAATGTGCTCACACAAAACAAATCAATAGATAACAATGAATAGATGTAGAAGAAGGCATACCCGGACAGTTGAAAGTAGACGAAGTCATATGCATTGGTCCGAAGAACGGTGCTCTGATACCACTAAATGTGACACCTCTGACCCGTTTTAATAAAATAGCAGCGGAAATTAAAATTTTCTTTGAAGGGAGGAAGGATTTAAAATTTCTTGACATAAACACATTTACAAATATTTGCAATTACATGATCAATGAAATGATAAAAGCCAAAATACAAAATATCATTTGTGTGATCATGCCAAAATGCCACAAAATACTCTTCTTCCTTCCCTCTCTTATGCATATGACATCGGCTCCAATCAACGTCCTAGTCCGTCACTCTTATCTGCATCACATGAATAACTTAAATGAGTATAAAACTCAGCAAGTGGAACTCTTACATAGCAATGTACATAACATACTCTGAAAACATGACTTTAAAACATTGAATACCATCAACTCTTGAAGTATGAATAACGTAGAATAATATAACAATAAGATGGTATTTCTATTTTCTCTGTTGGATTGATATCTATATAGTATCTCTGTCTCTGTACCTATATCCCATCGATATAAATCGATAACTCTGAGGGATATAAGCCTATGGTCGTTGATCAACTAATTGCATGCAATCTCTAACTATGTATCTATCAATCCAAAAATCATTTGAATCCTCTCTTTGGCATTTCATCAAACACTTTGAAGACTTTAATCTCTTGTATTCCCTTTTCAATAATTGAGACATAAAATGCCTCCAATATATATAACAAGTGTATCAATGCATAATCATGAATCAAATGAAGGGAATAACACATTAAAACCCTTGAAATACCATACATATATTATCATGTGAGAACAAGAATGAAATTCCACTTACAACCACTTGGAACCTTGTTTTTATACTCTTGGTAGTAATCCTAAAACAATAAACCATGTATTGCACCATCAACATCTCAATAATCAAAAACCCATATAAATTAACCCATAAATTCAACACACCAACAAACCCATATCATCTCTCACCCCAAAACCAAGAATAAACAACACCAAAAGCTTACCTTAGCTTCCTAGAACCAAGAAGAACCTTGTTCTCTCAACAATAATCCACCAAGAGGCTTGAATTAAAGGAAGGAAAGGAAAGAAATGAGAGAACCCTAGTCTCCAAGGAGAGAAAAATCGAGAAGGGTGAGAAAGAAATGAGGAAAGTGAACCCACTCATCCAATTATATCACTTAAAACTCGAAACACGCTTCTACTGTGCATGACCGCGGGTGCGCTCCTACCTCCACCGCGGGTGCGCTAAGCTCACGGCATTCCATTCAAAAATCTGAAAATGACGACCGCGGGTGCGGTGCCAACCTTACCGCGGGTGCGGTGCCTCCACCGCGGGTGCGGTACCTACCACACCGCGGGTGCGGTGTGTCTACGACAATTCTACTCAAAATGTTGCAATATAGACCGCGGGTGCGGTGATGTCACGGCAAAAACAAACTCTAAAGCAACTAAAATCGAACCGCAATGCTGATACAATACAACTACCATCAATGAACATCAACAATGCCACAAAATAATGATAACCAACCATACTATGACCCATAATCACAACTCTTAACATCTAAACCAAATAATCCAAAAACATACGAGACTTAAACCGTACCGTACACCAGGCTCGGCTATTACATGAGACAAGAGTTCCCAGAGTTATTTCGATGATGTAAATTTCTTATACAGTTTTTGTATATATACTCCTTATTGATACGATTGATTGCATGTGATTTCAGGGACGAAATCGTATCTTAGGGGGGAGAAATGTAATGCCCAAGATTTTATATCGTGTTAAATTACGATTATTAATTTTAATCGAGACGATTATGAAAGGGCTAACCGAGACACGAAATAAGATCGCGTGTGAAAATTGATGTGCGAGGACAGTTGCATCGGCGCACATGCGCGACTATATGCGCGAGAAGTTCAGAAAGGTTGGCGCACATGCGCAACTTAGATTCGCGCACCTGCGTGAGACAACCCAAGAGTTGCCAATTTTGAGCAAAGGCCTCGCGCAGATGCGCCGAGTAGGGCGCCCATATGCGCGAGTCACCGTTAAGACACGCGCCGAGACTTAAGGTCTCGCGCATATGCGCCGGTTGATGTCGCGCATATGCGCGAGACGTGCAATGCCTAGATCGAGCCACCTAGCCTTCACATGCATGATATATATATATATATATATATATATATATATATATATATATATATATTAATATATATATATAAATCGAATTGTACCTTCAGAATTCAGAAAAATAAAAAAAGGGACGAGAGAATTGTTGAAAATCCTTACGCCTTTATATTGCGATCCGTCCATCAGATTTTGAATCCGAGTACGACACCGTGTTCCTAGCAACGACAGCTACTACAGGACGTAAGTTTTGTTACGTTTTGTTAAGATTTGAAATTATGCTATGTCCATAATTAGAAATGATTCATATATGGCGTTATTTACATAGTAGGCATCATAGAATCGAAGTCAGATTAAGAAACAGATTGAGTATGGAATTGTTATAAATTTCAGAGTTAAATTGACTGAGATGTGATGTCAGATTTGCACTGTGGTTGATTATCAATTATTAGAATTAGTACATACTGGTATGGTATCACCGGTATAGCAGAATTATACAGTTGTACCGTCAGAATTTAATAAAACAGAGATATCGTGATTTAATTAGAATATTGATACAGTATATTGGTATTGTCATTGCCAGATTGAACAGTGACAGACTTTGAATCAAGACTTTGATCGTATCAGATCGACAGCAAGAAAGGTATAAATAAATGTTGATTCGGGATTGCACAACTCGAGTTAGGTTTGACTTGAGTTTCCCAAAATCACATACTTTATTTTATTGCATTGATATTTGCAGATTATCAGATTCATATGTTTAGTCTATTGAATTATAGCAGAGCCAGAGTTTGAGTCTAGGGCAGATCAGCCTAGCTAGGGCAGACCCGCCGAGTCTTTGTCAGAACCGCTGAGACTCTAGACTTACGGTGTATCGATGAGCTTAGATGAAGATCGACGTCTGTTGTAGACATTCGATACACCATACCAAAGTCTAAATTAGATCGGGATCCCTAGATTAGAAATGAGTCCTAGATTTAGGTACAGATTTGTATCGATTCATGTAGTCAGATTGGATGCATGTTTTTATGATTATTTATGCTTTTATATATGTTTTATATGATTGCATTGATACATTGTTTATACTGGGATATTTATATCTCACCGGAGTTATCCGGCTGTTGTCTTGTCTGTATGTGTGCATGGCAACAGGTGGGACAGGTTCAGGGTCACAGAGGTGAAGAAAGATCGAATAGAGTGGAGACACGGACTTGGACTAGAGATAAGGTTTAAACACTTGATAGTTAGTTGTTGAACCTGAGATGTGTATGATTGTATATTGTATCAGATTTATACTTTTATACTGATATGTATAGGAGTTTGATTCCATTACCTTCCGCATTTAAAAAAAAATTAGACCCTGTTTATTATAATTGATTAAATTAGTCCTAATAACGATTAAAAAAATGATTAGCGTCCGGGTCCCCACAGATACATCTTGGTGGTTGTAGATGATTTTTCAAGATTTACTTGGGTTATTTTTCTCAAATCTAAAGACCAAACTGCTGCTAAACTGATCAAGCTTTTCAAAAGAATATTAAACGAGAAATCAGTTGGAATTGATAGAATCAGATCCGATCGAGGAACTGAATTCATCAATCAAATTCTTTCAAATTTTTTAGAAACTGCTGGAATTAATCATGAGCTCTCAGCAGCTATAACTCCTCAGCAAAATGGTGTAGCAGAGAGGAGAAATCGGACCCTTAAAGAAGCTGCTAGAACGCTGTTTGCTGATTCTGGTATTTCTCAAAGGTTTTGGGCAGAGGCAGTGAACACTACGTGTTATACTCAGAACATATCGATGATTAATAAAAATCATTTGAAAACACCTTATTAGATCTCGCATGGACGAAAAAGTGTGGTTTCTTACTTCAAAATATTCGGCTGCAGATGTTTTATTCTTAACAATGGCAAAAATCATTTAAAAAACTTTGATGCTAAATCTGCAGAGGGAATATTTCTGGGATATTCGTCAGTTAGCAAAGCTTATAGAGTCTATAACAAGAGCACACTAAATGTTGAAGAGTCTATACAAGTTTTTTTGATGAAATTGCATTAACTGATAAGCCAACTGATCCAGTTGAGCTAGTTGATCGATTTACAGATATCAGTTTGGAGGATGATCATGAAGAAGAAAATATATCAATCGAAACATCCTTCAAACACCCGAACCTGAAATTGTATATCAATCAGTTGAACATGAAGCTGTTCCTGATAATCAGTTGAAAGAGCATATTGAGAATAATCAATTACCAACTGATGCAGCAACTGAAACCGAAAACATTCAGCTGCCTACTGAAGAAATTGCTGGTACAGAAGCAACAAATGCAGAACTCAGATGGAAGAAATCACATCCTCCAAAATTGGTGATAGGTAATCCATCTGACATGGTAAGAACAAGAAATCAAATGCTCAATTTATTTATTCATTCAGCTTTTGTATCCTAATTGGAACCGAAGAAAACTGATGAAGCTCTTGCTGATCCAAGCTGGACAAATACAATGCAAGAAGAGCTGATCTCAGTTTGACTAATAAAAGTGCTTGTCTCCAGTTGATCATGTCAGTTTCTAGGAGACAGACTGATCATGTCAGTTTCTAGGTGACAAACTGATCTCTTGGTTCTGCAAGAAGCAAAAATCCATAGAAACTTCCACAACTGAAGCAGAATACCTTGCTGCTGGAAGCTGTTGTGCACAACTACTCTGGGTTCAGCAACAACTGAGAGATTATTGAGCTGACGCTAAAGAATCGCCCATATTCAGGGATAATACAAGCACGATTGCTATTACCTACAATCCAATTCTTCACGCGAGGACCAAGCACATAGATGTCAGGCATCACTTCATCAAAAATCATGCCTTGAAGAAGGACATACGATTGGAATATGTCTCAATTGAGCAGCAAGAAGCTGATATCTTTACCAAACCATTGCGCGAGACTAAGTTTTCTCACTTTCGCAATATACTTGGATTAATTTATATAACCTAATCAGTTTTGCTGTTGTTATATCTGTGACACCCTTGACCGATTTTATACCACTAAATGTGACACCCTTTACCGATTTTATAAAATGACACAGCGGAATATTAAAAATTTGCTTAGAGGGAAGGAGGATTTAAAGTTTTCTTGACATAAACATACATGATCAATCAAGTGTTTCATCAAAATACAAAATATTATTTTTGATCATGTCAAAATGCTAACAAAATAGCCTTCTTCCTTCCATCTTCTATTTATATGACATCGGCTCCAATCAACGTCCTGGCTCGTCCCTCTTAACTGCATCACATGAAATAACTGAAATGAGTATAAAACTCAGCAAGTGGAACTCTTACATAGCAATGTACATATCATACTCTGTAAAACATAGCTTTGAAATCATAAAATACCATCAACTCTGAAATATGAATAATCATAACAATAATGATGGTATTTCTCTTTTCTCTGGTGGATTGATTGTTAGAGTAGGTGCACGTCGACCCAAGTGTTGGCCGAGTGTTCACGATGAAACTCTATGTATAAACGATCTTTATTTTAATAATATTTGAATTTATTATATTGGCGCATCTTTATCTGTTTACCCATGCTAGTTGCATAGATAAAGTCCTTGAATATACAAATAGTAGAAAGAATATGAGATGCTCATATGATGAGTATCATGAAACTCATATTTGGAATACTGTATATTCTAAACGGTTCCTAGTCGATTCAGCCGCCACTAAGAAGGATATAGGCCGCTCGAGTTAGAGACTAGTATCTGCGATGTGAGTACCATGTTACATTGGTAAGGGACATTGTGATGTCCGAGCATGCAGATAGGTGCTCCTGGTAGAGTGCACTGAACAACCATCTATAAAGGACTTTCCAAGTGGTTCTCACTTATCGAGAGGAAAACTCCTAGTTTATGGTTGTACACCATTAGTCCTTATGACCCGGGACAACATTGAGACTCTATGTGCTAGCGTTTCACTTTGACTTGTTTACCGACTCTTATTGGGTCATCAGGTGGCAAGGTTGGGTGTTACGGCGAAACATATAGGAGTCGATGCATTGTAGTTGAGGATTCACCGCTTACCTACGGGTATGGATATCCTATGTGTTTTCATGTGCGTGTAGTTTGACATCTCTGATCAGAGTATGGTTGTAATTATGAAAGGGGTTTCATAGATTGCACCATCGATGCAACTACGACATGACACATAGTATCGATTCATTGACAACTCTCGATAAACCAATAGTTGTCGAATCGGTCAGTATATATGAGTTGAAGGGACCGTACTGTACGCTAACCATAATTGAATGGTTCTTGCAGGCACTATCATCTGATACCTAGGGAATCATGTAAGCGATGCTGCTAGGCGTTTAACATGATTGGTTGGGTACTATCAGACTTGAGTTCTGACGTTCTTATTATCAAGGAGTTGATAAGTAAGAATGGAGCAATTGGGTTATGCTCGAATAAGGACATGTTTAGTCCGAATCACATGGAGATGTGAACCCACGGCTAGTCGTATCAATGAACCATTGAGGGCCACACAAGTACTAGCTTTGTAAATCCCGATGAGAAGTAAAATAGTTCAATGTGTTGAAAGGCTTATAAATGTGTTTATAAGCATAAAGAAAAATAGAAGTACGACTTCTATGAGAGAAATATAAATTTTAATTTATGGAAGTGTTCCTAGATTAAAATTTGGCCAAATGAATAATTTATTTGAAAATTGTGATTTTCATAGACATTATTGTCGACTAAATTAAATTAATTCAAGTGTTGAATTAATTAAATACTAGTGGACCTAGTAGAGTCCAAATAATTAAATTAATTCAAGTGTTGAATTAATTAAATATCATTGGGCCTTGTAGAGCCCAATTGGAAATAATTATTTAACTAGTGGGCTTGAGTAAAATCAAGTAAAGTCTAATTGGGCTCAAAATGTTTGAGACAATTAAAAGTCCATGGGCCTTGTAAAGGTTACAAGCCCATTAGGGTTTGCATGCTTGGGAGGTGAAGAGGTGTGGATTATTTTTGAATAAAAAAATGCATGGCATGCTAGACAACCTTTTTAACTTTTCCCACAACCTAGACAAGTCATTCACTCCCATTTTTGGAACCCCCTTGGCCGAAACCTACTCTCCTTTTCTCTCAAGTTTTTCTTTCAACTTTGTTCTTCAAAGTGTTGGAGAATAAAAAGTCTTCTCTTTGATAAATCCTCAAATTTTTCTAGTGCAAAATTTGAGTGGGTTTACCTAGTTAGTGGTGGGCCTTATTTTGAAGGAAAGGGAGGAGGAGCTTGTAGACTTGCCTACCTTGAAGAGCTTTGTTGTTTACAACAAAGTTGGAGCCATTCATCAATCTCAAGAGGTTGATAGGTAAAACTTTCTAACACCCTATGAATGTTTTATGGTGTTTGAATGTAAATGTTGCACACAAACATGGTGTCCGAAAATTTGAGCTTAAAATTAAAAATTTTTGACTTCCGTTGCGCTTCCGGCCACCGTAACCGGTCTGCTTTCAAGTATTTAAAAATCTGGAAGTTTCGGGCAGCCCGAAGGCTGCCCATAATTTCGGGCAGCCCGAGATTGTTGCTGCCCGAAATTTTTTTTTTTGTTTGTTTAAAAAAATTTTCGGCCTTCATGTATTCCTTGAAAAAATATTTCTCAAGCGGTTAGAAATCGATCTCAACATAATATTACGTAAATATTACACAAAAACCGTAACCTTAGCTCTGATACCACTTGAAAGCGGACCGGTTACGGTGGCCGGAAGCGCAACGAAAGTCAAAAATTTGAGCTTAAAATTAAAAATTTTTGACTTCCGTTGCGCTTCCGGCCACAATAACCGGTCCGCTTTCAAGTGGTATCAGAGCTAAGGTTATGGTTTTTGTGTAATATTTACGTAATATTATGTTGAGATCGATTTCTAACCGCTTGAGAAATATTTTTGCAAGGAATACATGAAGGCCGAAAATTTTTTGAAACAAACAAAAAAAAAAAATTTTCGGGCAGCTTGTTGTTTCCCGTGAATCTCGGGCTGCCCGAGAATTTCGGGCAGCAAATGGGGCAGCCTTCGGGCTGCCCGAAACTTCCAGATTTTAAATAAAAAAAAAAAATTTTTGGGTGTTGCCGGAATCCCGCGACGGGGATGACGACTAGGGTTTCCAAAAATGTTTTGGACAATCTTAGTGTCATGGGCCTTGAGTTGTTGGGCCATTGGATGGCTAACATATTTTGTGAAATTTAAATAGGCCAAAGTATTTTAGGTGAAAAATGAGTTTTGGGCCCTTAAGTTTAAATTTACAATTGTTGCATATATTTTCTCATAAAATAAATCATTGAAGTAGGACTTTAATTATTTATAGTAAATTGTGATTTACAAGAAATTCGATTATAAATAAATTAATTTGAAAGTAGACAAAGGTGTTTGTATACTTTGTTAATTTAATTTATAATTGTGGCGGTTAGTGATTGGATCAAGATATATAATATTGGATCAATTAATTATTGTGATAATTAATTGATGGTGTATGATATGTGATATTATGCATGAAGGATGATCAAAAGCCCAAGCCCAATTTGCTAGGTGTATGCTAGGATATTTTGTGTTGAATGATTGTAATAATTATCAATTTATAAAGTGGGCTTGGTTTATGGCCCGTTCCCACCCCATGAGATATATCCCTATTTGCCATGGATATTTATTTGTAAATATTAGTATAGTGGATGATCAAGATTGGAAGATGGTGGCCATGATGATTATGAAGATCGAAGACATGTAAATATTGGAAGCTAATGTAATAGTTGCATTGCATCCCGTGCATTTACCCTAGGATTGGACCTAGGCCCGTGTTTAGCTCACACGGTCCGTTAGTATTGGGGCGATTGATCATCCTTGTTTTGTTTACTATTTATAATATATGCATGATATGTTATAAATAATGAGTATGTGCGTTATTATTATGATAATAACAAAGTTGCATGAATCCGGCAAACATACGATCAAACATGGCGAGCTTTTAAAATAAAATTAATGATGAGACCTTTCAAAATTAAAAGACCCTCATTTTGAATAAGATTCAAAATTAATATCAAGTCCGAAAAGCTGTGACATCCATTGACATGGTGATGTGAACTACGTGGAACTCCCATGATTTCGGCTCATATTATTGAGGGAACGCATGGCGACCGTCCATTAAGGTTCAATATCGATGGGTTAGGCTAGACACGTAAAGATGAACGACGTCATATTATTGGGTCCTAATCAAACGTGAGACAAAAGTATACGTAGAGGGTTGCATGGCGATGCAATTGGAAACTACCTTTTAGGAATTGTGATTGGCTGATATTATTCGGGATCACAATTCGCTAATTGGACCTTACGTACCTTCTGAGGAAAGTGTTTCCCGTTTTCACTAGAGGGTAGTGAAAATGTCAAAACAGTGGGAGCGACAATTTATAAAGTAAAAGTCCAAACTTTATATCTTATTAAATATTTTAAAATAGTCATTAACATTTATCTGTTTTACTTTTCAGTACAAATCTTTGACAATGTCATCAATTCGCAACCCGCTTTCCGCTATTCTCGAAAAACACGTTCTAACCGGACCTAACTATATCACTTGGCTAAGAAATCTAAAGATCGTCTTGAACTCAGAGAAAATTGCATATACACTGACTGAGTCGCCCCCTGCTGAGGCTCCGACTAGCTGCACTCCTGAGGAATTGCAGACCTACAAGGATTGGTGTGACCATGACTTGAAGGCTAGGTGTTATATGTAGGCTTCGATGAACGATGAGCTGCAGAGGCGAGTCGAGGATGCAAAGAATGCTGCTGACATTCATTTGCACCTCAAGGAGCTCTTTGGTGAGCAGACTCGGCCTCTAAGGCATGCCACAGTCAAGGAGCTCATCACTTTACGCATGCGAGATGGGGCTTCGGTCCATGAGCATGGCCTAAAGTTGATTGGGCTCGTGGACAAGCTCGTTGGCATGGATCTGATCTTGCCTTCGGAGTTGACCACGGATGTGTTGCTGCTGTCGTTGCCTAGCTCGTATGATCCTTTTATCGTAAACTTTAATATGAACAAGCTTGAGCCAAGCCTTGAAGAGTTGGTGAACATGCTTGTGACTTTTGAGTCCACTATCAAAAAGGAGAAGCTGGCTCTTTATGTGGGTTCTTCATCTGGCACAAAGAATGATCCACATGAGAAGGGAAAGAAGCGTTCTTTCCAACGTCCCAAGAAGAGCGTGCCCTTGAAGAGGCAAACTCCGGGTCCCGTTGTGGCAACCGCGCCAACCAAGGCTGAGAAGACAGTTGATATCTGTCATCACTGCAAGAAGCCTGGACATTGGAGGCGTAACTGCAGGGACTATCTTGCCCAGAAGGGTTCTGGCAAAGGTATGTTCTACATTGAAGTAAATATCTCCATTAACTCTACTTCTTGGGTATTGGATACCGGCTGTGGCTCGCATCTCTGTAATGATTTGCAGGTGATGGAAAGAAGTAGGAAGCTTAGGGAAGGTGAGACCTTCTCGAGGATGGGCAATGGAGCAAGGGTTGCTGCCAAGGCTGTGGGAGATGTTTTTTTTACATTTGAACAATGATTTTAAGTTTGTTTTGAGAGATGTTTTGTTCGTACCAGACTTGATTAAAAACATTATTTCCATTCTATGCTTGATATTGATGGATTTTCTTGTTTATTTAGCAAAGGTGTTTGCAATATTTACAAGAATGAATGTTTAGTTGGTACCGGAGAACTTCAAAACAATCTCTACACCTTAAAATTGAAAGATATTCCACTTAACAATGTCCAAGCAATAAAAACAACAAATAAGCGCAAACAAGATACTCTTAATTCGGCACAATTATGGCATTCTCGATTAGGACATATTTCCTTAAGAAGGATGAACAAGCTAGTGGGAGTTGGCATGTTTGATATGTCCGATATTAATGCTCTCACGACTTGTGAATCCTGTCTAAAAGGAAAGATGACCAAAATTCCCTTTAAGGGCCATGCGGAGCGAGCCAAAGGGTTGTTGGATTTGATCCATACCGATGTGTGCGGTCCGCTTAGCATCACCACTAAGCATGGACATGCCTACTTCATCACCTTTACCGATGACTTTTCGAGGTATGGGTATGTGTATTTGATGAAATACAAGTCTGAAGCCTTTGAAAGGTTCAAAGAATTCAGAAGTGAAGTAGAGAAGCAATTGGGACGAAGCATCAAGGCACTTCGATCGTATCGAGGTGGTGAGTACTTGAGTGCCGAGTTCCAAGAGTATCTTAGGGAGAATGGGATTCTCTCGCAGTGGACTCCGCCCGCTACACCGCAGTTGAATGGTGTTTCGGAGCGTCGTAACCAGACTTTGATGGACATGGTTCGGTCTATGATGGGGTTCACGGAGTTGCCGCCATCCTTTTGGGGATATGCGCTTGAAACAGCGGCACTGTTGTTGAACAATCCATACAAAGGCAGTTGACAAGACTCCATATGAGATATGGATGGGCAAGCCTCCCAAGTATTCTTATCTTAGAATATGGGGGTGCCCTGCTTATGTGAAGCAGGTAGTGGGAGATAAATTGGATAGTCGATCCATTTTATGCTACTTTGTGGGATATCCAAGGAATTCCGTTGAATATTATTTCTATCATCCCCAAGAAACAAAGGTGTTTGTTTCTAGGAATGCAACCTTTTTGGAAAAGGAATTTCTATTAGATAGAAAAGGCGAGATGATAGAACTCGAAGAGGTTCGAGAGACACCCACAATTGTAGAACCCACACCCGAAGAGCCAAGTGAGGAGATACAAGCTCCTAGAAGATCCGAGAGAGTCTCGAGACCACCTATGAGGTATGGTCTGCTTCTTGAAGAGGGCCATGATGAGCCTAACCTTGGATGTGATCCAAGGACCTTCAAGGAAGCATTATCTGATGCCGATTCATCCAAATGGCTTGAAGCAATGGAATCTGATATGAGTTCCATGCATTCGAACCAAGTGTGGAATCTTGTGGATCCACCTGAGGGAACTGTTCCCATAGGGTGTAAATGGATTTACAAGAGGAAACTTGGGGCGGATGGGAAGGTATTGACCTTCAGGCGCGATTGGTAGCAAAAGGGTATATTCAAAGGCAAGGTGTTGACTATGAGGAAACCTTTTCTCCAATTGCAATGTTCAAGTCCATGACTATTTTGCTAGCCATAGCTGCATGGTATGACTATGAGATATGGCAGATGGATGTCAAGACTGCCTTCCTTAATGGGGATATTAAGGAAGAGATTTACATGTCTCAACCTGAAGGGTTTACATCTATCGGAAGTGAGCATATGGTATGCAAACTTCAAAGATCTATTTATGGTCTTAAGCAGGCATCTAGCAGTTGGAACCTCAGATTCGATAGTACAATCAAAGAGTTTGGTTTTACTAAGAATCCTGAGGAACCCTGTGTGTATAAGAAGGTCAGTGGGAGTGCTGTGACATTCCTTGTTCTTTATGTTGATGACATTCTACTCATTGGGAATGATGTAGGAATGTTGCAATCAACTAAGATATGGTTAGAAAGTAAGTTCTCGATGCAGGACTTGGGTGAAGCATCATTTGTATTGGGAATACAGATCTATAGAGATAGATCAAGAAGATTGCTTGGTCTTACCCAGTCCACATACATTGATACCATCGTGAAGCGGTTCTCGATGGATGAGTCCAAGAGAGGACATCTACCAATGTGTCATGGCGTGTCCCTATCCAAGTCTATGTCTCCCAAGACTGATGCAGAGATAGCGGCGATGACACGAATTCCGTATGCTTTGGCTATTGGTAGTATCATGTATGGGATGATATCTACACATCCTGACGTGGCATTTGCACTAAGTGTAGTGAGTAGATATCAATCCAAACCTGGTCTTCCACACTGGAAAGCTGTGAAAGACATCCTCAAGTATTTGAGAAGGACCAATAAGTTGTTCTTGGTCTATGGGGGTGGAGAACTGAAATTGGAAGGCTATACCGACTCTAGCTTCCAAAGCGATATCGATGACTCGAATTCAACCTCCGGATTCATATTCATGCTCAATGGTGGTGCTGTCTCTTGGAAGAGTTCCAAGCAAGACAATACTGCGGATTCCACCACTGAGGCAGAATACATTGCTGCATCGGCTGCAGCAAAGGAGGCTGTTTGGATTAGGAATTTCGTCCAAGAGTTGGGCGTCATTCCTAATGGAGTTGCTCCTATCCCGGTGATGTGTGACAACACGGGAGCCATAGCTCAGGCGAAGGAGCCAAGGTCTCATCAGAAGTCCAAACATGTATTGAGAAAGTACCACATCCTCCGAGAGATTGTGGAACGAGGAGAAGTGTCGATCGACAAAGTCGGCTCCGCAGATAATGTTGCTGATCCACTAACTAAGCCTTTACCAGGACCATCATTCGAGAAGCATCGCGAATCAATGGGTTTGAAGTATATGGGTAGTTGGCTCTAGTGCAAGTGGGAGATTGTTAGAGTAGGTGCACGTCGAGCCAAGTGTTGGCGGAGTGTTCACGATGAAACTCTATGTATAAACGATCTTTATTTTAATAATATTTGAATTTATTATATTGGCGCATCTTTATCTGTTTACCCATGCTAGTTGCATAGATAAAGTCCTTGAATATTGTTGCGTGTTTTCTTAATTGCTTGCAAGTGCACAACGTCAAGTTATAGTAAAATGTAATTTTGAGTACAAGTGTCGATCCCACGAGGAATGTATTTTTAAATTTATATTAATGCTTGTAATTAAAATAGTCTTGATTTTATTTAGAAAAATCAATTGACGAAGTTGTTTATACCAATAACTAGATTTAAAACTAAATTGAATTATAGTACCAAATAATAGTGAACAACAATAGAATAAAAGATCTAGAGGTCCGATTTCACGCAACTATCCACCATGTGTATTTTGTGTAGCTATATTATATTTGCCCTTCTTATTCATTAGCTAAGAATTCTAAAAATCGTCTACTCCCTCTCCCGAGTGCTAAGTAGATACTAATTATCTAACAAAAGATTGTAACGTCCCCATCAACAATCTAAAATTAAATAACACAATAATCACTCAAATCTTTTAATGGCTTCAATAGCACTATATGTCCTCCCGAACTATAAAAATACTATTGATGTATTTTTCCCTTTCTTGTTTATAAATTCCCTTTTCCAAGTGATAATTTATAAACATAATCATCATTCAAGATATGGCCAGTAAATTGAAAGCATTAAAATTAGAAACATACAAATGAACAATAAGGAAATCTCGTATAGCATAAATCATAAATCATCACACATGGTTTCTAGTTTTGTTCCATCATCCCTCTAGAATTAAGATTTAGTTCATAATAAGGAAAATAAAACAACAACACATAAATATTAAACAAAACATATCAAAATAAAAGAAAGAAAGAACTTAGAACAAGAGTTTTGGAGTGTATGAAGATTTTGTCCCAAGATGCACAAGAAATTGTTGAAGATGATGATCTTGATCTTTAATCTTGTTCTTTATAGCCTCCACCCTTTTTCTAGTTTTTCTCCATACCTAGATGATGAAAAAGAGACACCTTTTATAGTCTAGACAAGATCTATCACGTAGCACACCATTCTCCCCTCCATTTCCTCAAAGTCTTCAAAGTTTCACAATTTCCGGAGGAATGTTTGTGCATGACCGCAGGTGCGGTGATAGTAAGACCGCGGGTGCGGTGTTTGTTCGCCAAGAAATCATTTGCTGCGGAAGTCACAGCGCGGGTGCGGCGCTTGCATGACCGCGGGTGCGGTAACTCTCGTGTCTAGTTTTCCTTTGTACCTCTAATTCATCACTATATCACTTCAAACTCTCATTTCTAAGCTTCCAAACTACAATAACAAAAACAACAACATATCAAATAAAACCTGCTCAAAAATCACAAAACTCCAAGTTAAAAACAAGTAATAAAAGTACAATAAATTGCACTTATCAAACTCCCCCAAACTTAAGATTTTGCTAGTCCCGAGCAAAATAAAACAACAAAAATAAACAATCAAACAAACAACAAACAAGTCATGAAATATTTTAAAGAACTTGGCCTCAACATAATTTCAAAATCCATCATGCATTTACAATTCAAGTCAATCTAACCACTTGTTTATCCGGATAAAATCATGTGATTGGTTTGTTCTCTAACTTCAAATCTCTTCAACCATGTTTCAAATCATTATCAACTGATTTCAAATTTTTACAAACACATATCACAAGGTCTTTTTCGGTAAAAAATTGGGTTCAAAACAATATTCATTCAAGAAATGGATACCCAATGATTATTTGATGCAATGAGGTGTGTGAAAAATTGACCAAAATTCTTACTCAATGACGGTGTTTATCGATTTTCCATAGGCTAGATCCTCCCAATCACTCTCCACTAGTATATTGGACAAATATGACTAGGTTAATAGGATTTTTAATGGTTATAATGTTAGGCTTGGTTCATGGCTACAAATAAAGTCTAAGAGTTCAAATAAGGGAGTAAATTGAATTTCTTCTCTTTTGCACACTCCACTATTTCTTTCAATCTCCAATTTTTATCTTTTTCTTTTCTTTATTCATCTCATCTCTTTTTCTCCCTTTTTCTCCAATTTTCAACAATGTATCATTAGTCATTTTTCTTTTGTAGGAGAAAATCAATTTCTTTCAAATTCTTACTCCCTTGAGAAGGTAGGAATTAATTGTATAAGATATTCAAAAGGTTGTTAATTGTGGGATTCTTGAAAAAAATATTTGAATGGGGGTCTTTAACACATATTTAAGTGTGCCATTCAAATTCATATAAGTTCAAAGAGGTGACAAATGATAAATTAATTTATTTGGTAGCTTGAAAGGCTCAATCGATCCAAAAATCACCTAAATCATTCCTAAATCATAATTTGTCCGTATTTCGCCTCGAGTGATGTTTGGATAGTTCTAGACAAAATCTCAATTCACCATCAAAGAGTAGAATTCTAATTATCGTGAAAATGATGTCTCAATGCATCAACCAAATACATATATATTCAAAAAGAAATGTGCTTGGCTTCCAAGGAATTTAAAAACACAACTCTTTTCTCATATAGGCTCAAAAAGGCTTCAAATGAATGTTTATGAATAATATACATGGCCCAAATAAATTCAAAGATTGCCTAAATCATTTATATGTTTGCAAAAATTTTATTTCAATGTCAAATAAAAATCACAAAGTTTTATAGAAATTTTAAGTCTCAAATTCACCAAATCTCATGATTATTCTCTAAATTTTCAAAGTGGTCAATTAACATGAATTTGATGCATGACATTGCTTTTCCAAAAAATATTTTTATCATTGGCCAATTCATTAAACATTTCATGACTAAAATACTACAAACACACTTAATAAACCAAAAAAAAAATTAAACACACAAAAATACACTAAGTAAATAAACACACAAAAGCAAATAAACAAATAAACACTCTAAATAAACAAAACACACAAAGATAGAATAAAATAACTCTCCCCCAAACTTAATCATGTGCATCGTCCTCGATGTAAATAGGTATGAAAAATAAGGAAATGCACATACACTGGGCAACGACCGTCAGTGGTCATTGCCATCATCCTCTTCATCGTCATCAGGGTTGGGTTGTTGTTGGAACTCTGGCGGGTGGTAGACAGGTGGCCACTGTGGAGGAGGTGGAAATGGATGTCCCGAAGTGGCAGCAGAGGGAAACTGATGAGCCAAGGCTGATGTGAAATCCATCATGTAATCCATGAATGTATCGGTCCGATACCGAAAAGCATCCATCTCTTGGCGTGATACCCTTATATCCTCCTCCAACTGATTAAGCCTATTTCTCCTATGCCTTTGCTGTGGCTGTGGCTCTTGAGCTTGGGCTTGATCACGCCTCTCTGCAGCTCTCCGATTGAATTCTCTTTCAGCTCTACGTGCTGCAGCTTGGTTATTTCTGAATCCCATAAATGCCTGTTCTATCACAATGGGATTTTTCGGCTTCAGAATTTCCTCATTTGGTGCCCAAGTAACCCCCACATGTTGGCATAAAACAGTGATGAGAGAGGGGTGGAGAAGTCCACTCGGAGATTTGCCACATGCATAATCGTAAATTGAGTTCTGAAGCAATCGACCTAGATCGATTGTCTTTCCTGTCATAATGCAGAATATGAGGATGGCCCTCTCCTTAATCACAGTAGTGGTGTGTTCTGTAGGCTTTATTCTTGCAGTAATGAATGAATACCAATATTTTGCCATTTCCCTGAGGTCAGACTTTGCAAGGCTTAAGTGCACATTGTCTCTCATTCGCCATTCGGCTCCCTGTGTACAAATAGTTTGAAGAATATTTTCATAATCAACATTCCCATTTTTGTATTCTTCGTACTCATCGTGCATTATTTCCGGAAAGCCATATACAGTGTTGATTGTTCGAGCATCAAAAGCTACCTCTTTACCTCTCACAAACACCACTAACCGATCATGTCTCACCTTCAAGTTTGCATAGAACTCTCTCACCAATGATATGACAGCATCCTGTGGCTGTCTTCCAAACTCCTCCCACTGTCGATCCTTAAGCATTTGTTCAATTTGTGTATCAGGGTAACTAAAATCAAAACCCCTCTCCTTGATAATGCTTCGAATCAAAATTTTCCCATATTGTTCCTCCGCTTTTTCATTAAAAAATCTACTCGCATCATAGTTCACTGCTGTTGATGAAGAAGCACCCTTTGATGACTTTTTTTTCAGGGGCATTTTGTCAAACACCTTGCAACACAACCTCAATGCAACCCAACTTTTCAAATACAAGATTATTTCAATCTCCCAAACTACAACTTCACAAATTTCACACCTCAACAATGTATACAATAATCAATCAATCAATAATCCCAACATCAACAATATTCTTCACAAGATGAATAATTTCTTCCTTCCCAATAATTTTCGAATTTAGACACAAATTTGCTAGAATTTGCTCACCTTTGTTTTGTTGAAATGTTTCTTGAAGAACAAAAACAAATTTCCACTCAAATCTTGAAGAAATTCGAAACCCCTTTTCAAACCCTAGGTTTGATTTGTGAATTTGATGGAAAGAAATGATATTTTATGGAATGGTTTAAGATATTTTGGTTGAGAGTAGTAAATTTGAGGAAGGAATCACAAAAAAAAATGAGTGTGAAAAGAGTTGGTTGAGAGAAGATTTCGAAAATGGAAGAGGTGTTCTTGAGAAGGAATTTTCGGAAATGGAGAAGCATGCCCGATTTTGTTCTTAAAATGGCACACCGCGGGTGCGGTAATGGAAGCACCGCGGGTGCGGTACCTGTTCGAGTTTTCAGCGCGGGGGCAGTCTTAAACTACCGCGGGAGCGCTATGTTCTCGGCATTTGCATGAATTTATTCCATTGACACAGCGCGGGGGCGGTGATTTAAGAAGCGCGGGGGCGCTCTCTGTTCGAATTTTCTGTATTTTGAATGCACCTCAAGCATAGGTGCAGTGCTTATGAGACTGTAAGGGCACTCCTGTTTTGTCAAAATATTTTCTTCTCAAATTTTCAATCCTGAAAAGAAAACAATTGGGATTCATTAAATTCGGGGAGATATAAACATACACTATATTAAAAATACACAACTAAAAATAACATGATTAAAATAAAATAAAAACTGAAATCACAATGCAAACAAGAATCAAAGAATTGGGTTGCCTCCCAATAAGCGCTTGTTTTAACGTCATCAGCCTGACTACCATGAGTCGATATCAAGTTGACCCGCCCAAAAGAATGTTGTCGAGGTGCCTTACTTCATTCCCATAGTATGGCTTAACTCTTTGCCCGTTCACCTTGAAAGTTCGTCCATCATTGCACTTCAACTCGATGGCCCCATGAGAATACACTGTCTCCACCAAGAATGGGCCTGACCAACGCGATTTCAACTTACCAGGAAACAACTTAAGACGGGAATTGAACAAGAGTACTTGTTGTCCTGGTTTTAGTTCCTTTCGTACAATGAGCTTATCATGCCACTTTTTGGTCTGTTCTTTATAAATCTTGGCATTTTCGTAGGCTTCATTGCGGAACTCCTCCATTTCGTTTAACTGTAATTTTCTTTCATCACCAGCGGCTTTCAAGTCAAAATTGAACTTCTTAACTGCCCAGAATGCTCGATGCTCCAATTCCAGCGGCAAGTGACAGGCTTTACCAAAAACCAACCTATATGGAGACATTCCTATAGGTGTCTTGAATGCTGTCCTATAAGCCCACAGTGCATCATCCAACTTTATAGCCCAATCCTTCCGGTTTGTATTGACAGTCTTTTCTAAGATTTGTTTGATTTCCCGGTTGGATATTTCAGCTTGTCCGTTTGACTGAGGATGATATGCCAATGCCACTTTGTGCTTCACATTGTATTTAGCCATTAGTGAATTGAAAATTTTATTGCAAAAGTGCGTACCTTCATCACTTATGATAGCTCTTGGTGTTCCAAACCTTGTGAAAATGTTCTTGTGCACAAATTTAACTACAACACGAGCATCGTTAGTACTGGTGGCGATTGCTTCCACCCATTTCGAAACATAATCTACAGCTAATAATATGTAAGATTGACCAAAAGAAGGGGGAAAAGGTCCCATGAAATCTATGCCCCAGACATCAAAAAGTTCTACTTCCAAAATATTTGTCAATGGTAATTCGTGACGCCTAGAAATGTTCCCTAACCTTTGGCACCTATCACATGATTTCACTAAGGTATAGCTATCTTTGAACAAAGTAGGCCAGTAAAAACCTGATTGCAATACCTTAGCTGCTGTTCTTGTTACCCCAAAATGTCCACCATACGGTGATGAATGACATTGTTCTAAAATTTTTTGTGCATCTTCTCCATCAACACATCTCCTAATCACTTGGTCAGCACATCTCTTATACACACAAGGATCATCCCAAAAGAAAAATTTGATATCATGGAAGAACTTCTTTTTCTGGTGATGATTCAGATCTGGAGGAAGGGTTCCACAAGACAAATAATTAGCAATATCAGCAAACCAAGGAAGTACAGAGTTTACCTCAAAGAGCTGCTCATCTGGAAAAGTTTCTTGTATAGCTCCCTCTTCTTCCTTCTCCTCTCGCTCAAGTCTTGACAGGTGGTCAGCCACTTGATTTTCACATCCCTTTCTATCCCTTACCTCGAAATCAAACTCTTGGAGCAACAAGATCCACCTTATCAAACGTGGCTTTGCATCCTTCTTGGCAAATAAGTATCGGATAGCTGCATGATCAGTGAAAACTATTACCTTTGTACCTACCAAGTAGGGTCTAAACTTGTCAAAGGCGAATACTACTGCGAGCATCTCCTTTTCGGTGGTTGTGTAGTTTTGCTGTGCAGCATCCATGGTACGACTTGCATAGTAGATTGATCTGAAGAATTTATCACGTTTCTGTCCCAACACCACACCCACTGCATAATCACTGGCATCGCACATCAGCTCAAAGGGTTGCTCCCAATCCGGCACTATCATGATTGGTGCAGTTACCAATGCTTTCTTGATCTTCTCAAATGCCTGCAGACAATCATCATCAAAAATAAAGGTGGATTCTTTTTCAAGCAAATTACACAGAGGTTTAGTAATCTTAGAAAAATCTTTGATAAATCTACGATAAAACCCGGCATGCCCTAAGAAGCTCCTTATTCCCTTAATGTTCTTTGGCGGAGGGAGTTTTTCAATTGCAACCACCTTGGCTCTGTCAACCTCTAATCCCTTAGAAGATACTTTATGTCCAAGAACAATGCCCTCTTGGACCATAAAGTGACACTTCTCCCAGTTAAGAACTAGGTTCTTTTCTTGGCATCTCTGCAAAACAAGGGATAGGTTATGTAAACAGTGATCAAAAGAAGAGCCAAATACCGAGAAGTCATCCATGAAGACTTCCATGATGTCCTCCACCATGTCTGCAAAAATGGCCATCATACACCTCTGAAAAGTAGCAGGTGCATTACATAGTCCAAAAGGCATCCTTCTAAAGGCAAACGTGCCATAGGGGCATGTGAATGTTGTCTTTTCCTGATCTTCTGGTGCTATGGCAATTTGATTATAACCTGAATATCCATCTAAGAAACAATAGTGACAATAACCTGCAAGTCTATCAAGCATCTGATCAATAAAAGGCAATGGAAAATGATCTTTTCGTGTGGCATTGTTCAACTTTCTATAATCAATACATACTCGCCAACCAGTTACAGTACGAGTAGATATTAACTCATCATTTTCATTTTTTAACACTGTCATCCCACCCTTTTTTGGTACAACTTGCACAGGAGATACCCAGCTACTGTCAGAAATAGCATAAATTACACCAGCATTTAACAATTTCAGTACCTCATTCTTTACAACCTCTTTCATTGCTGGGTTCAACCTCCTTTGATGATCCACATAAGGAGTATACATCTCCTCCATCAAAATTTTATGCATGCATATAGTGGGGCTAATTCCCCTAATATCAGAAATCGACCATCCAAAAGCAGTTTTATACTTTCGCAGCACTCTCAATAATTTATCTTTTTCATCACATGAAAGGTAGGAAGAGATAATTACCGGATACGTCGACTTCTCACCTAAAAATGCATAACACAGGTGGCTTGGAAGTTCCTTCAATTCAGGGGATACTTTTGTTACCTCTATATTTGCATCTTCAAGTAATTCTACATTATGCACATTAATCTTTTCTATAGGCAATGTATCGAGAGCAAGTAATTCCTTTTGCACATCCCAATCATCTTCATCCAGTATTGACGCCGATTCCAACAAGCATCTCTCCAAGGAATCTTTTGTCAATCTTCCTGCACCAACATGAGATACACATGAGTCAATTACATCAATGATATTACAAGTACTTACCTCATTTGGTTCTTTAATTGTGTTGTAGATGTTGAACATGACTTCTTCTCCACCTACTCTCAATGTAAGCTCACCCTTGTGCACATCAATCAAAGCTTTTCCAGTGGCCAAAAATGGCCTTCCAAAGATAAGTGGGGTGTCCTTGTCTTCTTCCATATCTAGAATGACAAAATCAGCAGGAAATATAAATTTGTCTACCTTTACCAGAACATCCTCCACTATACCCCGTGGATATGTAAGTGATCTATCCGCCAGCTGCAAGGTAATAGTGCTAGGCTTCACCTCGCCAAGCTCTAAAGTCCTGTAAATAGAAAAAGGCATTAAATTAATACTGGCACCTAAATCACACAAAGCTTTATTTATTCTAGAACCACCAATAACACAAGGGATAGTAAAACTCCCTGGATCTTTGAGTTTCTGTGGTAGTTTCCTTTGAAGTATGGCGCTACACTCTTCTGTCAATTTCACTGTCTCAAACTCATGCAACTTTCTCTTCTTTGACATCACATCTTTTATGAATTTTGCATAGTTTGGCATTTGCTCTAAAGCATCAGCAAATGGAATGTTGATATGAATCTTCTTGAAAATCTCCAAAAATTTGGCAAATTGATCATCCAATTTCTTCTTCTTGAACCTCAGCGGATATGGAAGAGTCGGCTTAAATACCAGAGGTTGTTCAACTTCAACTTCAGCTTTGGAACCCTCAGTTTCGACTTCTTCAACAGTTACCTCCTTCTCATCCTTATCATTGGAATTTTTACCATCAAGTTCTTTTCCACTCCTCAAAGTTACTGCCTTGCACTGCTCTTTTGGGTTCACCTCTGTGTTACTGGGAAATTGCCCCTTGTTCTGATCTTTTAGAGCGTTGGCCAACTGTCCGATTTGCGTTTCCAAAGATTTCATTGTGGCACCCATGTTTCCCATGTGAGTCTCCATATTGTCAAGACGAGATTCAGTTCTCGCCATCCTTTTTCCAGACTCAGCAACAAATGTACCTACCAAATCTTCAAATGAAGGCTTTCCCTCCCCCTTTGATGTATTGAACCCCGGTGGAGGATTCAACACATTCTTATTATTAGCATATGAAAAATTTTCATGATTTCTCAATCCAGGATGATAAGTGTTAGAGGGAGGGTTACCTCGATATCCTCCGTAGCCACCAAAATTCCTATTGTTGATATAATGAGCCTCATCAGGAATTTGTGGTTCTTCAGTAACAACCGATGCATTTTCAACCTCTGATGTACCAGTCTTATTCATTGCTGCAATTTGATTTGTCAAAGCTGAAACTTGAGCAGTAAGTGAGGTAATAGGATCTATGGCATAAATTCCAGCTTGCTTCTTTACTCCTGATCTTTCTGACGGCCACTGATAACTGTTAATGGTCATCTGTTCAAGTAAATCATATGCTTGATCAGGTGATTTTGCAAATATCGTGCCACCAGCTGCTGCATCCACAGTACCTCTGGTTTGTCCATTCAAACCATTGTAAAATAATTCAATTTGTACCCAATCTTCAAAACCATGGTTTGGACATCTTCTCAACAACTCCTTATACCGCTCCCATGCCTCATATAGTTGCTCAAAATCAGTCTGCCTAAAAGTACTTATCTCGATTTTCAACTGTGCAGACTTTGCAGGTGGGAAATATTTTGCAAGAAACTTGGTTGCTAACTCCTGCCATGTAGTGATACTCCCCAAAGGAAGCGATTGGAGCCATCCTCTTGCTTGGTCCCTAAGAGAAAAAGTAAACAAACGCATTCGAATTATATCATCAGAAACACCATTTATTTTTACCGTATCAGTAATTTCAAGGAATGTTCTGAGATGTAGATGAGGATCTGCAGTAGCGGCTCCATTAAACTGATTCTGTTGAACCATGTTTATCAATGCAGGCTTGAGCTCAAAGTTGTTTGCATTAATTGTTCCTCGTGCTATACCAGAATAATGAGCATTCAATACTGGCCTAAAATGATCTCTGATGGGTATTGCAGGGGGTGGATTTTCATTGTCTCTGTTTTCAGCCATTGCTCGAATCTCTTCTCTTCTTGCCTTTCTTAATCGTCTTGCGTTTCTTTCGATTTCAGGATCAAAGATAAGCAAGTCAAGATTTTGCGATCTTCGCATGCACTGTTAATCAAAAACAATAACAAATCAGTGTTTAATGTAGTATAATAAAAATAGTTCTAAATTAAAATTTAGACTAATTGGTAACAATATTAATATAAATTCAAATTTTACACTCCCCGGCAACGGCGCCAAAAACTTGTTGCGTGTTTTCTTAATTGCTTGCAAGTGCACAACGTCAAGTTATAGTAAAATGTAATTTTGAGTACAAGTGTCGATCCCACGAGGAATGTATTTTTAAATTTATATTAATGCTTGTAATTAAAATAGTCTTGATTTTATTTAGAAAAATCAATTGACGAAGTTGTTTATACCAATAACTAGATTTAAAACTAAATTGAATTATAGTACCAAATAATAGTGAACAACAATAGAATAAAAGATCTAGAGGTCCGATTTCACGCAACTATCCACCATGTGTATTTTGTGTAGCTATATTATATTTGCCCTTCTTATTCATTAGCTAAGAATTCTAAAAATCATCTACTCCCTCTCCCGAGTGCTAAGTAGATACTAATTATCTAACAAAAGATTGTAACGTCCCCATCAACAATCTAAAATTAAATAACACAATAATCACTCAAATCTTTTAATGGCTTCAATAGCACTATATGTCCTCCCGAACTATAAAAATACTATTGATGTATTTTTCCCTTTCTTGTTTATAAATTCCCTTTTCCAAGTGATAATTTATAAACATAATCATCATTCAAGATATGGCCAGTAAATTGAAAGCATTAAAATTAGAAACATACAAATGAACAATAAGGAAATCTCGTATAGCATAAATCATAAATCATCACACATGGTTTCTAGTTTTGTTCCATCATCCCTCTAGAATTAAGATTTAGTTCATAATAAGGAAAATAAAACAACAACACATAAATATTAAACAAAACATATCAAAATAAAAGAAAGAAAGAACTTAGAACAAGAGTTTTGGAGTGTATGAAGATTTTGTCCCAAGATGCACAAGAAATTGTTGAAGATGATGATCTTGATCTTTAATCTTGTTCTTTATAGCCTCCACCCTTTTTCTAGTTTTTCTCCATACCTAGATGATGAAAAAGAGACACCTTTTATAGTCTAGACAAGATCTATCACGTAGCACACCATTCTCCCCTCCATTTCCTCAAAGTCTTCAAAGTTTCACAATTTCCGGAGGAATGTTTGTGCATGACCGCAGGTGCGGTGATAGTAAGACCGCGGGTGCGGTGTTTGTTCGCCAAGAAATCATTTGCTGCGGAAGTCACAGCGCGGGTGCGGCGCTTGCATGACCGCGGGTGCGGTAACTCTCGTGTCTAGTTTTCCTTTGTACCTCTAATTCATCACTATATCACTTCAAACTCTCATTTCTAAGCTTCCAAACTACAATAACAAAAACAACAACATATCAAATAAAACCTGCTCAAAAATCACAAAACTTCAAGTTAAAAACAAGTAATAAAAGTACAATAAATTGCACTTATCAAATATACAAATAGTAGAAAGAATATGAGATGCTCATATGATGAGTATCATGAAACTCATATTTGGAATACTGTATATTCTAAACGGTTCCTAGTCGATTCAGCCGCCACTAAGAAGGATATAGGCCGCTCGAGTTAGAGACTAGTATATGCGATGTGAGTACCATGTTTCATTGGTAAGGGACATTGTGATGTCCGAGCATGCAGATAGGTGCTCCTGGTAGAGTGCACTGAACAACCCTCTATAAAGGACATTCCAAGTGGTTCTCACTTATCGAGTGAAAAAGTCCTAGTTTATGGTTGTACACCATTAGTCCTTATGACCCGGGACAACATTGAGACTCTATGTGCTAGCGTTTCACTTTGACTTGTTTACCGACTCTTATGGGGTCATCAGGTGGCAAGGTTGGGTGTTACGGCGAAACATATAGGAGTCGATGCATTGTAGTCGGGGATTCACCGCTTACCTACGGGTATGGATATCCTATGTGTTTTCATGTGCGTGTAGTTTGAAATCTCTAATCAGAGTATGGTTGTAATTATGAAAGGGGTTTCATAGATTACACCATCGATGCAACTCCGACATGACACATAGTATCGATTCATTGAGAACTCTCGATAAACCAATCGTTGTCGAATCGGTCGGGATATATGAGTTGAAGGGACCGTACTGTACGCTAACCATAATTGAATGGTTCTTGCAGGCACTATCATTTGATACCTAGGGAATCATGTAAGCGATGCTGTTAGGCGTTTAACATGATTGGTTGGGTACTATCAGACTTGAGGTTTGACGTTCTTATTATCAAGGAGTTGATAAGTAAGAATGGAGCAATTGGGGTATGCTCGAATAAGGACATGTTTAGTCCGAATCACATGGAGATGTGAACCCACGGCTAGTCGTATCAATGAACCATTGAGGGCCACACAAGTACTAGCTTTGTAAATCCCGATGAGAAGTAAAATAGTTCAATGTGTTGAACGGCTTATAAATGTGTTTATAAGCGTAAAGAAAAATAGAAGTATGACTTCTATGAGAGAAATATAAATTTTAATTTATGGAAGTGTTCCTAGATTAAAATTTGGCCAAGTGAATAATGTATTTGAAAATTGTGATTTTCATCGACATTATTGTGGACTAAATTAAATTAATTCAAGTGTTGAATTAATTAAACACTAGTGGACCTAGTAGAGTCCAAATAATTAAATTAATTCAAGTGTTGAATTAATTAAATATCATTGGGTCTTGTAGAGCCCAATTGGAAATAATTATTTAACTAGTGGGCTTGAGTAAAATCAAGTAAAGTCTAATTGGGCTCAAAATGTTTAAGACAATTAAAAAGTCCATGGGCTTTGTAAAGGTTACAAGCCCATTAGGGTTTGCATGCTTGGGAGGTGACGAGGTGTGGATTATTTTTGAATAAAAAAATGCATGGCATGCTAGACAACCTTTTCACTTTTCCCACAACCTAGACAAGTCATTCACTCCCATTTTTGGAACCCCCTTGGCCGAAACCTACTCTCCTTTTCTCTCAAGTTTTTCTTTCAACTTTGTTCTTCAAAGTGTTGGAGAATAAAAAGTCTTCTCTTTGATAAATCCTCAAATTTTTCTAGTGCAAAATTTGAGGGGGTTTACCTAGTTAGTGGTGGGCCTTATTTTGAAGGAAAGGGAGGAGGAGCTTGTAGACTTGCCTACCTTGAAGAGCTTTGTTGTTTACAACAAAGTTGGAGCCATTCATCAACCTCAAGAGGTTGATAGGTAAAACTTTCTAACATTGATATCTAAATAGTATCTCTGTCTCTGTACCTATATCCCATCGATATAAATCGATAACTCTGAGGGATATAAGCCTATGGTCGTTGATCAACTAATTGCATGCAATCTCTGACTATGTATCTATTAATCCATAAAACATTTGAACTCTCTCTTGGGAATTTTATCAATCGCTTTGAATACTCTTTTCTCTTGTATTCCATTTTTACAATTGAGACATATAATGCCTCCATAATATACAACATAGTGTATCAATACATAACATTAATCAAATGAAGGGAATAGCACATTAAAACCATTGAAAAACGAGCAATCCTACAACAATAAACCATGTATTGTTGGAACCTTGTATCTAATCTCTTGATAGCAATCCTACAACAGTAAACCATGTATTGAACCATCAACAAGTGAATAATCATAAACCCATATCAATTAATCCATAAAATCAACACATTACCAAACTCATGATTTCTCCCAACTCCAAAACCAAGAATAAACTAAACCAAAAGCTTACCTTAGCTTCCTTGAACCCAAAATAACTTTGCTCTCACTCCAATCATCCAACAAGAGGCTTGAATCAAAAGAACAAAAGAAAGAAAATGGAACCCTAGCTCACCCCTTGAGAGAAGAATCGAGAATGGGGGAAGAAATGAGAGAAAATAGAGCAACACTTGTATATAAGCACTTAAAACTCCAAAAACACGCTTTTTAAAAATCGCTGGCCGCCCGGGCGGACATATTTTTCTGCCCGGGCGCGGAACTCTCGGCAAAAATACATTATTTTCGAACAAGGGCCGCCCGGGCGCACATCAATTCCCGCCCGGGCGCGCACTCTGCGCACTGCCACTTCAAAGATCGCTTCTGAAACGCCTCTTCCCTTCATAATTTGGAAACGTGGTAAACTACAAAGTTGTAGCCCTATGTCTTATCTTATATCCCTCAAAATTTCAGGTCATTTGAAGGTGGGAGTAAAGAGTTATGCCCATTCTCCCAACACGTGTCACTGGAGGAACGTCGAAACACACGACACACTTCGGGGCACTTTTGGCTTATCTTCCACAATTATTTGAACAAAACCCAAAACAACAAAGTTATAGCTTATGTCTTATCTAACCACTCCAATTGGCCTCACCTTATTTGGATCAATATATCATTTATCATGAATTAAATCGTAACGCCGCTACAATAGCACTACACATCATCTATAACCAACCATACTAAAATCAAAAATCGAAACTCTTAACATCCAAACTATACTTAAACTTGACCAAGTAGTCAATAAACTTATGAAATCTTACACTGTACCATACACCAGGCTTGGATATTACAATCTCCCCTCCTCTAGGGAATTTCGTCCTCGAAATTGACGTCGCTGTGAAAACAACTCAGGATACTTCTCTTTCATCTCATCCTCTGGTTCCCACGTGGCTTCTTCAATCAAACGATTCCTCCAAAGGACTTTAACAATGCCGATCTCTTTGTTTCTCAACACTTTAACTTTGCGATCCAGAATCTGGACTGGAATCTCTTGGTACGTCAAATTCAGCATCAAATCCAATGGCTCGTGGCGAAGAACGTGGGAAGGATTCGCAATATACTTCCTGAGCATAGAGACGTGAAAAACATTGTGAACTCTGTCAAGATCTGGCGGTAGGGCTAACCTGTAAGCTCGGTCACCGACTCTGTCCAAGATCTCAAATGGGCCAATAAATCTCGGACTCAACTTTCCCTTCTTGCCAAACCGCATCACACCCTTAAGAGGTGCTATCTTCAAGAACACATGGTCGCCAACCTCAAACTGCATCGGTCTACGACGCACATCAGCATAGTTCTTCTGTCTCGACTGTGCTGTCTTCATTCGCTCTCGAATAACAGCAACAACATCAGCTGTCTGTTGGACCAACTCTGGACCCAACATCTTTCTCTCACCAATCTCATCCCAATACAAGGGAGATCTACAGTTCCTGCCATAAAGTGCTTCATACGGTGCCATGCCAATCGTCGCTTGGTAGCTATTATTGTACGTGAACTCAACAAGAGGCAATTTGGAATCCCAGCTACCAGGATAATCAATAGTACAAGCTCTGAACATATCCTCTAGAATCTGAATAACTCTCTCTGATTGACCGTCGCTCCATGGATGATATGATGTACTAAATGCTAGCCGTGTACCCATAGCTCTGTGTAAACTCTTCCAAAATTCTGATGTAAATCTAGGGTCACGATCAGACACAATCGACACAGGAACACCATGAAGTCTAACAATATCTGCTATGTATTCTTCGGCATACTGGTTCATGGAATACGTCGTCTTGACTGGAAGAAAGTGCGATGACTTGGTCAACCGATCAACAATAACCCAAATAGAGTTAAAACCTTTCTGCATTCTAGGAAGACCAGTCACGAATTCCATCGTAATGTGCTCCCATTTCCATTGAGGAATCGGCGATGACAGCAATGTCCTAGCAGGTCTCTGGTGTTCAATCTTCACCTGCTGACAAGTTAGGCACTGAGAAATAAAAATGGAAATATCTTTCTTCATACCTGGCCACCAGTAAAGTCTACGAAGATCCTGATACATCTTAGTGCTACCTGGATGTATCGAATATGGCACGGTATGTGCCTCTGTCAAGACGTCTCTACGAATATCATCACCAACGGGAATGCAAATACGGCCTCTGAAAGTCACCAAACCATCTCCATTCATCCCAAACTCTGAATTACCTCTCTCCTCTGCTCTAGCTCTCAATTCTATCAACTGTGAATCAATATCCTGCTCTCTGCGGATCATGTCCGTCAATGTAGCCCGAATGACCAAAGCTGAAAAGCGAGCAATGGTTCCCAGTACTACTAAAGCTATCTCCTCTCGCTGCAAGTCCAACAACAATGGCTTCTGAATCAAAGAACTCAAAGAAGAACTCGACTTACGGCTCAATGCATCTGCCACAACATTCGCTTTCCCTGGGTGGTAACTGATCGTAACATCATAATCTTTGACAAGCTCTAACCACCGTCTCTGTCGCATATTGAGCTCTTTCTGAGAAAAAAAATACTTCAAACTCTTGTGGTCCGTGAAAATTTCACACTTTTCGCCATACAAATAATGTCTCCAGATTTTCAAGGCAAAAACCACAGCTGCCAGCTCCATATCATGCGTAGGATAATTCTTCTCATAGTCTTTAAACTGGAGAGAAGCATAGGCTATAACTTTACCACGTTGCATCAACACTGAACCGAGGCCCTTCTTCGATGCATCAATATAAACAACAAAGTCCTCTGAACCACTCGGCAATGCAAGTACCGGAGCTGTCGTCAACTTATCTTTCAACTCTTGAAATCCACTTTGGCATTCATTGGACCACTCAAACTTCACAGTCTTCCTTGTCAGATTGGTTAACGGCAGGGCAATCTTGGAGAAATATGAAATGAAAAGACGATAATAACCCGCCAAACCAAGAAAACTGCGTACCTCTGATACAATGGTAGGAATAGGCCATTTCTGAATCGCCTCGATTTTCATAGGATCAACAGCTATACCATCCTTCAAGGCAACATGGCCTAAGAAAGAAATCTGCTCCAACTAGAACTCACATTTCTTCAACTTAGCATATAATCTCTTCTCTCTCAACAACTGAAGAACAACTCTGAGGAGCTCTGAATGAAGCTCTCTGGTCTTGGAATAAATCAATATGTCATCGATGAAAACAATGACAAAGCTATCCAAGTACGACTTGAACACTCGGTTCATAAGATCCATGAAGACTGAAGGAGCATTAGACAGACCAAACGACATCACAAGAAATTCATAGTGACCATACCTGGTCCGAAACGCCGTCTTAGAGATATCAGACTCCCTAACTTTCAACTGATAATATCCAGATCGCAGATCAATCTTTGAAAATACTGTAGCCCCATGTAATTGGTTAAAAAGGTGATCTATCCGTGGCAACGGATGCTTATTCTTGATAGTCACTTTGTTGATCTCTCTATAATCAATGCACAATCGCAACGACCCGTCTTTCTTTTTGACAAAAAGAACTGGAGCTCCCCAAGGCGAAGAACTCGGCCGAATAAAACCCTTATCCAATAGATCTTGCAACTGCGTCTTCAACTCTTTCATCTCTATAAGGGCCATTCTATACGGAGCCTTAGAAATAGGAACCGTACCTGGAACTAGATCAATCACAAAATCTACATCTCTGTCCGGCGGTAATCCCGGAACATCATCCTCAAAAACATCAGGAAAATCTCTCACCACATCAATATCATCAATATTCAACTTAACCATTATATCCATATCAACAATCGAAGCCAAAAACCCATCACAACCTCTACACAACAACTTCTTAGCCTCAAGACACGAAATAAAAGGAAGGACCAGCGAAGTACCTGCACTGGAGAGCATACCTTCCTTATTGCCATCATCTGCAAATTTCACAGTCTTGGCAACGCAATCAATCACTGCACGATAGGTTGATAGCCAGTCCATGCCAAGTATAATATCAAACGCAACCATCGGAATAACAATCAAATCGGCAAATACCACTCGCTCATCAATTTGAACAGAGCATGCAAACACAATAGATGTCGGGCACAACACATCCTCCGAAGGCAATACAACATTAAACTGGAGGGGAATAACAGAAGGAACTATACCCAAAGATCTAAAAAATAGTTCAGACATAAAAGAATGAGTAGCACCTGTATCAATCAATGTCGTAGCTACTCTGCCTGAAATTAAAATACTGCAAGAGATCACAGAAGAATCATGGTTTATACCTTCCTTCGTCATAGTAAAGATGCGTCCCTGCACCTTCTCTTCACTCGCTCCTCTTGGACAATTTTTGGCAATATGGCTTGCAGTGCCATATCGATAACAAGTATGAGTACCAAATCTGCACTCTCCCCGATGATGCTTGCTGCACTTGGGACACAACGGCTTCTCTGAATCAGATGGAACTGCTGGTGGTTTAGGACTTGGCTCCATCTTTCCTTTGCCTTTAAAATGATCCTTTCCTCTTTGACTCGAACCCTGACCCCTCTGAGCAATGTTCTGATGCCTCGCCTGTCTCTCTCTTGCAATGTCTTTCTCATCTTGCTCGGCCAACAAATCCTTAGACACAATCTCTTTGAAAGTCACCGCTTTCGACATATTAATGTCCCTTCTGATCTATGCTCGAAGGCCTCTAATGAAATGAGCACCTTTGTCTTTGTCATTGGAGGCAATATATGGGACAAACAGACAGCCCTCCTCGAACTTCAGAATGTACTCGTCGACATTCATACCTCCCCGTCGAAGCTCCAAGAACTCAGTCACCTTCCTAGCTCTAAGTGCATCTGGGAAGTACTTATCATAGAAAAGATCAGTGAACTCTTGCCACTTCAATGCTGGAACATCAACACCAACCTTGGTAGCATTCCACCAAATGCGTGCAGATTTGACTAACATGAAAACTGCACAACTGATTCTGTCCATTTCTTCATAGTTCAGATGGTCGAAGATCGCCTCAAGTGCTTTGATCCACTCAACAGCCACTAATGGGATTAGTGCTTCTGATATGTGTCGTTTTTACGTGTTTTATTGCATTAATCTGTGTGTGTTTTGCGTTGTGCATACGTTTATTTCAATCACATTATGTTCATTTTAGAGTAAACATTTACATTTTATCATATCTCACTATTGTGTGATGAAATTTCAGGAAATATGGCCGGAAGAACTAAAATCGGAGCCAAGTGCCAAGTCAAGAAAATAAAGTGCAGCAGAGCTGGCGCTCGAGCGGTAGTTTTCTACCGCCCGAGCACGGGAGGTGAAAGTCCGAGGAAACATACAGAAGAGTCGGCGCTCGAGCGGTAGTTTTCTACCGCCCGAGCGCGAATGCCACTCATCCCAAGAGATTTTACAGAAGGTGTGGCGCTCGAGCGGTGCTTTTCTACCGCCCGAGCGCCACCTATTTTTCGAAAGATAGTGTGTGCGATTCCTTACCTTATTTGGGAAGAAGAATGCTATGGTAAGGTTGATGGGTCGACATTCAGGGATATTCTGACTTTATGCTGCAGCCGCCACAAGTTTTTGAAGAGGACTTTGCACTTGGATCGAAGATTTGAAGTTTTCCGAGCATCGTTCTTCGCAGATTTCGTCTCGCCTAGTATTTTTAATTTTGTTTTCATCGTTTAAACTTTGTTTTGTTTATTTTGATCATGAATTCTAGTAGCTAAACTTTAATATTTGTTGGGATTAAATGGGATCCTACCCCGAACGTTGATTTGAATTAATTTATATTTCGATTGTGCGTTATTCTTGATTTTACTACTGTTTTATCGTGTCATTAAAGCGTAGCTAACTTTAACGACGTTTTCATATCACGAGTGAGTTCGAGAGAATAACGAGTGATAGGATCGAGTAGTATAATCCGCGGATCTACAATTTACATAGATATATGAAATTGGATACGTGCCGATAGTCATAGTCCTTAGGGTCGAAAATTAGGGGATTTCATGGATCGAAATGCGATTTGCTCGCGATAAATAATTAGAGACATTTAATTACTTCATTGAGTAGAATTAGTTTGGCATAGCTCGAGAGAGTATGTTCAATAGATTAGGAAATCTTGTCGGAAGCGTAGATCACGATCGAACGAATTGATTAATAAACGAGGGGTAGGTGAACCGAGATTCCCAACAAATCCATTTCTCATTGAATTTTAACTCAACATTTTAGATTAAATTCTCATTCATTACTTTTTGAATCATTTTAATTGCATATTTATTTGAGTATAGTAGGAATAATCACACAACTCAATTTTCGTTGCTAAATGTTAAATAACTGAAAATAATAATTGTTAAACACAGTCTTCAGTGGAACGATACTCGTACTCTTGTACACTATATTATTACTTAACATCGTGAACTTGGATTAATTTTGAGCATACAAAATCATATTTTTATTGGGGGTTTTACTGTGCAAGTTTTGCTCGATCAAGTTTTTGGCGCCGTTGTCGGGGACTGTTAATCTACAATTTTATTTTTAGTTATTTCCTTTAGCATTATTTTATTTCTCTTGAGATAACACTTCATATTTTATTACAGATATTTTTTCCAGTGCATGCCAAAGTCACTTGACGTGGAACTTGAGTTCGATCCTGAAATTGAAAGAACTTTCCGAAGGCGAAGACAACAACAAAGACTTAAAGAACTGATGGAAAGACACGAGCATGAACGTGGAGAGGAACAGCGTGACAATAGACAAGTTGAGATACCGCGTCGCATACCAATGCTGGAGTATGCCCAGCCTTCTTTGGAGGGTGCACGCTATAGCATTGTGAGGCCTATCGTGCGGGCGAATCACTTCGAAATCAAGTCAGCCATAATCCAGATGATTCAGAACACGGTCCAATTTGGAGGAACTGCAATGGATGACCAAAACACGCACATCGCAGATTTTCTTGAAATTTGCGATACTTTTAAATTCAATAGAGTTTCTGATGATGCTGTTAGGTTGCGTTTATTTCCCTTCTCCTTACGTGATAAAGCTAAAGCGTGGTTAAATTGTTTGCCTGTAGGTTCGATCGCTACGTGGGACGACATGGCGAAAGCTTTTCTCATCAAATACTTCCCTCCCTCCAAGACCATGAAGCTGCGGGCAGACATTACAACATTTGCTCAATTTGATCAGGAATCTCTATATGAGGCATGGGAACGCTTCAAGGATCTACTACAAATATGCCCACATCACGAGTTACCACTTGGGTTAGTCGTTCAAACATTTTATTATGGTTTGCTTACTCTTAACTGTACTATGATAGATGCGGCTGCTTGTGGAAACCTGTTGAGAAAGACCGCGGAGGAAGGATATGAATTGTTAGAGGAGATGGCTGCTAGCAGCTATCTTCCTCAATCTGAAAGAAACAACCAACGGAAGAGTGCAGGAGTACACCAGGTAACTGATTTTTCTGCTATTACTGCACAACTTGATGCTTTAAACAGGAAAATAGACGGCTTGAATGTGGGTGGCATGGCGATGCGTCTTCAAGAAATATTCTGTGAAAAGTGTGGAGGGGAACACTATGCGAAGGACTGTCAAGATGACAATCCATTCTATGTGCAAAATGAGGCACCAGTGAACCAAGTGGGAGTCCAAAACCGCCCAAGGCATGACCCTTATTCGAACACATACAATCCGGGGTGGAGGCAACATCCCAACTTCTCATGGGGCGGTTAAAACAGTCAGAATAGACCGCAAGGAGGACAACAATATGGGAAACAACCGATGTACAGATCCGATCCTCCTAGAGAAGAAAAGTCCAACTTGGAGCAAATGATGTCTAAGTTTATTTCATCCAATGAAACTAGACTTCAAAACCAAGATGCATCGATAAAAGGGCTCGAGAATCAAATTGGACAGTTGGCCAAGATGATAGCAAGTAGAGAGCCGAGCACCTTGCCAAGTAATACCGAGACTAATCCAAAAGAGCAAGTGAAGGCCATTGAGTTGAAGAGTGGGATAATTTTGGAGTCGAAGGGAAAGGAAAAAATTCAAATACCGGATGAACCGACTGAGACATCAAAAGGTAAGTCTTCTAACTCCACACCAGCACCCACTGCACAACCTAAAATTGTTATACCTCCTCCTTTTCCTGCTGCATTGAAAAAAGCAAAACTAGATGCACAATTCGGTAAGTTTCTCGAGGTGTTTAAAAAATTGCATATCAATATTCCCTTCCCCGATGCTTTAATGCAAATGCCTAGTTATGCTAAATTTTTGAAGGATATTTTAGCAAATAAGAGGAAGTTGGAGGGTCACATGACAGTGAACTTAACTGAAAATTGCTCCGCCTTGGTGCAAAACAAAATCCCACCGAAGCTAAAAGACCCAGGGAGTTTCTCTATTCCTTGCATGATTGGTGATGTTGTTTTTCATAAGGCATTATGTGATCTTGGTGCAAGTATTAATCTTATGCCATTGTCTGTGTTTAGGAAACTTGGGTTGGGAGAGCCTAAGCCGACGAGGATGTCCTTGCAACTGGCTGACAGATCTGTTAAGTAACCCCGCGGAGTGATTGAGGATGTGCTAGTGAAAGTGGACAAATTCATTTTCCCTGCGGATTTCGTGGTTCTCGACATGGAGGAGGATACAGAGACGCCTCTAATTTTGGGGAGGCCGTTCCTTGCGACTGGCAAGGCACTGATTGATGTGCAAGAAGGGAAGTTAAGATTGAGAGTGGGCGAGGAAGAGATTACTTTTAATGTTTTTAATGCACTTAAGCACACACTGCATTCTGATAGTTGTTATAGAATTGATGCTTTTGATGTCTTTGTGTCTAACTATGTGCAGGATGCTTTGAGAGATCCTTTGGAGGCTGCTATCACTACTGAATTGGGAGAAGATGATTTGGACGATGAAAAAGCTGAAATAGTGGCATACTTGAATGCCAACCATCCATGGAGAAGGCCAATGACGATGAGGTTGGAAGATTTGGGAGATCGAAAAGACTTGATCCCACAGAAATCAAGCCTGGAGGAGCCACCGACGCTCGAGCTGAAGCCACTGCCTCCACACCTAAAGTACGTATACCTAGGTGAGCATAACACCTTACCTGTCATTATTTCTGCTCTGATTTGACAGATGTGATTGAGGACAAACTGTTAAAAGTCTTGAAAGCGCACAAGGGTGCATTTGCGTGGAAGGTGGCGGATATCAAAGGGATCAATCCATCAGTCTGTATGCACAAAATCTTGATGGAAGACAAGTACTCACCTCTTGTGCAACCTCAGAGAAGATTAAATCCAAAGATGCAAGAGGTAGTGAATGCTGAAACGATTAAGCTTCTCGATGCAGGTATTATCTATCCTATATCTGATAGTGCATGGGTAAGTCCGGTTCAGTGTGTGCCAAAGAAGGGCGGGATTACTGTGATTGCAAATGATAATAATGAACTAATACCCACCAGAACTGCTACGGGATGGCGTGTGTGCATTGATTATAGAAAATTGAATGATGCCACCCGAAAAGACCACTTTCCCCTTCTTTTTATTGATCAAATGCTTGAGAGGTTAGCGGGTCATGAGTTTTATTGTTTTCTAGATGGGTATTCGGGGTATAATCAAATCACCATTGCACCTGAGGACCAAGAGAAAACCACTTTCACTTGTCCTTATGGAACTTTCGCTTTTCGCCGCATGCCGTTTGGTCTTTGTAATGGTCCTGCCACATTTCAACGTTTCATGACCGCTATATTCCATGATATGATAGAAACTTTTTTTGAAATTTTTATTGATGACTTCTCTATTTTCGGCCCTTCTTTTGATGACTTTTTGCAGAACTTGAAGGTGGTGTTAGTGAGATGTGAGGAGACGAATTTGGTGCTGATTGGGAAAAGTGCCACTTCATGGTACAAGAGGGAATTGTCCTAGGGCACAAGATTTCGGAGCACGGAATAGAGGTGGATAAGGCGAAAGTTGAAGTCATCAAGAACTTGCCACCTCCGGCGTCCATAAAGGGAGTTAGAAGTTTTCTAGGCCACGCCGGTTTTATCGGTGTTTTATAAAAGATTTTTCAAAAATTGCCAAACCTCTATCTTCCTTTGTAACGTCTCACTCATTTTTAAAATTCTACTGGATATTTTTTTAAAAAAAATAAAAGCTCGCATTTTCGAAATAACATTTAAAAATGATCTTAAATATTCGACCATAAAAATAGCGTCGTTTAAAAACAATCAAACTCATCCTTTAAAATAATCATATTTATTTTAACATAAAAATAGGCATGCTGTCGTACTGAAAATATCATTTAAAAATACTCATAAGCATTTGCCAATAAAATTATAATGGGAAATAAGCGAGTAAAAATCCTAACATCCAAATCATAAACGTGGAAAATTTTCATCTCCTCTCAATATCATAAAATCATAAATGCGCGGAAAACGTGTGGTCCTCGGGTCGTGTCACCGCACCAGTTCTGACTACTCAGAGTTCGGCACCTCCAGTCTCCTCATCATTAAGCTCACCTGCATCACACACGCCTAGTGAGTCTAAAGACTCAACACACCTGTACCAGGAATAACAAGTACATATACGTAGCACACAGCAGTGAAAAATATCATACTCAATATATCTTTTCATGAACTTAAAAGCATTCGTGTCTGCAGTAAAAATCATATATGTAAACATATCCTTTCAAAACATGGTAATAATCATAGCATGTCATCTCATGTCATCATATACGTAAACGTGTTGTGTAAAAATCATATTGTGTAAAATCATATCATCTCATGTTATCATATACGTTCGTGTCGTGTAAAATCATATCGTATTAAAATCATGTCATCTCATGTCATCATATACGTATACGTGTCTTGTAAAATCATATCGTGTAAAATCATGTCATTTCATGTCATCATATACGTATACATTTTCTTTTTAATTGAATTCAGTTCATTAGCTGTGATTTTCGTATCATCATGTCATCATGTCAGTCGATGGATCCATCTACGTGTAACCGCGGTACCCGGCGGCGAGGGTCATCAGCGACGGCATTACCCGCCCACTGAGCCCGGGCCTATCATATCATGTCAATGGAAATACGATCGTCGGGCTCCCTCTGGGGCCTCTCCCATAAACGGGCTCCCTCTGGGGCATTTTCCCTCACGATATCTCCAATCATATCATCCTGTCATCGTATTAGTCACAACTAAATCACTTTCTTCAAAACGTGTCATCATATTCATCACTTAATAAAATCATGCATATACGTAATTTTTTTCCTTTAAACAAAGCATGCAACGTATTTATCGTAATTACATAAAAATCATGAACGTGATCCATAAACATTTAAATCATGATAAAATGTGCTCAGGGAGCTGCCAGGACCAACATCTCACCCCAGGTGCAAAATGACCATTTTGCCTTTGGAAACCCAAAAATTATCATTTTGCCCATAGACGTAAAATTTCACTTCTTTGACATTTTCTTAATTCCATTGACTCTAACACGTCCCAAATAATTATATAAGCTTACAAGAACTTTCCCATATTTTTATTTGGCTTAAATATATGATTTTTAAATTAATCTTTAAATGTAACTAATTAATGCGTTTTAATCCCGAATTAAACCAAACCTTAGCATAAAATTCTCAAACTAAAAACTTAGACTTCTAATAATTATTTGAGCTTAAATAAAATTTTCCATAAATTTATTAAGCTTAAATCTAGGCGTTTCAATTAAATCTTTAATTAAAGTTTCGTGCGGCGATTAAATCCCGGATAACTCCAAAACTCATCATTTTGATCCGAAACTTACTAAACTCCTAAAAATATACCAAAACATATTTAAAATCATTTCTAGACATAAACTCGAGCTCATTTCATAACTTAACCAAATTGTTTTAAAACTTGGACCGAGGTCCCGGTTTTAACCCAAACCAACTCGAAACTTAACCGAATTTTTACCACACCTTAAAAACACTAACAAGTTCCTAAAACCATCAATACTTATCCTCTAAAACCTTTCTGAATGGACCTAAAGTTTCTGTACATTTTCAGCTATTTTCTTATCAAGCTTTCATTGTATCATTCGAACTTTACCCTCCCTAAGCTCACACAAGCTCGCACCTGCCACGAGCCCAGCCACTTACGACCTAGACCAGACCCTAAGGAGTCTATCAGAACCAAGCCAACAGTCCCATGCACAAGAGGAACCGCGCTCCCCCGCTTGCACGCAAGGATGCCAATCTCGCGGCCCTCTTCCTAGTTCACTCCCGTTCTATCCCAGGGGCGGCACCAGCAGCTCTCAGACCTCCCTCAGTCACAGCTCAGACCCCACATGGTCTGGTCCAGACCTTGGCTCAGCCCATGCATGCTGGAACCCAAGAAACCGAGCCACCCCCTTAGAAACCTCCTCCTCTCACACCACTCCTTGCTGCGTTCAGCAACAAAACCGAGCCCCAAACCAACCCATTGACACCACTAACAGTCCCTAATGTTAGAGTAGATGCCCTACAAGTCAACTGTTGACTAGGGATTTTATTGACTCAAGTGTAATAAACAATCTTTATTTTAATATAATTCATTATTTAATGGTTTGTTATTTCTTTATCTGTATACCCATGTTATCAAACATAGATAAAGACCTTGATTATACTTTAATACAAATGAATCGTAATTCGATGTTGAAACTCGTTTGTCAATACTGTATGATCTAAATTCGTTCCTAGTCGATTCAGCCGCCTAAAACATGGATAAAGGTCGCTTGAGCTCGAGACTAGCATCTGTGATGTTGTGTACTGCGTTTCTTAGTAAGGGCATAGAGATGTCCAAACATGCAGATGGGTAGTCATATGATGATTATACCGAACAACCCTCCCTCGGACTTTCCAGTGGTTATCATTCATCGAGAGGATAAGTCCGTGGTTATGATTGTACACCATTAGTCCTTACGACCCGGGACAACACTGAGGCTCTATATGCTAGGGCTGTGCTTTGACTCGTTTACCGGCTCCAGGAGAGTCATCAGGTGGCGAGGTTGGGTACAGTTGCGACACATATAGGAGCCAGTGCATTGTAGTCGGGGATTCACCGCTCACCTACGGGTGTGGATATCCTATGTGATCTAATGAAATAATAGTGCATGGAATCTCTGGCCAGAGTACGTGATGTACGTCAGAGAAGGAGTTCTCCAATTAGTACACGCGATGCTACTATTATAGTTATCACATAGTTATCGAATTAATATGCAACCCTCGATGAACCAATGGTTGCAGATTCGATCGGGATATATGAGATGAAGGGACCGTACTGTACGTTAATCATAATCGACTGGTTCTTGCAGGCACTATCAGTGATACCTAGGGGATCATGGGGCGATGCTACTAGACGCTCTTACCATGATCCGATGGGTGCTATCAGAAATGAGTTCTGACATTCTTGATCAAGGTGTTTATAGAAAGAATGAGGCTAACTAGGGTAAGCCCGAATAAAGGATTCTGTCCTGAATCACAAAGAGTTGTGAACCCACAGCTAGCTGTATCCCTGAACCATTGAGGGTCACACAAGTACTGGATTGTTTGTTCCCGTAGAGAGAATAAATTCAAAAGTTGAATTTATATTATATAGTAAATTCAAGGAGTTGAATTTATGATAATTAAATTTTGAGAGAATAAATTCAAGGAGTTGAATTTATAAAATTTGAGAATTTAATTTATTAAACTCAAATGTTGGGTTTATTAAATATTAAATTTTGGAGGTGATGTAAATTCAAGTAGTTGAATTTATAATTTAAATAATAAATTCAAATGTTGAATTTATAATGTATTTAATTTATTAAGCTCAAAAGTTGAGTTTATTAATAAATTAAATAAGGTGGGTATGTTTAATGGGCTTGTAAAAGTACAAGTCCATCATAACAAATAATTAAAGTTTTAATAGGCTTTGATTAAATTAATTAAACTAGTTGGACTAGTCTAATTAATTAAATCAAGCTCATTAATGTTAATTATGTCATTATGCATTATTTAATTATAAATAACACATGTTAATTGAGAAACCCTAGCCTACCACTACAAAAGTCTTCTTGACTTTCACTCTCAAGTGAGAAATCGGCCACCACCCTTTTTGAAAGAAAATATTGTTGTGCCATCTCTCAATTTTCTCTTCTACGCAAAATCTCTTTCTCATTCTCTAGTGCAATTTGAAAGAGGAACATACTATCTAGTCGTGGACTTGATAGAAGGATTTCTTTGAAGAAAGTTCGTAGGGAATCATCAAGAGCCGGATCTGTAATACCGGATCGGTTGGTGTCCACGTGATTAATTCACAAAGGTATAATTTCTAACATCCTATGCATGTTTAATTTGTTAAATCATACGAACGTCCAAAGCAATATTATTTTGTTTTTCAAAATAAAATAAAAATTTTAAATCTTCCGCTGCGTTTGGGCGTGTAGAAAACCAGATTCAACAGTTGTATCAGAGCCAGGTTCTCTATATCGTATGATTTTAAATCATATAGAATAATTTATTTCTAACCACACAAGAAAATTTTTAAGAAAATTTAGCACCAAGAAAATTTTATTTTTCCAGAAAACAAAAAAAAAAAAATTAAATCTGCCCGGAACTGTTCCGGGCAGTTCGTGCGTGCAGGGCCGCGCACGGCAGCGCGCAGGCGCCGGACGCCTGCGCGCACAGCGCTAGCGCAGGCGTCCGACGCCTGCGCGCGGTGTCGGCGCGCCTGTGCGCGTTCTGCGCGCACACGGCCGCTGCAGCTGCCCGAAACGTTCGGGCAGCGGGCGGGCGGCTGCCCGGGAGCGTCTCGGGAAGCGCGCTGAATAATGGGCTTGAATTGTTTGGGCCTAGGGTGCGATTTTCTTATTTTTCAAATTTTTGGGTAAAATTGATATTTTTGAAAATTTGTTCAATTTTTATTTTGGAAATTAATATTTGTAAAATTAATAATTTTCTTGTGAAATAAATAATTAGAATATGATTTTAATTATTTATGGTAAAAATCAGTTTTTTACAAGAAATCAATTATTATTGATTTAATTGGAAATTAAATAAAGGGGTTTATTTAATTTATTAAATTCTTTAATAATTGTGGTGGTTTGTGATAAATTATTAGATATATGATTTATCAATTAATTAAATTGTTTAATTAAATTGATGTTAATATTTGATATTAAATGCATGAAGGATGATCGAGAGCCTTGACCAATGTGTTAGGTGTATGTTAGGATATTTTACTGTTTTTTATTCATTCTTATAATATTTGATATTATTAAAGTGGGTCTGGTTTATGGCCCGTTCTCACCCCCATGAGATGTATCCCTTATGTGCCATGGCTATTCAAATGTAATAATTATAAATAGTGGGAGATCAAGACTGGAAGATGGTGGGCCCGATGATCAAGACGAAGACATGTAAAATATTGGAAGCTTTTGTAATAAGTTGCATTTGCATCCCTGCATTCACCTAGGTTTGGACCTGGATCCATGTATGGCTCACATGGATCTAATAGTGTTGGCGATCGATCATCCTTATTTTATTGTTGAATGTCATATTATGATATATGCGATATATAGTAGTATGCATGTATGTATATTATTAGATAATATAGTTGCATGAATCCGGCAAACATACAAACTCGTGGCACGCGATTTTTAAAATTAAAATGATGAGACAATTTTAAAATTAAAATCCCTCATTTTGAATAAGATTCAAAATTTATATCAAACCGAAAAAGTAAAAATTGAAGGAGTTTAATTTTTCCTTGCCTTCCATCAACCGTGGTTGCATGTTGATCGCTACCCGCGGACAGTGTCTGGCTCATATTATTGGGGAGGCCTGTACGCCGGAAAGCTGTGACTTCAACCGGACATATGATGTGAATTGAGTGGAACTCCCATGACTTCGGCTCATATTATTGGGGGAACTCATGGCGACCGTCTACTACAATTCAATATGGATGGGTTGGTTTGACACGCGAAAATAAACGACGTCATATTATTGGGTCCTTATTAAACGTCAGGTAAAACACGCAGAGGTTGCATAGGGATGCAATTGGACTCTACCTTTTAGAAATTATAATTGGCTGATATTATTCGGGATTATAATTGGCTAATTGGACTATACGTGCCTACTAAGGAAATACGATTTCCTTTTTTCATCAGAGGGCGGTGGAAATGTCAAAATAGTGGGAGGGTAATTTATAAAATGAAATCCATATTTTATATCTTAAAATTATTTTAAAATAATCAGCAACAATTATTCTGTTTCCATATCAGTATATTTTTCGATTTCGTCACATAATCCAATTTTGTTATTGACAAGCTAACCGAATCTAATTTTCAAGACTGGTTGGGAAAATTGTTCTGAATTCGGAGAAAATGACATACAAACTAATGTCAGTCTTGTTGAACTGACAATGCATGCAAGATGGTGGAACCATATTGTGCAAGCTAAAGTGTGATGGGCTCGCTTCTATGTCAAATGAACTGTAGGGACAGTTTGAGAAAATGTTGAATGCTGCTGACATTCGAATACACATGCAAGAGTTGCATAGTGCATGAAACTCGTACAGTGATGCACACCACTTTTAAAAGCTCATGACTACACGAATGCAAGATGGGGCTTTGGTCCATGAGCGTGGTGTATATATGATTGGGTTTAATGAGAAAGTGGTGGGCCTGGAATAGGTGATTCCTAACAAGTTACTTCATGACAATCAATTTGTTGTCATTCTCTTTCTCATTTGACGGGTTTATGTTGAACTTCAATTTGAATAAAATTGATGATAGCCTTGAAGAGCTATTCAACATGCTTATGACTTTTGAAGTCATCATAAAATAGGAAAATGTTGTTTCCTAGTTGGGCTTGTTGACATGAACAAAAGTGGCCCGCAATGTAAGGGAAAGAAATGTTCTGCCCCTCACAAGAAAAACCCAATAAGAGGCAAACTCCGAAAGACACTTAAAAGGCCTACAAAGCCCGATAAGTCAGAACATATTTCACTGCAAGAAGTCCGGACATAAGAAGTTATATGTGTTAGAGTAGGTGCCCGTCGAGCCAAGTGTTGGCCGAGTGTTCACGATGAAACTCTATGTATAAACGATCTTTATTTTAATAATATTTGAATTTATTATATTGGCGCATCTTTATCTGTATACCCATGCTAGTTGCATAGATAAAGTCCTTGAATATACAAATAGTAGAAAGAATATGAGATGCTCATATGATGAGTATCATGAAACTCATATTTGGAATACTGTATATTCTAAACGGTTCCTAGTCGATTCAGCCGCCACTAAGAAGGATATAGGCCGCTCGAGTTAGAGACTAGTATCTGCGATGTGAGTACCATGTTTCATTGGTAGGGGACATTGTGATGTCCGAACATGCAGATAGGTGCTCCTTGTAGAGTGCACTGAACAACCCTCCATAAAAGGACTTTCCAAGTGGTTCTCACTTATCGAGTGGAATAGTCCTAGTTTATGGTTGTACACCATTAGTCCTTATGACCCGGGACAACATTGAGACTCTATGTGCTAGAATTACACTTTGGCTTGTTTACCGACTCTCATGGGGTCATCAGGTGGCAAGGTTGGGTGTTCTGTCGAAACATATAGGAGTCGATGCATTGTAGTCGGGGATTCACCGCTTACCTTCGGGTATGGATATCCTATGTGTTCTCATGTGTATGTAGATTGAAATCTCTGATCAGAGTATGGTGGTAATTATGAAAGGGGTTTCATAGATTACACCATCGATGCAACTACAACATGACACATAGTATCGATTCATTGACAACTCTCGATAAACCAATGGTTGTCGAATCGGTCGGGATATATGAGTTGAAGGGACCGTACTGTACGCTAACCATAATTGAATGGTTCTTGCAGGCACTATCATTTGATACCTAGGGAATCATGTAAGCGATGTTGCTAGGCGTTTAACATGATTCGTTGGGTGCTATCAGACTTGAGTTCTGACGTTCTTGTTATCAAAGAGTTGATAAGTAAGAATGGAGCAATTGGGGTATGATCATATAAGGACATGTTTAGTCCGAATCACATGGAGATGTGAACCCACGGCTAGTTGTATCAATGAACCATTGAGGGCCACACAAGTGCTGGCTTTCTAGATCCCGTTGAGAAGTAAAAATAGTTCAATGTGTTGAACGACTTATAAATGAGTTTATAAGTGTAAGGAAAAATAGAAGTATGACTTCTATGAGAGAAATGTAAATTTTAATTTATGGAAGTGTTCCTAAATTAAAATTTGGCCAATTGAATAATGTATTTGAAAATTGTGATTTTCATAAACATTATTATGGACTAAATTAAATTAATTCAAGTGTTGAATTAATTAAACACTAGTGGACCTGGTAGAGTCCAAATAATTAAATTAATTCAAGTGTTGAATTAATTAAATTATATTGAGTCTTGTAGAGCTCAATTTAAATTAATTATTTAACTAGTGGGACTTGGGTAAATTCAAGTAATGTTTAATTAGTCTCAAATATGTTTGAGATAATTAAATTTAGTCCATGGTTTTTATTTTGATAATAAACCATATAATATGCATGCATGGGAGGTGAAGGGTTGGAGACAACTTTTGCAATTATCAAGGCTTGGCATGCTACTTTTGTCTCTACTTTTTGCAAGTCCAAGACAAGTCTCCCTTCCCCCATTCAAGACATGCAATGGCCGAAATTCCTCTAACAATTCTCTCAAGTTTTCTCTCAATTTTTCTCTTCAAGTGTTGAGGAGGAAAAATACTTCTCCTTGAAAAATCCTTTTATTTTTCTAGTGCAAAATAAAAGGGGTTCTAGTTTGCTAGTGGTGGGCCTAATTTTGAAGGAAAGATTCAAGAACAAGGTGAAGCTTGTAGATTGTCTTGCCATCAAGAGCTTAGTTGTATATCAACTAAGTTGGAGCCATCATTAACCTCAAGAGGTTGATAGGTAACTATTTCTAAACACACTATGAATGTCATTTTGGTGTTTTATTGTATTTCCTACACAAATCTATGGTGGCCGAAATATATATGCTAAAAAATCAAAATTTTTTGTGCTTCCGTTGCGTTTCCGGCCACCGTAACCGATCCCCTTTCAAGTGGTATCCGAGCTATGGTCACGTTTTTGTGTAGCAAATACAAGATATTATGTTGAGATCGATTTCTAACCGCATGAGTGTATTTTTTGCAACAAAGTACCAAGGCCTTTTTGGGGACATTTCGGGCAGCATGTTGCTGCCCGTGTCGGGCAGCTCGGGCTGCCCGAGGGGCTGCCCGTTTCGGGCAGCAAGGGCAGCCCGAGGGGCTGCCCGAACGCCTCTCTTTTAAAAATTAAAAAAAAAAAATTTTTTTTGTCGCCGGAATCCGGCGACGGAGCTCCGGCGACGGCGATGACGACTAGGGTTTTCCAAAAGTGTTTTGGATTATCAAAGTGTCATGGGACTTGAGTTGTTGGGCCATTAGATTGCTAACATGTTTGTGATTTTAAATGGGCCAAAACGGTTTTTGGTGAAAAATAATTTTAGGGCCCTTAAGTTTAAAATAACAAAGTTGCAAATATTTTCTCATGAAATAAATATTTTAAGTTGGACTTTAAATATTTATAGTAAATGGTGATTTATAAGAAATTCGGTTATAAATAAATTAATTTGAAAGTAGACAAAGGTGTTTGTATACTTTGTTAATTTACTTTATAATCGTGGCGGTTAGTGATTGGATCAAGATATATAATATTGGATCAATTAATTATTGTGATAATTAATTGATGGTGTATGATATGTGTTATTATGCATGAAGGATGATCAAAAGCCCAAGCCCAATTTGCTAGGTGTATGCTAGGATATTTTGTGTTGAATGATTGTAATAATTATAAATTTATAAAGTGGGCTTGGTTTATGGCCCGTTCCCACCCCATGAGATGTATCCCTATTTGCCATGGATATTTATTTGTAAATATTAGTATAGTGGATGATCAAGATTGGAAGATGGTGGCCATGATGATTATGAAGATCGAAGACATGTAAATATTGGAAGCTAATGTAATAGTTGCATTGCATCCCGTGCATTTACCCTAGGATTGGACCTAGGCCCGTGTTTAGCTCACACGGTCCGTTAGTATTGGGGCGATTGATCATCCTTGTGTTGTTTACTATTTATAATATATGCATGATATGTTATAAATAATGAGTATGTGCGTTATTATTATGATAATAACAAAGTTGCATGAATCCGGCAAACATACGATCAAACATGGCGAGCTTTTAAATAAAATTAATGATGAGACCTTTCAAAATTAAAAACCCTCATTTTGAATAAGATTCAAAATTAATATCAAGCCCGAAAAGAGGAATTATAAATTTGTTTATAATTTCCTTGTCTTCCATCGACAATGGGTGCATGATGAACGCTACCCGTACTCGGGGCTCGGCTCATATTATTGGGGGAGCTTTGGGTGCCGGAAAGCTGTGACATCCATTGACATGGTGATGTGAACTACGTGGAACTCCCATGATTTCAGCTCATATTATTGGGGGAACTCATGGCGACCGTCCATTAAGGTTCAACATCGATGGGTAAGGCTTGACACGTGAAGATGAACGACGTCATATTATTGGGTCCTAATCAAACGTGAGACAAAAGTTTACGTAGAGGGTTGCATTGTGATGCAATTGGAAACTACCTTTTAGGAATTATGATTGGCTGATATTATTCGGGATCATGATTTGCTAATTGGACCTTACGTACCTACTGAGGAAAGGAGTTTCCCGTTTTCACTAGAGGGTAGTGAAAGATGTACAAAACAGTGGGAGTAAACATTTATAAAGTTAAAGTCCATACTTTATATCTTACTAAATATTTTAAAATAGTCATTAACATTTATCTGTTTACTTTTCAGTACTATTTGACAATGTCTTCAATTCGCAATCCGCTTTCTGCCATACTCGAAAAACATGTGTTAACCGGACCTAACTACCTCACTTGGCTAAGAAATCTGAAAATTGTCTTGAACTCGGAAAAGATTGCATATACACTAAATGAGTCGCCCCCTGATAAGGCTCCGACTGACTGCACTCCTGAGGAATTGCAGACCTACAAGGATTGGTGTGACCATGACTTGAAGGCCAAGTGTTATATGCAGGCTTCTATGAATGATGAGCTGCAGAGGCGTTTTGAGGGTGCAAAGAGTGCTGCTGACATTCATTTGCACCTCAAGGAGCTCTTTGGTGAGCAGACTCGGCCTCTTAGGCATGCTACCGTCAAGGAGCTAATCACTTTGCGCATGCGAGATGGGGCCTCGGTCCATGAGCATGGCCTAAAGTTGATTGGACTCGTGGACAAGCTTGTTGGCATGGATTTGATGTTGCCTTCGGAGTTGACCACCGAAGTGTTGCTGTTATCGCTGCCTAGCTCGTTTGATCCTTTTGTGGTGAATTTCAATATGAACAAGATGGAACCGACCCTTGAAGAGTTGGTGAACATGCTTGTAACTTTTGAGTCCACCATCAAGAAAGAGAAGTCGGTTCTTTATGTGGGTTCTTCATCTGGTACGAAGACCGATCCACGTGGGAAGAGGAAGAAGCGTTCTTTCCAACGTCCCAAGAAGAACGTGCCCTTGAAGAGGCAAGCTCCGAGTCCCGTTGTGGTAGCTACACCAGATAAAGCTAACAAGACTATTGATGTATGTCATCACTGCAAGAAGCCTGGACATTGGAGGCGTAATTGCAAGGAATATCTTGCCCAGAAGGGTATCTGGAAAGGGTATGTTCTATATTGAAGTAAACATTTCAATTAACTCTACTTCTTGGGCATAGGATACCGGCTGTGGCTCACATCTCTGTAATGATTTGCAGGTGATGGGAAGAAGTAGGAGGCTCCGGGAAGGTGAGACCTTCTTCAGGATGGGCAATGGGGCAAGGGTTGCTGCCAAGGCTGTTGGAGATGTTTACTTGCATTTGAACAATGATTTTAAGCTTGTTTTAAGAGATGTTTTGTTTGTACCAGACTTGGTGAAAAACATTATTTCCATTTCTATGCTTGATATTGATGGATTTTCTTGTCTATTTAGCAAAGGTGTTTGCAATATTTACAAGAATGAATGTTTAGTTGGTACCGGAGAACTTGAAAACAATCTCTACACCTTAAAATTGAAAGATATTCCGATTAACAATGTCCAAGCAATAACAACAACAAATAAGCGCAAACAAGATACTCTTAATTCGGCACAATTATGGCATGCTCGATTAGGACATATTTCCCTAAGAAGGATGAACAAGCTAGTGGGAGTGGGCATGTTTGATATGTCCGATATTAATGCTCTCAAGACTTGTGAATCCTGTCTAAAAGGAAAGATGACCAAAATTCCCTTTAAGGGCCATGTGGAGCAAGCCAAAGGGTTATTGGATTTGATCCATACCGATGTGTGCGGTCCACTTAGCATCACCACTAAGCATGGACATGCCTACTTCATCACCTTTACCGATGACTTTTCGAGGTATGGGTATGTGTATTTGATGAAATACAAGTCTGAAGCCTTTGAAAGGTTCAAAGAATTCAGAAGTGAAGTAGAGAAGCAATTGGGACGAAGCATCAAGACACTTCGATCGGATCGAGGTGGTGAGTAATTGAGTGCCGAATTCCAAGAGTATCTTAGGGAGAATGGGATTCTCTCGCAGTGGACTCCGCCTGCTACACCGCAGATGAATGGTGTTTCGGAGCGTCGTAACCGGACTTTGATGGACATGGTTCGGTCTATGATGGGGTTCACGGAGTTTCCGCCATCATTTTGGGGATATGCGCTTGAGACAGCGGCACTGTTGTTGAACAATGTCCATTCAAAAGCAGTTGACAAGACTCCATATGAGATATGGATGGGTAAGCCACCCAATTATTCTTATCTTAGAATATGGGGGTGCCCTGCTTATGTGAAGCAGGTAGTGGGAGATAAATTGGATAGTCGATCCATTTTATGTTACTTTGTGGGATATCCAAAGAATTCGGTTGGATACTACTTCTATCATCCCCAAGAAACAAAAGTGTTTGTTTCTAGGAATGCAACCTTTTTGGAAAAGGAATTTCTATTGGATAGAAAAGGGGAGATGATAGAACTCGAAGAAGTACGAGAGACACCCACAATTATAGAACCCACACCCGAAGAGCCAAGAGAGGAGATACAAGCTCCTAGAAGATCCGAGAGAGTCTCGAGACCACCTATGAGGTATGGTCTGCTTCTTGAAGAGGACCATGATGAGCCTAACCTAGGATGTGATCCAAGGACCTTCAAGGAAGCATTATCTGATGCCGATTCATCCAAGTGGCTTGAAGCAATGGAATCTGAGATGAATTCCATGCATTCGAACAAAGTGTGGAATCTCGTGGATCCACCTGAGGGAATTGTTCCCATAGGGTGGAAATGGATTTACAAGAGGAAACTTGGGGCGGATGGGAAGGTATTGACCTTCAAAGCGCGATTGGTAGCAAAAGGATATACTCAAAGACAAGGAGTTGACTTTGAAGAAACCTTTTCTCCAGTCGCAATGTTCAAGTCCATAAGGATTTTGCTAACCATAGCTGCATGGTATGACTATGAGATATGGCAGATGGATGTTAAGACAGCCTTTCTTAATGGGGATATTAAGGAAGAGATTTACATGTCTCAACCCGAAGGGTTTACATTTGTCGGAAGTGAGCATATGGTATGCAAACTTCAGAGATCTATTTATGGTCTAAAACAGGCATCGAGGAGTTGGAACCTTAGATTCGATAGTACAATCAAAGAGTTTGATTTTACTAAGAATCCTGAGGAACCCTGTGTGTATAAGAAGGTCAGTGGGAGTGCTGTGACATTCCTGGTGCTGTATGTTGATGACATTCTACTCATTGGGAATGATGTAGGAATGTTGCAATCAACTAAGATATGGTTAGAAAGCAAGTTCTCAATGCAAGACTTGGGTGAAGCATCTTTTGTATTGGGAATACAGATATATAGAGATAGATCAAAAAGATTGCTTGGTCTCACCCAGTCCACATACATTGATACCATCCTGAAGCGGTTCTGGATGGATGAGTCCAAGAGAGGACATCTACCAATGTGTCATGGCGTGTCCCTATCCAAGTCCATGTCTCCCAAGACTGATGAAGAGATAGTGGCGATGACACGCATTCCATATGCATCTGCAATTGGTAGCATCATGTATGGGATGATATCTACACGTCCTGACGTGGCCTTCGCACTAAGTGTAGTGAGTAGATATCAATCGAACCCTGGTCTTCCACATTGGAAAGCTGTGAAAGACATACTCAAGTACTTGAGGAGGACCAATAAATTGTTCTTGGTCTATGGGGGTGGAGAACTAAAATTGGAAGGCTATACCGACTCTAGCTTCCAAAGCGATATTGATGACTCAAAGTCAACCTCTGGATTCATATTCATGCTCAATGGTGCTGCTGTCTCTTGGAAGAGTTCCAAGCAAGACAGTACAGCGGATTCCACCACTGAGGCAGAATACATTGCTGCATCAGCTGCAGCAAAGGAGGCAGTTTGGATAAGGAATTTCGTCCAAGAGTTGGGCGTCATTCCTAATGGAGTTGCTCCTGTCCCTGTGTTTTGTGACAACACGGAATGCGATTGCTCAAGCAAAGGAGCCGAGGTCTCATCAGAAGTCCAAACACGTATTGAGAAAGTACCACATCCTCAGAGAGATCGTGGAAAGAGGAGATGTCATGATTGACAAAGTCGACTCTGCAGATAATGTTGCTGATCCACTAACTAAGCCTTTACCAGGACCATCATTCGAGAAGCATCGCGAATCAATGGGTCTGAAGTATATGGGTAGTTGGCTCTAGTGCAAGTGGGAGATTGTTAGAGTAGGTGCCTGTCGAGCCAAGTGTTGGCCGAGTGCTCACAATGAAACTCTATGTATAAACGATCTTTATTTTAATAATATTTGAATTTATTATATTGGCGCATCTTTATCTGTATACCCATGCTAGTTGCATAGATAAAGTCCTTGAATATACAAATAGTAGAAAGAATATGAGATGCTCATATGATGAGTATCATGAAACTCATATTTGGAATACTGTATATTCTAAACGGTTCCTAGTCGATTCAGCCGCCACTAAGAAGGATATAGGCCGCTCGAGTTAGAGACTAGTATCTGCGATGTGAGTACCATGTTTCATTGGTAAGGGACATTGTGATGTCCGAACATGCAGATAGGTGCTCCTTGTAGAGTGCACTGAACAACCCTCCATAAAAGGACTTTCTAAGTGGTTCTCACTTATCGAGTGGAATAGTCCTAGTTTATGGTTATACACCATTAGTCCTTATGACCCGGGACAACATTGAGACTCTATGTGCTAGAATTACACTTTGGCTTGTTTACCGACTCTCATGGGGTCATCAGGTGGCAAGGTTGGGTGTTCTAGTCGAAACATATAGGAGTCGATGCATTGTAGTCGGGGATTCACCGCTTACCTTCGGGTATGGATATCCTATGTGTTCTCATGTGTATGTAGATTGAAATCTCTGATCAGAGTATGGTGGTAATTATGAAAGGGGTTTCATAGATTACACCATCGATGCAACTACAACATGACACATAGTATCGATTCATTGACAACTCTCGATAAACCAATGGTTGTCGAATCGGTCGGGATATATGAGTTGAAGGGACCGTACTGTACGCTAACCATAATTGAATGGTTCTTGCAGGCACTATCATTTGATACCTAGGGAATCATGTAAGCGATGTTGCTAGGCGTTTAACATGATTCGTTGGGTGCTATCAGACTTGAGTTCTGACGTTCTTGTTATCAAAGAGTTGATAAGTAAGAATGGAGCAATTGGGGTATGATCATATAAGGACATGTTTAGTCCGAATCACATTGAGATGTGAACCCACGGCTAGTTGTATCAATGAACCATTGAGGGCCACACAAGTGCTGGCTTTCTAGATCCCGTTGAGAAGTAAAAATAGTTCAATGTGTTGAACGACTTATAAATGAGTTTATAAGTGTAAGGAAAAATAGAAGTATGACTTCTATGAGAGAAATGTAAATTTTAATTTATGGAAGTGTTCCTAAATTAAAATTTGGCCAATTGAATAATGTATTTGAAAATTGTGATTTTCATAAACATTATTATGGACTAAATTAAATTAATTCAAGTGTTGAATTAATTAAACACTAGTGGACCTAGTAGAGTCCAAATAATTAAATTAATTCAAGTGTTGAATTAATTAAATTATATTGAGTCTTGTAGAGCTCAATTTAAATTAATTATTTAACTAGTGGGACTTGGGTACATTCAAGTAATGTTTAATTAGTCTCAAATATGTTTGAGATAATTAAATTTAGTCCATGGTTTTTTTTTTGATAATAAACCATATAATATGCATGCATGGGAGGTGAAGGGTTGGAGACAACTTTTGCAACTATCAAGGCTTGGCATGCTACTTTTGTCTCTACTTTTTGCAAGTCCAAGACAAGTCTCCCTTCCCCCATTCAAGACATGCAATGGCCGAAATTCCTCTAACAATTCTCTCAAGTTTTCTCTCAATTTTTCTCCTCAAGTGTTGAGGAGGAAAAATACTTCTCCTTGAAAAATCATTTTATTTTTCTAGTGCAAAATAAAAGGGGTTCTAGTTTGCTAGTGGTGGGCCTAATTTTGAAGGAAAGATTCAAGAACAAGGTGAAGCTTGTAGATTGTCTTGCCATCAAGAGCTTAGTTGTATATCAACTAAGTTGGAGCCGTCATCAACCTCAAGAGGTTGATAGGTAACTATTTCTAAACACACTATGAATGTCATTTTGGTGTTTTATTGTATTTCCTACACAAATCTATGGTGGCCGAAATATATATGCTAAAATCGAAATTTTTTGTGCTTCCGTTGCGTTTCCGGCCACCGTAACCGATCCCCTTTCAATATGCGCCAGAAATGTTCTGGAAATGATGAATGAATGTCCAAATAAATATGATTTCAACAACAAACAAAAGAAAGTTAGATGATCCAAATCCCGCACAAATATGGCACGCTAGACTAGGTCATATTTCTCAAAGAAGGATGCACAAGCTAGTGGGAGAATGCATGTTTGACTTGTCAGACATAAATTCTATACTTACCCGTGAGTCCTGTCTGAAAAGAAAAATGACCAAGACTCCATTCGATGGAAACGTGGAACGTGCGCATGGTCTATTGGATTTGATCCACACAGACATTTGTGGCCCGCTAAGTGTTAGCACATAATATGGGCAATCCTACTTCATTACCTTTACTGATGACCATTCGAGGTATGGGTATGTTTATGAAACACAAATCTGAAGCATTTGAAAAGTTCAAAGAATTCAGATCTGAAGTAGGAAAACAAGCTAAAACAAAGTATTAAGACACTTCGATCTGATCGAGATGGAGAATACTTAAGTGCTGAATTTTTGGGTTATCTAAAAGAGAATGAGATTCTCTCACAGTGGACTCTACCAGCAACACCACAATTGAATGGTGTTTCTGAACATTGTAAGCGAACCTTGTTGGACATGGTTTGATCAATGATGAGATTCACTGAATTGCCTACATCGTTTCGGGGCTTTGCGCTTGAAACTGCGGCAATTTTGTTGAATAATGTCTATACTAAAGCAGTGGATAAAACACCATATGAGATATGGATGGGAAAAACTCCCAAATATTCTTACATGAGAATAAGGAGATGTCTTGCTTACGTGAAGCAGACAGTGGGAGACATGTTGGATAGTAGATCCACTTTGTGCTACTTTGTAGGATATCCAAAGAATTCTGTTGAATATTATTTCTATCATCTCAATGAAGCAAAATGTTTGTTTCAAGAAATGCCATCTTTTTGGAAAAGAATTTCTATTAGATAGAAAAAGGCAAGATGATAGAACTTGAAGAAATTCAAGATACTCCCTCAACTATAGTAGTTGAACCTAATCTCCAACAACCAGTAGTTGAAGTACAAGCTCCTAGGAGGTCTGATAGGGTTATTAGACCACCTGCTAGATATACGCTTCTTCATGAATAAGACCATGATGAGTCTTGTGTTGGATATGATCCAATGAACTTTAAGCAAGCAATATCTGATACTGATTCAACCAAATGGCTTGAAGCCATGCAGTCAAAAATGGACTCTATGTATTCAAATCAAGTCTGGACGTTGGTAGATCAACCTGAGGAAATCGTTCCCATAGGATGCAAATGGATCTACAAAAGAAAGCTTGGGGCGGATGGGAAGGTAGTGACCTTCAAAGCAAGACTGGTTGCAAAAGGTTATACTCAAAGGCAAGGAGTTGACTATGAGGAAACTTTTTCACCAGTTGCTATGTTTAAGTCCATTAGAATACTACTAGCCATAGCAGCATGGTATGACTATGAGATATGGCAAATGGATGTAAAGACTGCTTTCCTCAATGGAGACATCAAAGAAGAAATTTATATGTCTCAACCCGAGGGATACACATCAGTAGGAAGTGAGCATAAGGTATGCAAACTTCAGAGATCAATATATGGTCTCAAGCAGGCATCAAGGAGTTGGAACCTCAGATTTGATAGCACTATCAAAGAGTTTGGTTTTGCTAAGAATCCTGAGGAACCGTGTGTGTACAAGAAAGTTAGTGGGAGTGCAGTGACATTCCTAATACTTTATGTTGATGATATCCTGCTCATTGGGAATGATGTTGGATTACTGCAATCAACTAAAGTATGGTTAGTCAGTAAATTCTCCATGAAGGACATGGGTGAAGCATCCTATGTATTGGGAATACAGATCTACAGATAGATCAAAAAGGATGTTGGGGCTCACCCAAGCCACATATATCGATACCATTATAAAACGATTCTCTATGGAAGAGTCCAAGAGAGGATACTTACCAATGTGTCATGGTATTACTCTATCTAAAGCTATGTGTCCCAAAACTGATGAAGAGATAGAGATGATGACACGTATTCCATATGCGTCAGCTATTGGTAGTATTATGTATGGTATGATATCGACTCGTCCTGATGTTGCTTACGCTTTAAGTGTTACAAGCAGATATCAAGCGAACCCTAGTCCAATGCATTGGAAGGCCGTGAAAGACATTCTTAAGTACTTGAGAAGGACTAAGAACTTGTTCATGGTCTATGGGGGTGGAGAATTAAAATTGGAAGGCTACACTGATTCTAGCTTCCAATGTGATGTAGATGATTCGAAATCGACCTCTGGTTTTGTATTTATGCTTATTGGTGCGGCTGTCTCTTGGAAAAGTTCCAAGCAAGACACCGTTGCGGATTCCACCACTGAAGCTGAATATATTGCTGCATCTGCTGCAGCCAAAGAGGCAGTTTGGATGAGGAATTTTGTCCAAGAGTTGAGCGTTATTCCTAATGGAGTTGATCCAGTCCCGGTGTACTGCGACAACACTGGTGCCGTTGCGCAAGCAAAGGAACCAAGCTCTCATCAGCGATCCAAACATGTACTGAGGAAATTCCACATCATCCGGGAGATTGTGGGAAGGGGAGACATATCAGTCGAAAGAGTCCCCTCTGCAGATAACGTTGCCGATCCACTTACGAAGCCCTTGCCAGGACCATTGTTTGAGAAGCATCGCGAAGCAATGGGATTAAAGTTTATGGGTAGTTGGCTCTAGGGCAAGTGGGAGATTGTTAGAGTAGATGCCCTACAAGTCAACTGATGACTAGGGATTTTATTGACTCAAGTGTAATAAACAATCTTTATTTTAATATAATTCATTATTTAATGGTTTGTTATTTCTTTATCTGTATACCCATGTTATCAAACATAGATAAAGACCTTGATTATACTTTAATACAAATGAATCGTAATTCGATGTTGAAACTCGTTTGTAAATACTATATGATCTAAATTCGTTCCTAGTCGATTCAGCCGCCTAAAACATGGATAAAGGTCGCTTGAGCTCGAGACTAGCATCTGTGATGTTGTGTACTGCGTTTCTTAGTAAGGGCATAGAGATGTCCAAACATGCAGATGGGTAGTCATATGATGATTATACCGAACAACCCTCCCTCGGACTTTCCAGTGGTTATCATTCATCGAGAGGATAAGTCCGTGGTTATGATTGTACACCATTAGTCCTTACGACCCAGGACAACACTGAGGCTCTATATGCTAGGGCTGTGCTTTGACTCGTTTACCGGCTCCAGGAGAGTCATCAGGTGGCGAGGTTGGGTACAGTTGCGACACATATAGGAGCCAGTGCATTGTAGTCGGGGATTCACCGCTCACCTATGGGTGTGGATATCCTATGTGATCTAATGAAATAATAGTGCATGGAATCTCTGGCCAGAGTACGAGATGTACGTCGGAAAAGGAGTTCTCCAATTAGTACACGCGATGCTACTATTATAGTTATCACATAGTTATCGAATTAATATGCAACCCTCGATGAACCAATGGTTGCAGATTCGATCGGGATATATGAGATGAAGGGACCGTACTGTACGTTAATCATAATCGACTGGTTCTTGCAGGCACTATCAGTGATACCTAGGGGATCATGGGGCGATGCTACTAGACGCTCTTACCATGATCCGATGGGTGCTATCAGAAATGAGTTCTGACATTCTTGATCAAGGTGTTGATAGAAAGAATGAGGCTAACTAGGGTAAGCCCGAATAAAGGATTCTGTCCTGAATCACAAAGAGTTGTGAACCCACAGCTAGCTGTATCCCTGAACCATTGAGGGTCACACAAGTACTGGATTGTTTGTTCCCGTAGAGAGAATAAATTCAAAAGTTGAATTTATATTATATAGTAAATTCAAGGAGTTGAATTTATGATAATTAAATTTTGAGAGAATAAATTCAAGGAGTTGAATTTATAAAATTTGACAATTTAATTTATTAAACTCAAAAGTTGGGTTTATTAAATATTAAATTTTGGAGGTGATGTAAATTCAAGTAGTTGAATTTATAATTTAAATAATAAATTCAAATGTTGAATTTATAATATATTTAATTTATTAAGCTCAAAAGTTGAGTTTATTAATAAATTAAATAAGGTGGGTATGTTTAATGGGCTTGTAAGAATACAAGTCCATCATAACAAATAATTAAAGTTTTAATAGGCTTTGATTAAATTAATTAAACTAGTTGGACTAGTCTAATTAATTAAATCAAGTCCATTAATGTTAATTATGTCATTATGCATTAATTATAAATAACACATGTTAATTGAGAAACCCTAGCCTACCACTAAAAAAGTCTTCTTGACTTTCACTCTCAAGTGAGAATTCGGCCACCACCCTTTTTGAAAGAAAATATTGTTGTGCCATCTCTCAATTTTCTCTTCTACGCAAAATCTCTTTCTCATTCTCTAGTGCAATTTGAAAGAGGAACATACTATCTAGTCGTGGACTTGATAGAAGGATTTCTTTGAAGAAAGTTCGTAGGGAATCATCAAGAGCCGGATCTGTAATACCGGATCGGTTGGTGTCCACGTGATTAATTCACAAAGGTATAATTTCTAACATCCTATGCATGTTTAATTTGTTAAATCATACGAACGTCCAAAGCAATATTATTTTGTTTTTCAAAATAAAATAAAAATTTTAAATCTTCCGCTGCGTTTGGGCGTGTAGAAAACCAGATCCAACACCTAAACCTTCAAGATCGCAGCCCCTTGCATCCAAAACCAGAAAAACGTGAGTTCAAAAATCAAAGAATGCATGGCAAGAAACAAAACCGAAAATCCTTTCCTGCTCCCTGATGGATCGAGAGTTTCCTACACAATATGCACACTTAACAGCAATATATAACATGTGTGATGCAGCAATAAAAGTACATGGCGTGCCTTTGATTTTGTTTGAATGAAAACTTCGAAGAGCCGCGTGAAGGGAAGGCACCGGAGGAATTTCTTGCAAGAGAATTGATGTAATGCCCAGGATTTTATATCATGTTAATCTGAGATTATTGATTTTTAGTGGACACGATTATAACCCGGACCATTTTGAGATTAATTTGAGAAGAAGAAATTGTTGGGCGAAGATGGCGCGCCCGGGCGGAAGTTTTTAACCGCCCGAGCGCGAGTGCCTAGTGGAAGAGGGCCGAGAGTTACTCGCCCGGGCGGAAGTTTGTGCTCGCCCGAGCGAGACTGCTTGAATTGCGAGGGCCGAGAGTTACTCGCCCGGGCGGAAACTTATGTCCGCCCGAGCGAGAGACGTGTTTTGCAAAGGAAGTGGCCACGTTTTGAAATCATGCAACGTATATATATATACATATATACAAACGAAATTCCTTCAAAATAAAGAAAGGAAACGAAGCTCCGAGGAGGAATTGTCTTTGGATTTTAGAATTTGATTTACGGTCAATCCGTCCGTTAGATTTTGAATCCGACTTCAGTACTGAGTTCCTATCAACGTAGGCTACAACTGGACGTAAGTTTTGCTACGTTTTTACATGTTTTGAAATTAAACTATTGTCAGAATTGAATAGGATTCATATATGATGTTCTTGTCATGTTAGACATCATAGAATCGAAGTCAGATTAAAGAACGGACTGGTTATGTAATTGTTATGATTTTCGGAGTCGATGTGACTGAGAATTCATATTAGATATGTATTGTTATTGAGATTATGACTGGTATCGATGTGGATTATGAGTTCTGATATTATATCTGTGATGTTTGGACTGACGGGATTATTGAGACAGTATTGTTATGCCGTCGAAACATCAGTTGATTGAAATTCATCAGAGTCGGTATTGATTTAGATTGTATTGATACCATATGTCGATTGACATTGATCAGAGTATATTTTGATTTAAATATTGATCAGAGCATATTCCGGATTGGGTTATTTATTGATATTGTGACTGTTCAATATTGTGATTACCAGATTTGGGAATGAACCGAGATAGAGTCGGGACTTCTTCTTCTTCTGAGCGAGAAGATAAAGGTATAAATTAATGTTGAGTTGGGATTGCACAACTCGAGTAAGGTTTGACTCGAGTTTCCCTAAATCACATACTTTACCTTATTGCATTGATATTTGCATTAAGTTGATTGATGTACTTGCTCTCTTGATATTAGATGACAGGTATTAGACGTGTTATCTTGTGACAGAAGTGCCGGATAGTGGTGGTATCGCCACGGCACATTGCACGATGTCTCAAGATAGGATAGTAGCGATAGAGCTATAGTCCTTGACGGTTAGGTCAGGACACTGGATGTTTGGTTATATCGAGTAATGGAATCTATTACGGAATTCGATATAGGAACACCATATTTGGTTATATCGAGTAAAGGGTATTGGAATTCTTCTATTACGGAATTCGATATAGGAATACCAGGGCCATGGTTATATCGAGTAATAGAGATTATGGTTCCATCCTTTACGGAATTCGATATAGGAATACCACATCTGGAAACCGGGATCCCTAGACTAGGATTGAGTCTAGTCTAAAACTTGTAGTCACGAGTTTGAGTGACAGTTATTGATTGATATTGATTGATGTTGATTATGTTCCTGAATATGGTTCATGTCCTTTTATGTTCCTGATATTTGGTACATGTCTAGAATAGGATGTATTCTTGATATTGATTATGTTCCTGATATTTGGTACATGCCTAGAATAGGAATTATTCTTGATATTAATTTAGGTTCCTGATATTGGTACATGTTTAGAATATGAATTATTCTTGATATTGATTATGTTCCTGAATAGGGTACATGTTTAGAACTTGAATTAGTATTGTATTGATTTATATCATGATTTTGATATATGATAAGATTTTCTGTTATATGCTTTTATATTGATTATATAATTGCATGTATACATGATTTATACTGAGATATTTATATCTCACCGGAGTTATCCGGCTGTTGTCTTGTTTGTATGTGTGCATGGCAACAGGTGGCATAGGAGCGGGGTCAAGACGAGAACGAGGCTGGACTAGATAGCGTGGAGATCCGGACTTTGAAGCAACTTAGGGTTCAGCACTGACTTATAGTTGAACCTAGTCGGATTATTGTAGATCATACAATAATTGTACGTTATGTTTAATATGTAATTTGAATTTAATTACATTATGTTTCCGCTGTGTAATTTAAAAAGAAAAATTTTTAGACCCTGTTTATTATGAATGATTAATTAGTCCCAATGGTGATTAAGAATTTGATTAGCGTCCGGGTCCCCACAACAGGTGGTATCAGAGCTGTAGGTCCTTGAACTGTAGGTTCCTTAGCACTGAGATAGAAAAGAGTGAGCGGGGTAGACTGAGTTTTCTTTCCTGCTTTTGATTGCTAGCATGTGAGATAGTATTATGTTGATTTACATTGAGTATGCTAGCATGCCAGCATGTTTTATTGCGTTTAAATGTATGTTACCTGAATATCTGAATTGATTTGGTAATATATCTGATTTGAAAATGAATCAGAACCAATTCTTGATCAGAAGGTAAGCTGATCAGAAAGGGATTGGGATTGATTATCTCTTGTGATTACTGATTCCTGTGATCATCAGATATACCTCGTAGAAGATTTTCAGAAAAGGGTAGCACTTCGTCTGATCAGATAGATGTATCAGAAACTCAGATGGAAATAAAATTGAAAGAGTTTCAGTTATTTCAGCCGTCGATTCTGAGTGGTATCGGGTTGTCTGAGGAGTATGAGAACTGGTTTGATGACATAGAAATACTGTTCGATTTACTTGATTGTACAGATGAACAGAGAATTAAACTGGTATTCCCTCAGTTACGAGAAGCTGCCAGAAGTTGGTGGATTATAACCAAAGGAGTACTAGAACTGTGAGGTTCCCGAGGATTTCAGGGAGCTAGATCATCTGGATATGGTGATCAAGGAACAGACCCAGGACACACGTGATGATATAGTGGCAGGTATTGTTCCTTTATGATTATGGTGCATACGTATTGATATATACTAATGCAATCATTATGATTATCCTGGATTGGGTGGCACTGATATATGCTTTACCTGTTGGTTCTGTATCTACTGTGGTATGGATTCTTTACCTTTTTGGGGAAAGAATTTGATGTCAGTGATATTCTGGGATATGTTGTATACTGCAGTAAGTTGAGAATGAGATTGAATTAGAATAGATTGTACTTGTATTGTCTGATGATGACTGCCTGATTGATATTGAGAATCGAACAAGTACAGAGCAAATATAGAGTCTTGCCAGAAGATGGTAAGATTCGGACCTGAAATGGCCAATGAATGAATGATATACAGTAAGGGATTTAGATTTTGAATTCCTTGATATCTGTATTGTTTATGATTCGATGATTATCGAAAGGAATGGAGTAATTCCTTATGTATTCAGTTGATGACTGAAGTTGAGCTTACCAGGGATTGATTTACTAATAGCAGGAAGTTTGCTATAGTCTTTCAGATGAGATTTCAGGTTGTCCTGTATCCGGAAGAGTGGTTTCAGCCCTGATTTGATTCCAGGTATTGGTTTCATTTTATAATTTCTTATAGACTGATACTGATTGAATTGAAAGAATTGAGAAATCAGTTGAAAGAATTATTGTCTAAAAGTTAGAGTTACATTTGATTATATGTTTCTCTGGAAAGTACTTCAGTTCCAATGATGGATTGATAAATCCTGTGTTCAGCAATATTCTGAAGACATTATGCTCGTTTTATCTATGACATTTTGATATATTCGCAGCGTATGATTGAATTGAATATTCTGGGAACTGAAATTGTGGTATACAGAATTGTTCAGATATGAATCTCGATTGTAACAGATTTTGTTCAAAGTCTAGGATATCTGAAGATAGTATACTGACTGAGTTATAGTACTGTTGAGACAGGGATCAGTGACTGAGAATGACATTGATATGGCAGAATGTCAGAGATATCAGAAATGTCTGAAATTGCGTCTTATGCAGTAATTAGAGCAGTATTGCGTATTGATATTCTGAATCTAATCCGATATTATTATCATTTTGAGTCTGAGTTTGATACCGATTGTTATGAACCGTTGAGATTATATACAGTTCAGTCGAGTTAGAACTGGTTTTGAAGATTAAAGCAGTTCAGAAGTTTGATCAGACTGTTAAGAACTTGATTTGATAGTTAGAACAGTGTGTCAGAGCCGATTACCAGGTAGGTAATATTTTATGTTATATGATTAGCTGATTTGTTTGTGTCAGATATTCGGATTTGAATGGCAGATATTGTCAGATGCACACGGTAGTAGATTCAGTACTGTTCTGGTAACAGGAAATGTGTGATAATTAGAATAGACAGTTTTGAAGTAAACGGATGAAAATCAGTTATGTCAGAATTTGCATTGAAATGTCTAAATCGTTGACTGATGAAGACAGGAAGATAGAAACCAGGAGATTGGTTATATCGATTATTGATTCTTAAATAGAAATGGGAGTACATTTCTATGGATTTGGTGATGGAATCACCGAAATTTTGCCAAGATTGTACCAGTAGGTGGTTATGATTGAACGATTGTTCAAATCTGCCTATGTCATATGGTACAGGATGACGTACTAATATGACCAAACGACTGAAAGGTATGTCAGAAACGGGGGACAGATTGTATTAGATGCCAAAGTGGATTTTATCAGACTGTGATATTCGTTTGATTTTGTACTTTTGGCTGAGTGTACATCATGATTGTTCATCTATGATTTATAGATTGACAGATAGTCGGAGTGAACTATCCTGATACTAGAGGATATCCAGGAAATGTAGTGCTGGATTTTAGCACTAGTTGACATGATTAATTGTCACTTGTGAAGTATTGTACAATAATGGCTATCAGATGAGTATCGGAATAGCTTTAGTCGAGGTATTGTACCATGAGAACTGCGGATTTCCTTCGTATGGGAATGATATTGCGGTGATGCCTGAGATTAGATTTGTTAAGACCAGAAATCTGATAAGGAAAAGGAGACTGAATCAGAAGAAATGAGGATAGCTCAGAATGCATAGACTAAATAAACCAACGTCGGATGATGACGATTGGTAGTTGAAGCTAAAGATTGTATATATCTTTGCTTGAGATAAACAGATTTGATAACAGCTGATGGTCCTGATAGGTGATGAGCTGTAGATTGGTTTATACGGATGTTGTATAACCAGTAATGTGAAATTGATTATGTCAGAAGAACTGGAGAAGAAATATTATGACATTATACTTCGTGAGTTCTTATTCCAGACTGGAATCAGATATTTGAGTTTTGGTTTAAACTCTGTACGCAATTCTTCTGATATATCTGAATTGATTGTTGTGAGTTCGAGGACGAACTCAGATCTAAGAGGGGGAGAAATGTAATGCCCAGGATTTTATATCATGTTAATCTGAGATTATTGATTTTTAGTGGACACGATTATAACCCGGACCATTTTGAGATTAATTTGAGAAGAAGAAATTGTTGGGCGAAGATGGCGCGCCCGGGCGGAAGTTTTTAACCGCCCGAGCGCGAGTGCCTAGTGGAAGAGGGCCGAGAGTTACTCGCCCGGGCGGAAGTTTGTGCTCGCCCGAGCGAGACTGCTTGAATTGCGAGGGCCGAGAGTTACTCGCCCGGGCGGAAACTTATGTCCGCCCGAGCGAGAGACGTGTTTTGCAAAGGAAGTGGCCACGTTTTGAAATCATGCAACGTATATATATATATACATATATACAAACGAAATTCCTTCAAAATAAAGAAAGGAAACGAAGCTCCGAGGAGGAATTGTCTTTGGATTTTAGAATTTGATTTACGGTCAATCCGTCCGTTAGATTTTGAATCCGACTTCAGTACTGAGTTCCTATCAACGTAGGCTACAACTGGACGTAAGTTTTGCTACGTTTTTACATGTTTTGAAATTAAACTATTGTCAGAATTGAATAGGATTCATATATGATGTTCTTGTCATGTTAGACATCATAGAATCGAAGTCAGATTAAAGAACGGACTGGTTATGTAATTGTTATGATTTTCGGAGTCGATGTGACTGAGAATTCATATTAGATATGTATTGTTATTGAGATTATGACTGGTATCGATGTGGATTATGAGTTCTGATATTATATCTGTGATGTTTGGACTGGCGGGATTATTGAGACAGTATTGTTATGCCGTCGAAACATCAGTTGATTGAAATTCATCAGAGTCGGTATTGATTTAGATTGTATTGATACCATATGTCGATTGACATTGATCAGAGTATATTTTGATTTAAATATTGATCAGAGCATATTCCGGATTGGGTTATTTATTGATATTGTGACTGTTCAATATTGTGATTACCAGATTTGGGAATGAACCGAGATAGAGTCGGGACTTCTTCTTCTTCTGAGCGAGAAGATAAAGGTATAAATTAATGTTGAGTTGGGATTGCACAACTCGAGTAAGGTTTGACTCGAGTTTCCCTAAATCACATACTTTACCTTATTGCATTGATATTTGCATTAAGTTGATTGATGTTCTTGCTCTCTTGATATTAGATGACAGGTATTAGACGTGTTATCTTGTGACAGAAGTGCCGGATAGTGGTGGTATCGCCACGGCACATTGCACGATGTCTCAAGATAGGATAGTAGCGATAGAGCTATAGTCCTTGACGGTTAGGTCAGGACACTGGATGTTTGGTTATATCGAGTAATGGAATCTATTGAATTCGATATAGGAACACCATATTTGGTTATATCGAGTAAAGGGTATTGGAATTCTTCTATTACGGAATTCGATATAGGAATACCAGGGCCATGGTTATATCGAGTAATAGAGATTATGGTTCCATCCTTTACGGAATTCGATATAGGAATACCACATCTGGAAATCGGGATCCCTAGACTAGGATTGAGTCTAGTCTAAAACTTGTAGTCACGAGTTTGAGTGACAGTTATTGATTGATATTGATTGATGTTGATTATGTTCCTGAATATGGTTCATGTCCTTTTATGTTCCTGATATTTGGTACATGTCTAGAATAGGATGTATTCTTGATATTGATTATGTTCCTGATATTTGGTACATGCCTAGAATAGGAATTATTCTTGATATTAATTTAGGTTCCTGATATTGGTACATGTTTAGAATATGAATTATTCTTGATATTGATTATGTTCCTGAATAGGGTACATGTTTAGAACTTGAATTAGTATTGTATTGATTTATATCATGATTTTGATATATGATAAGATTTTCTGTTATATGCTTTTATATTGAATATATAATTACATGTATACATGATTTATACTGAGATATTTATATCTCACCGGAGTTATCCGGCTGTTGTCTTGTTTGTATGTGTGCATGGCAACAGGTGGCATAGGAGCGGGGTCAAGACGAGAACAAGGCTGGACTAGATAGCGTGGAGATCCGGACTTTGAAGCAACTTAGGGTTCAGCACTGACTTATAGTTGAACCTAGTCGGATTATTGTAGATCATACAATAATTGTACGTTATGTTTAATATGTAATTTGAATTTAATTACATTATGTTTCCGCTGTGTAATTTAAAAAGAAAAATTTTTAGACCCTGTTTATTATGAATGATTAATTAGTCCCAATGGTGATTAAGAATTTGATTAGCGTCCGGGTCCCCACAATTGATATGGCCGATGCTTTAGCTGAAAGGAGTCTGCTGAAATCAATGGAGAATACAGCTGGGGATGCTGGAAGACCAAGATAATGAAGTGGTTGTAGAGGGTGTCGGTTGTTTCTTTGCAAGAACAATTGAAACCGAGGCAACCAGCTGTATTTTAAGGGAAGGAATGCTGATGAACCCACATGCATAATGAAGGAGTGAGGGGTTGTCGGATGGTTCTATTATTGGTGTAGGGTAGGATTAGTTTAAATGATGTTTAGGAATTTAATTAAATAGTAAACAAATACCTAATTAATGGGCCCTAAATTGATAATTAAGAGTTTAAAAAGAATTATAAGTCCAATAAGCTTAAAAGTAGGCCCATTAAATCCAAACACACTCTCGAAAAATATATCGTGTTGGAAAGTTTTTGAAAATATTCGCCGAACCCTCAAAAATTCTCCCAATTCGATAAAATTATGTATCGTTAAAAATTAAAATCATACGGATAAAAATATCCAATAAATTCTAATTCATGAAAAACATTTTTAAAACATCTTATATTAATTAATAAAAATTAATCGTGTAATAAAATAATTTTTCCTGAAAATTCTCCCGTATCCGATCCTCGTTTGAGCGCGAAATGAAATCTAAAAATCTATAATGCATGAACCTTTAAAATTTCATGAAATAAATCCTATTATGCAAAAATAATGTATAAAAATAATTTGACACAATTTAATAAAATAAACATGCATTTTATGCTTTAAAATAATTTAATAAAATACTAAAGAAATTTAATAATTTGCATGCATGTGGTTCACGTGGATTTTTAAATTTTCGGGACGTTACAATCTCCCCTCCCTTAAATTGAATTTCGTCCCCGAAATTCGTTTATCCTCGATAAACAAAAAGTTTAGACTCTTAATTCTAGAATCCCAATATTCCACGCTTCCACTGCGCTACTCTGATAAAATAAATGTTAAGATGTCCTTACATCCTCAATCCTAATAATATTTGCCTACCAAATTCTCGATTTCGAATCACAAATCAAAATGACTTAGGGTGATTTAGTTCTATTCTACTATGGTCTCAAACTTCCCAATATTAGAAATGATAGTCCTAATTTTTATTGCGTCTTACTTTTCTTATACTATACCCATAATGTTCATTGACTTATTACATTTGTATTTATGCAGTTTGACCTAAGAAACCTTAGCACCAAAATTTACTGATCGACTTCTATTCTTGGTATTACACTTAGAAGTTAAACCTTACTTCAACCCTATAATAATATTAACCTAAGATCCTTGAATCAAATCTTGTCTTACGGCACCAAACTTACGTCACTTAATTATTTCAAAATTCATCCCAAATATTAAATTGCTGCAAATCTTAATCCTCGAGTAACGTTAATCCATAACACCCAAAATATACAATATCAATCTTTTACCTAAATAATAAAATCATTCTAGCACCAATTACATATTTAAACTATTATCTTCCCAATTGCAATAAATTTGAGGCCTTAGACTTTGGACTTTCCTCATTGAAACGAATGTCGCATTCTTACGTATCCTCAATGCTTAATTAATTCTAGCATATAAAACTTAATAAGTTCTCCTATGATAATGATGGACTAACTCTAATAAATCAACTTCACCTATAACCCATAAATTCTAGAATCTCCATATCAAAATTGTAGATTTCTTACTCTATATATAAAAAAAATATTAATATCCGTTCATTGATAACCTATGACGAACACAACTCGTTTCATTTGGTTTTTATTTCACCCAAAATTTTCGTACGAACACTTATTTCATAAACTTAAAATTCAAGCTTAGATAACATAATCCAACACATATATTCACTTATTCTCAAGTTCCTTAATGACTTTCAAAAAAATTTCTTAAAACCATGTGTTTACCTCAATTCTTATATGTGTCTATCAATAATCTAACCATCGATCATACATAATAATTTTTCTTTTTTTTATAAAATTAAATTCCAAGAAAGATATAATTTTAACTCTTAAGATCACGATTAAAAATTATGATACATCAAACTTAAATTCCCAAAATTTTGTTAGTTTCCATGTCTAGTCTTATAACTTAACTAACTGATCAACTTTATCTTAAATTGTTATCACTCTAAATTCTTAATTTGTCATATTATTAATTCACTAACGCTTAAATTTTCAAGCCCAATGTTTATTTATCCTACGAAGCCCTTGATTACCATTCCTTATAACATTATAACCCAAGTATATAAAGGTGCTAAATATACTTCAAGCCTAAATCATCGAAAGTTCCCATCATTTAAAACATTCAGTTCTCACTTACTGCTAAACTTGTCCTCCAAATTTCTAAAAAAAATTACAAAATTACTTCTTACTTTCCTCGAATATTATCCGAATTTGTCCTTAATCTCGAGAATCCAACAATTACCCATAATTTCTTGGCGTTCCTAATTTCATTTTATATGTTTCTCGTAACATAAAGTTAATAATTTTAAGCTTATTAAACCCAAAATCAAAACCTCGAAAAATTACTGATTTAACCCAAGTGTTCCTCTAAAGTTCGAATTTAATCCTCAAAATTTCAAAATTTGCAATTTGGTCCTTAAAATTCTCGAAGATTACAATTTTTGCCTTATAACTCCTCGAAATTTGAATTTTTTTTTTATAAAATTTTCGACTTAGCCTCATTAAACCTTAAATTTCTCAAAACTAAAAATTTAATCCCAAGTTTGGTAAATTCGAAATAGTCCCTTAGAATTTTATTGTTGTACATAGGTCCTCAAATTATTGGTAAATACAGTTAGGTCCTTAAAATTCTCAATCCATTCAATTCAACCCTTAGGTCCCACTAGGTAGAGCATGTATTCTAAATAAATTCTAAGTTTAATAATTCCAAAGATCCTCGTAGTCTTCGAATCATTATTCCTTGTATAAAATCCTCAAAAATTAACTCAACTAGCAACAACGAACCATCAGTAATTTCTTAGAAAATCTACAAGTCCAAAAGCATTCAAAATTTTCAAGATTAATCTATGACCCATAAGGAGGACATCAGTACTACTGACTTAAAAATCAATATAGTCAAATCGTTATCAATATCTCCTAAAGCCCAATATTCAAATTCTTAGACACGTCCAATTCCAAACGTAACAAACATGAAATTTAATCAATTTTTTTTTAAACAGTAAATCCTTAAATCATAAAAGCAGTTTAAACATATACCGTAGATCATCATAAAGCGTAAATCATGTTAATATGCAGGTGATAAAAGTAAATCATTTAAAACATTTAAATCATAAAAAACTTACAGACTTAAGGCTTGAAGACTGAGCGGCAGAAGCTGGCGGTGGCACAACCCTATACAGGACCCTTGCTCTGATACCAACTGTAACGTCTCACTCATTTTTAAAATTCTACTAGATATTTTTTTTAAAAAAAATAAAAGCTCGTATTTTCGAAATAACATTTAAAAATGATCTTAAATATTCGACCATAAAAATAGCGTCGTTTAAAAACAATCAAACTCATCCTTTAAAATAATCATATTTATTTTAACATAAAAATAGGCATGCTGTCGTACTGAAAATATCATTTAAAAATACTCATAAGCATTTGCCAATAAAAATTATAATGGGAAATAAGCGAGTAAAAATCCTAACATCCAAATCATAAACGTGGAAAATTTTCATCTCCTCTCAATATCATAAAATCATAAATGCGCGGAAAACGTGTGGTCCTCGGGTCGTGTAACCGCACCAGTTCTGACTACTCAGAGTTCGGCACCTCCAGTCTCCTCATCATTAAGCTCACCTGCATCATACACGCTTAGTGAGTCTAAAGACTCAACACACCTGTACCAGGAATAACAAGTACATATACGTAGCACACAGCAGTGAAAAATATCATACTCAATATATCTTTTCATGAACTTAAAAGCATTCGTGTCTGCAGTAAAAATCATATATGTAAACATATCCAAAACATGGTAATAATCATAGCATGTCATCTCATGTCATCATATACGTAAACGTGTCGTGTAAAAATCATATCGTGTAAAATCATATCATCTCATGTTATCATGTACGTTCGTGTCGTGTAAAATCATATCGTATTAAAATCATGTCATCTCATGTCATCATATACGTATACGTGTCTTGTAAAATCATATCGTGTAAAATCATGTCATTTCATGTCATCATATACGTATACATTTTCTTTTTAATTGAATTCAGTTCATTAGCTGTGACTTTCGTATCATCATGTCATCATGTCAGTCGATGGATCCATCTACGTGTAACCGCGGTACCCGGCGACGAGGGTCATCAGCGACGGCATTACCCGCCCACTGAGCCCAGGCCTATCATATCATGTCAATGGAAATACGATCGTCGGGCTCCCTCTGGGGCCTTCTCCCGTAAACGGGCTCCCTCTGGGGCATTTTCCCTCACGATATCTCCAATCATATCATCATGTCATCGTATTAGTCACAACTAAATCACTTTCTTCAAAACGTGTCATCATATTCATCACTTAATAAAATCATGCATATACGTAATTTTTTTCCTTTAAACCAAGCATGCAACGTATTTATCGTAATTACATAAAAATCATGAACGTGATCCATAAACATTTAAATCATGATAAAATGTGCTCAGGGCGCTGCCAGGACCAACATCTCACCCCAGGTGCAAAATGACCATTTTGCCTTTGGAAACCCAAAAATTATCATTTTGCCCATAGACGTAAAATTTCCCTTCTTTGACATTTTCTTAATTTCATTGACTCTAACACGTCCCAAATAATTATATAAGCTTACAAGAACTTTCCCATATTTTTATTTGGCTTAAATATATGATTTTAAATTAATCTTTAAATATAACTTATTAATGTGTTTTAATCCCGAATTAAACCAAACCTTAGCATAAAATTCTCAAACTAAAAACTTAGACTTCTAATAATTATTTGAGCTTAAATAAAATTTTCCATAAATTTATTAAGGTTAAATCTAGGCGTTTCAATTAAATCTTTAATTAAAGTTTCGTGCGACGATTAAATCCCGGATAACTCCAAAACTCATCATTTTGATCCGAAACTTACTAAACTCCTAAAAATATCCCAAAACATATTTAAAATCATTTCTAGACATAAACTCGAGCTCATTTCATAACTTAACCAAATTGTTTGAAAACTTGGACCGAGGTTCCGGTTTTAACCCAAACCAACTCGAAACTTAACCGAATTTTTACCAACTTTTTACCACACCTTAAAAACACTCACAAGTTCCTAAAACCATCAATACTTAGCCTCTAAAACCTTTCTGAATGGACCTAAAGTTGCTGTACATTTTCAGCTATTTTCTTATCAAGCTTTCATTGTATCATTCGAACTTTACCCTCCCTAAGCTCACACAAGCTCGCACCTGCCACGAGCCCAGCCACTTACGACCTAGACCAGACCCTAAGGAGTCTATCAGAACCAAGCCAACAATCCATGCACAAGAGGAACCGCGCTCCCCCGCTTGCGCGCAAGGATGCCAATCTCGTGGCCCTCTTCCTAGTTCACTCCCGTTCTATCCCAGGGGCGGCACCAGCAGCTCTCAGACCTCCCTCAGTCACAGCTCAGACCCCACATGGTCTGGTCCAGACCTTGGTTCAGCCCCTGCATGCTGGAACCCAAGAAACCGAGCCACCAACTTAGAAACCTCCTCCTCTCACACCACTCCTTGCTGCGTTCAGCAACAAAACCGAGCCCCAAACCAACCCATTGACACCACTAACAGTCCCTAAACCTTCAAGATCGCAGCCCCTTGCATCCAAAACCAGAAAAACGTGAGTTCAAAAATCAAAGAATGCATGGCAAGAAACAAAATCGAAAATCTTTTCCTGCTCCCTGATGGATCGAGAGTTTCCTACACAATATGCACACTTAACAGCAATATATAACATGTGTGATGCAGCAATAAAAGTACATGGCGTGCCTTTGATTTTGTTTGAATGAAAACTTCGAAGAGCCGCGTGAAGGGAAGGCACCGGAGGAATTTCTTGCAAGAGAATTGAAATGGCCGATGCTTTAGCTGAAAGGAGTCTGCTGAAATCAATGGAGAATACAGCTAGGGATGCTGGAAGACCAAGATAATGAAGTGGTTGTAGAGGGTGTCGGTTGTTTCTTTGCAAGAACAATTGAAACCGAGGCAACCAGCTGTATTTTAAGGGAAGGAATGCTGATGAACCCACATGCATAATGAAGGAGTGAGGGGTTGTCGGATGGTTCTATTATTGGTGTAGGGTAGGATTAGTTTAAATGATGTTTAGGAATTTAATTAAATAGTAAACAAATACCTAATGGGCCCTAAATTGATAATTAAGAGTTTAAAAAGAATTATAAGTCCAATAAGCTTAAAAGTAGGCCCATTAAATCTAAACACACTCTCGAAAAATATATCGTGTTGGAAAGTTTTTGAAAATATTCGCCGAACCCTCAAAAATTCTCCCAATTCGATAAAATTATGTATCGTTAAAAATTAAAATCATACGGATAAAAATATCCAATAAATTATAATTCATGAAAAACATCTTTAAAACATCTTATATTAATTAATAAAAATTAATCGTGTAATAAAATAATTTTTCCTGAAAATTCTCCGGTATCCGATCCTCGTTTGAGCGCGAAATGAAATCTAAAAATCTATAATGCATGAACCTTTAAAATTTCATGAAATAAATCCTATTATGCAAAAATAATGTATAAAAATAATTTGACACAATTTAACAAAATAAACATGCATTTTATGCTTTAAAATAATTTAATAAAATACCAAAGAAATTTAATAATTTGCATGCATGTGGTTCACGTGGATTTTTAAATTTTCGGGACGTTACATCCTTACTTATGAAAGATGTGCCATTTGATTTCAATTCTGACTGCTTACAGGCATACAAGAATCTGAAGGAGCGCTTGGTGACGGCTCCTGTCTTGGTAGCACCGGATTGGGATCTACCTTTCGAGATCATGTGCGACGCCAGTGACACTGTAGTGGGGGCCGTACTTGGCCAGCGGCGAAATAAGGTATTTCACACAATTTACTATGCAAGTAAGACCTTAGATGAGGCTCAATTGAATTATGCAACAACTGAAAAGGAATTACTTGCAGTAGTATTCGCACTTGACAAATTTTATTCATACCTTGTTTTGTCCAAAGTAATTGTATTCACTGATCATTCTGCCCTTAAATACCTACTTGCTAAAAAAGATGCAAAGCCATGCTTACTTTGGTGGATCTTACTGTTACAAGAGTTTGATTTGGAAATAAAAGATAAGAAAGGTGTTGAGAATGTGGTGACGGATCATTTATCTAGACTAGAGATTGTTAGTAATGACTGTGTAGATCAAGCTATTAATGATTGGTTTCCTGACGAGCAACTGTTTGAGATGAAACATTGTCCATGGTATGCAAATTTCGCTAACTTTCTTGTCACAGGCACACCTCCACCAAACCTATCGTTTCACCAACGAAAGAAATTCTTTTCTGACGTGAAATAATATTTTTGGGAGGAACCGTTTTTGTTCAAAATTTGTGCAGATGCCATGATAAGAAGGTGTGTTGCGAAGGAAGAGTTAGATCAAATTCTCAACCACTGCCATGACCGTGAGGTAGGTGGTCATTTCGGACCAACAAGGACGGCATCCAAGGTACTTGAATGTGGCTTTTATTGGCCAACTCTCTTTAAAGATGCTCGTTCTTATGTGCTACATTGTGATAAATGCCAGCGGTCAGGTAACATCTCTAACCGTCATGAAATGCCTTTAAATAATATCATTGAGTGTGAGGTTTTTGATGTGTGGGGGATAGACTTCATGGGACCGTTTCCTAGTTATTTCACGAAAAAATACATCTTGGTTGCGGTGGATTATGTGTCTAAGTGGGTAGAGGCGGAAGCGTATGCCACTAATGATGCTCAAGTGGTACTAAAATTTTTAACCGATTTGTAACACCACGAGCAGTCATTAGTGATGGTGGCACACATTTTTGCAACAAACTATTTGAAAAACTTTTGAGCAAATATGGTGTCACACATAAGATATCTACCCCTTATCATCCCCAGACGAGTGGTCAAGTGGAAGTGTCTAACCGAGAAATTAAGCAGATTCTGGAAAAAGTGGTAGGTGTCAGTAGGAAAGACTGGTCGGTGAGGTTAGATGATGCTCTTTGGGCATATAGGACTGCTTTCAAAACACCAATAGGCACGACATCGTACAGATTATTGTTTCGTAAAGCATGTCACTTACCTGTAGAGTTAGAGCATCGGGCATATTGGGCAACAAAAGCACTAAACTTGAACTTTACTGATGCAGGCGAACGACGTTTGCTTCAACTAGATCAGTTGGAGGAATTCCGAAATCTAGCATATGATCTCGCACTAACCTACAAGGAAAAGACGAAGAAAGCCCATGACAAGCGGATCATCGAGAGAGAATTCAAAGAAGGTGAAAGTGTCCTACTCTACAACTCCCGGTTGCGACTTTTTCCCGGAAAATTGAAGTCGCGATGGTCTGGTCCATTTGTGATCTCGAAAGTTTATCCATCAGGAGCTGTAGAATTGAAAGATGGGAAGGATGGGACATTTACGGTCAATGCCCAGCGCCTGAAGCACTACATGGGTGGCACAATTGATCCACAACTTGGAATCACCCGGTTCCAAGACATGTCGAACTGAGACAGACCGACAGTCAATCTCTCGACTATAAATTGAGAACTATTTTCTTCCCCTTCTCTCGCATTTGATTTAGATTTTCTTTCGTGTCAATTTAGTTATTTTCTCTTGCGTTTATTTTATTTTATTCTTGTTTTTTTTTTAAAAAAAGTTTTGAAATAGGCAGCGAGGTTCGCGCTCGAGCAGTCATTCTTTACCGCCCGAGCGCGAACGTCTACCTCGGGGTAATAATTCCCGAGAGGTTGGCGCTCGAGCGGTAGTTTTCTACCGCCCGAGCGCGAGCACTTACCTTCTGGACATAAACTCCAGAGAGGTTCGCGCTCGAGCGGTAGTTTTCTACCGCTCAAGCGCGACAATTTTTAAAACTCGATCTCCCTTTCCCCTTTCCTCATTCTGCACGAAATTTTCCCCAATTTCACTCCCCAAATCCCTAACCCCTCTCATCCTTTTTCCTTTTCGATTTTCTTGTGCAGGCACCACCATCTCCACTCAATTTTCCGGCGGCAAGGACACACTCTCCCTTAGGTAGCAAGAACACCTTTCTCCAATTCAAGGCATCATCTTCCACTCTTCAATCCCATGGCTCCCAAGAAGCAACGAGGTAATCCTAGTTCCTCCTCTTCATCCTCATTTGATAGAACACGTTTCGTGAGTGCGGAGGCTCGTGCTAGATATGACCATGCTAAAATTCACCGAAACCCCATTATCGAGAGGGGATTTCGTCGTACTTTTGAGGATCGATATATGCCACCTCTTGTGGACATGGAAAGAAGAGGATGGGAGAAATTTAGCGAGCCACCTAAGGCGGCTGTGGTATCTGGGGTGAGGGAATTTTACGCGAATGCTTGTGAGCGCACTAACGGTAGGGCATTTGTTAGGGGCAAGCTTGTGCCGTTTGATTCCACTACTGATTAACGCCCTCTTGGAAACGGCCGAGGTCGATGACTCTAATTTCCAAGCATTGATGGTTAATCCCGACTACAACCTGATTATCGAGACTTTGTGCCACCCGGGTGCAATGTGGAAACCATTGGGTGGAACGCCGAGCTGTTTCAAGGAGAAATACTTGAGGGCTGATATTGCCTTGTGGTATTTTTTTGTGGCCCGACGGATGATGCCAGTCTCGCACAAAAGCGAGGTGCAAAAGGAGCGTGCGGTGTTACTTTTTGCGTTGCACCGAGAGACGACATCGATGTGGGAAAACTTCTCAACTCGCAAATCACACTGAGCGCCCACAACAGCCACATAGGTCTTTTCTTCCCGACCATCATTTCCGAATTGTGTGCACGGGCCGGGGTGCAATTCAGGGACGACGAGGAGTGGCTTCAACCGATGAAGCCAATTTGTTAGGACGATGAACAGCGCAAAAGGGCAAAACGACGGGCGGACTTTCCCCCTCGGGCGGAGGATGCCGGTGGATCTAGCACTGCCGTCGCACAACGTCGCCCACCACAACCCCGCAGGCGAACTCAGAATGATAAGATGGATGAAAATCTCGCCTTCCAAGCGCATCAGAGTCAGTTCAACTCTTACGTCACGGACCATTTATCACACCTTGACTCCATGATGCGCACTTTGCTTGTGCACGGGGGCGTTGACCCGGGGACCATCCCACCGACTCCGCTACCTCCCCTTCCATTCCAGTTCCAGTATGATTATTTTCAGCATGGGGATGCCGCAGAAGTGCCACCGCCGGAGCATGATGAGGATGACACTTGATCAGGGGAGTTTATTGTTTCCCCTCCTTTGCACATTTATTTTTTTTCTTCTTTCGCTGTTTTCTGTTTTTCCTTTCTTATCTTTGTTTCAGTCTAGCATGTGTTTAGCTTCATGTTTATTCGTCTGCATTTGTGTTTAGCTTCATGTTTATTCGTTGTGCAATGGGGACATTGCACACTTCTAGTATGAGGGGGTCGTCTTGCATATTCATATTTGTTGTCGTGCATGAGTGTCCGTGGATAGTGAAACTAGTGAATTGGTAGCCGATGATGATTGTGGGATGAATGAACTGCATGTTACTTAGTTTTATCACACGTTATGAATACCCCAGTGAAATGAAATGTTTATTTTATATGCGTACATTGTGGGTATTATTAGTAGTGTACACGATAGTCGAGTTTAAGAATCTGTGGGAGGAACCGGAATAACATGAGATGCGCGCAAGTCGAACTTGAATGAATTTTGTTGACAGTCGCGACCGACCAGTGAAATGAAATAGCGTAGATCACTTGAACCCACCGGAATAACTTTCGTCCCAATTGTGAATAATACCTCAAGAGTTATCCCTATCCCGCTAAACAAACGTTCCATATACTAAAAATTTAGGAAGTACACTTGAGAAAATTATGCACTAAAAAAAAAAATAATAGGGGGATGTAAGGTGTGGGGGAGCCAAATAGGGATGAAATCCTATCCCAAGGCTAAATAGATGGAGATGTAAGGCATTGAGGAATGTCAGATAAAAATTCTGACAAGTGCATAATGAAAATGATCAGTGTACGTCCCATTTGTTTGAGCCGTTCGAAACCTTATGATATTGACTCCCTACTTCCCGTGGTACAACCTCGAAATTTTGCCGCTTTGTGTTCACTTGCTGGTCGCAACTAGAAACAGAACTCAGGATAGAAAGACTTGCATTGAATTGTTGATTTGGTGACTCACATGATTTGCAAACAAAAAACTGTCTGAAGCACGAGCTAGTGAGACCCACAGCACACACACGACCACACTTTCTGGTCAAATCAAAATGTTATAAGGTGTTTTAAAAGGGGTATTGATGAATGTTGGGGTTTGGCTAAGGGGATGTGGTTCAAACACCCGCATAGGCAGGAGATACCGGTTCGCTACTTCACCATCATTTTCGTTGTTTCGGTACCCTCACCTTTGTGTTTGTTTCGTGTTTGATTGCGGTCTATAACCTATTTTACTTGAGGGCAAGCATAAGGTTAGTATGAGGGGGTTGATATGTGTCGTTTTTACGTGTTTTATTGCATTAGTCTGTGTGTGTTTTGCGTTGTGCATATGTTTATTTCAATCACATTCTGTTCATTTAGAGTAAACATTTACATTTTATCATATCTAACTATTGTGTGATGAAATTTTAGGAAATATGGCTGGAAGAACTAAAATCGGAGCCAAGTGCCGAGTCAAGAAAATAAAGTGCAGCAGAGCTGGCGCTCGAGCGGTAGTTTTCTACCGCCCGAGCGCGGGAGGTGAAAGTCCGAGGAAACATACAGAAGAGTCGGCGCTCGAGCGGTAGGTTTCTACCGCCCGAGCGCGAATGCCACTCATACCAAGAGATTTTACAGAAGGTGTGGCGCTCGAGCGGTGCTTTTCTACCGCCCGAGCGCCACCTATTTTTTGAAAGATATTGTGTGCGATTCCTTACCTTATTTGGGAATAAGAATGCTATGGTAAGGTTGATGGGTCGACATTCAGGGATATTCTGACTTTATGCTGCAGCCGCCACAAGTTTTTGAAGAGGAATTTGCGCTTGGATTGAAGATTTGAAGTTTTCCGAGCATCGTTCTTCGCAGATTTCGTCTCGCCTAGTATTTCTAATTTTGTTTTCCTCGTTTAAACTTTGTTTTGTTTATTTTGATCATGAATTCTAGGAGCTAAACTTTAATATTTGTTGGGATTAAAAGGGATCCTACCCCGAACGTTGATTTGAATTAATTTATATTTTGATTGTGCGTTATTCTTGATTTTACTACTGTTTTATCGTGTCATTAAAGCGTAGCAAACTTTAACGACGTTTTCATATCACGAGTGAGTTCGAGAGAATAACGAGTGATAGGATCGAGTAGTATAATCCGCGGATCTACAATTTACATAGATATATGAAATTGGATACGTGCCGATAGTCATAGTCCTTAGGGTCGAAAATTAGGGGATTTCATAGATCGAAATGTGATTTGCCCTTGATAAATAGTTAGAGACATTTAATTACTTCATTGAGTAGAATTAGTTTGGCATAGCTCGAGAGAGTATGTTCAATAGATTAGGAAATCTTGTCGGAAGCGTAGATCACGATCGAACGAATTGATTAATAAACGAGGGGTAGGTGAACCGAGATTCCCAACAAATTCATTTCTCATTGAATTTTAACTCAAAATTTTAGATTAAATTCTCATTCATTACTTGTTGAATCATTTTAATTGCATATTTATTTGAGTATAGTAGGAATAATCACACAACTCAATTTTCGTTGCTAAATGTTAAATAACTGAAAATAATAATTGTTAAACACAGTCTTCAGTTGAACGATACTCGTACTCTTGTACACTATATTATTACTTGACATCGTGCACTTGCGATTAATTTTGAGCATACAAAATCATATTTTTATTGGGGGTTTTACTGTGCAAGTTTTGCTCGATCAGCTTCCTGCAAACTCCGGCGGATCCATCCTCTTGAAAGCAGTAAAGATCCCATCTGTACCAACTGCTTGCGCCACTTGGCCTCTCACTTGACCTCTACCTTGACCTGTTCCTTGAATACGAAGCAACTGCTGAATCTGCTCACTACGGACCTTGGCCTGCTCTTTCAGTAACTTGCCGAGCTCATCAAAAACTCTAGAGGAAGAACTATCCTCACCCTCTGCGGCTTTCCTCTTAGGCGGCATACTCTACAATGTGCTCACAAAATGCAAATCAATAGATAACAATGAATAGATGTAGAAGAGGACATACCCGGACTGTTGAAAATAGACGAAGTCATATGCATTGGTCCGAAGAACGGTGCTCTGATACCACTAAATGTGACACCCTTGACCGATTTTATACAACTAAATGTGACACCACCCTTGACCGATTTTATAAAATGACACAGCGGAATATTAAAAATTTGCTTAGAGGGAACGAGGATTTAAAATTTTCTTGACATAAACATACATGATCAATCAAGTGTTTCATCAAAATACAAAATATCATTTTTGATCATGTCAAAATGCTAACAAAATAGCCTTCTTCCTTCCATCTTCTATGCATATGACATCGGCTCCAATCAAGGTCCTGGCTTGTCCCTCTTAACTGCATCACATGAAATAACTGAAATGTGTATAAAACTCAGCAAATGGAACTCTTACATAGCAATGTACATATCATACTCTGTAAAACATAGCTTTGAAATCATAAAATACCATCAACTCTGAAACATGAATAATCATAACAATAATGATGGTATTTCTCTTTTCTCTGGTGGATTGATATCTAAATAGTATCTCTGTCTCTGTACCTATATCACATCGATATAAATCGATAACTCTGAGGGATATAAGCCTATGGTCGTTGATCAACTAATTGCATGCAATCTCTGACTATGTATCTATCAATCCATAAAACATTTGAACTCTCTCTTGGGCATTTTATCAATCACTTTGAAGACTCTTTTCTCTTGTATTCCCTTTTTACAATTGAGACATATAATGCCTCCATAATATACAACATAGTGTATTAATACATAACATGAATCAAATGAAGGGAATAGCACATTAAAACCATTGAAAAACAATACATATAGTATCATGTGAGCACAAGGAAATGAATTCCACTTGCAACCACTTGGAACCTTGTATCTAATCTCTTGATAGCAATTCTACAACAATAAACCATGTATTGAACCATCAACAACTCAATAATCATAAACCCATATCAATTAATCCATAAAATCAACACATCACCAAACCCATGATTTCTCCCAACTCCAAAACCAAGAATAAACTAAACAAAAAGCTTACCTTAGCTTCCTTGAACCCAAAATAACCTTGCTCTCACTCCAATCATCCAACAAGAGGCTTGAATCAAGAGAACAAAATAAAGAAAATGGAACCCTAGCTCACCCCTTGAGAGAAGAATCGAGAATGAGGGAAGAAATGAGAGAAAATAGAGCAACACTTGTATATAAGCACTTAAAACTCCAAAAACACGCTTTTTAAAAATCGCTGGCCGCCCGGGCGGACATCTTTTTCCGCCCGGGCGCGGAACTCTCGGCAAAAATACATTATTTTCGAACAAGGGCCGCCCGGGCGCGCACTCTGCGCACTGCCACTTCAAAGATCGCTTCTGAAACGCATCTTCCTTTCATAATTTGGAAAGGTGGTAAACTACAACGTTGTAGCCCTATGTCTTATCTTGAATCCCTCAAAATTTCAGATCATTTGAAGGTCGGAGTAAAACGTTATGCCCATTCTCCCAACATGTGTCACTGGAAGAACGTCGAAACACACGACACACTTCGGGGCACTTTTGGCTTATCTTCCACAATGATTTGAACAAAACCCAAAAAAACAAAGTTATAGCCTTATGTCTTATCTAACCACTCCAATTGGCCTCACCTTATTTATATCAATATACCATTTATCATGAATTAAATCGTAACGCTGCTACAATAGCACTACACATAATCTATAACCAACCATACTAAAATCATAAATCGAAACTCTTAACATCCAAACTATACTTAAACTTGACCAAGTAGTCAATAAACTTATGAAATCTTAAACCGCACCGTACACTAGGCTTGGATATTACAATATCAGTTGCTAGTCAATTTGTCTCATCCGAAAGTTCTATTGTCATTCTGTTCTTTCAGTTTGTCTTTCATTCATTTGAATTTCAACTGATGTCAGTTAATGATTTGTCAGTTAACTTTTGATCAGTTATTTGTTCAGTTCATGATTTACTTGTCAACTGATGAGATTAAATAATGCAGGAAAATAAAAGACAAAGATAAACTGAAATATCATTTTATTAATTTAAAGAATTGGTGTGAATTACATCGTACAACTCTTCCTGAATAAAAGACCTCCAATTGGTCATCCAATGGTTTAAATCACTGGTGGAAGTCTTCAAAAAGCTATCGGAGTCAGCTATACGCCCCAGGATCCTCCTTTCCTAGTAGAGCATCAGCTGGTAGACATTGTCGTTGTCGAAGATGTCCACTGTGTTAGCACAATGTAAGCGTTCTCGATATTTCTCCAGCTGTGCCATCAGTATGGGAGTGGTAGCCATCCCACACTCCAGGAGAAACTGGAATCCTTACAGCTCCTCCCAGAAGCGAAGGGTTTTATGGAAGACTTCATCTTCCATCTCAGCATTTCGTTTTTCCACAGCTGAGCTCATGAAGTCTTCTGCCATATCTGGAGTCTTTGAGCTACCTGCACCTGCCATTTTAGATGCTGAATATTACTTGTTGATATGTTTAAGATTAACTGAGCTACTCTAATTTATAGCACATGGACGAGGAAGATGAAAGGACAAAGTCATTACAGCATACGATTAACCTTCTAAGAATAAGATTTTATTTAATTTGTCTTGCTTAAATTTCTCGTAATCTTTATATGCATTTATTAAGGGGGAATATTGGTTTAAAATGATAACTCAAAAGACATCAGTTAGTAAATTCTCAACTGAAAAGACACAGTTTCACAACTGATCGTTCAGCTGATTATTTTACTAATCTTCTCACATAAGTTAACAAATTAAGCATTCTTATTCCAAATTTAGTGACGTGACTGATTATCAAGAATTAAATGCTATCTTTCAACAAATGACAGGTTGAAACGTGGACCCTTTTTAATACATGTATTTTTAACACGATTTCAACACACATACACACGTCTTTTATTCAGAATTTCCTGGACTGACACGTGTCCAATAATTTGAACATTCACGTACATTAGTACTTTACCAGCTCCATTTCATTTTTTCTTCCTTACGCTTACATAAAATTCTCATAGAAAAAGCAAATTCAAGCTTTCTTTTTCGCAGGAAATCATTCAGTTCAAATCGCCAATCAAATTCCCGCACACATGTTGAATGCTATGGCTATCAACTTTGGATTAGTTCTATCAGTTGTAGAAGCCAATGTCAAAAATGTATTTTTGAAGCTCGAATCAGCTGGGCTGAGGACATTTTTGGGGCAATCTTCACAAGATATTTGCCCAAAGGAACTTCAAGACTTCTACTCCAATGGAAATATCAATTCTGATAAAAGCATCATTTCTACTAGTCAATGGTCAGTCTTTGACCATCTTTGAAGATTCTTTTGGAGAAATGTTCTTGTTGCCTTCTGATGGATTGGCACATCTTGCTGAGGTCAAAGCATATGATGTTGAAGAGATGCAAACTCTCCTCTCTGCTGATGGACGGAAAATCAAGGTTTCCGATCCAAAGAAGAAACTGAAGCATGAAGTTCAATTTCTGGTCAATATTGTAGCCAAGGGGCTATTGGCGAAGGCAGGATCTTTTGCTGCCCTTACCTTGGAGAAATTTCAAGTCATCTCTGTTATCATGGCTGGACGAAGACTTAACTGGAAGCACCTTATCTTCAATATTTTGAAGAATATGTTCCAGTCCACCAAGCAGTCCACAGAATTTGTTGTTCAGCTGAGCTATTTGATGAAAGCCAAAGGATTGGTAGCTGATGATTCAGAGAGATCATAAAAATTCAAAGTTTTCAATGCCAAAAATGTTCAGCCACCAAAGACCAAGCTGGACATCTCTCCTGATTAGTTTGTGAAGATCAAGAAGGAGATTGGCACTCAGCAGGCTGCTCCCAAGTCAGTTAAGAAGGCCAAGACTCTGGCACAACTGAAGACTACCAAGAGAAAACTGATCGTCAGTGGATCAGATTCTGATGAAACACCCTTTCCATTTATTACTAAGAAGCAAAGGACTCAGAAGACAAAGCCAGTGGCTACGTTAGCATCTATCCCAGCTGAGAGACTGAAACCATTAGATGCTCAACAGCCTATTCGGGCTATTCCTTTGAAAGTTATTCCAGCTGATAAGAAGAAGGAATCAATAAAAGTTGTAGCTCCTTTGATCCAAATCAATCGACCTTCGATCTTTGCTCCTGTTCGACCCAAGGGAATCATCTTTCAGGAACAAGTGGACACTACTCACTCTGGACTGAACATTCCACATATTCTTACTGATGAGAAAGGAAAAGGCAAGTTGATTGAAGAGCCAAGGCCATCCAATGCAATTCAGACTCATATTGACCTTATATGGGAACAGGTCAACGCTTTTGCTGAACCAAAACTGAAAGTTTTTTAAGCTTGGACTGAGATTCAAAACGCAAACATTTTCCAAACAGCTGTAAAAAAAGTCAAAGCTGAATACATTCATCAAGCTAGAGGCAACTGTTCTCAGAATGGTCAAAGCTGCTACAATAGTTTAGGCTTTGGGGAGAAAGAACTATTTCTTTGATCAAATCAGAGTCAAGAAGTTGGGCCAAATGATTGAGAAATTGAAAAGAAACTAGATTCCCACTAGTCCAACTACTTACAATGATCGAGTTGTGCTCACACAGCTAGACAATGATCTTTCATGGCATATCAAACATGCCTACTCCCACTATGACTGTGACATTAGCTACCACTCGGGCAAAGCTAATGTAGTTGCAGATGCTCTGAGTAGGAAAGTCGCAGTGATGGCTCATCTAGCGATTTCGAGGCCTCTTCAGTCTGAGATGCAGAGGTTTGATCTAGAGACTTACCCTCGAGGTAGAGTTCCCCGTCTATCTACCTTGACGATTCAGTCTTCCCTTCTAGATCGTATTCGCAGTGGTCAGTTAGCAGATGAGCAGTTGGCAAAGTGGAAGCAGAGGGATGAGGCCAAGGGCAGCGTCTTGTATTCAGTTAGTGATGACATTGTGAGATACCTAGAGAGGATGTGGGTTCCTAACAGTGATTCTCTCCGAGCAGATATTCTATCAGAGGCCCACATGTCACCGTACTTTATTCATCTAGGGAGTACAAAGATGTAAAAAGATCTGCAATTGTTGTATTGGTGGCCAGGTATGAAGAAGGACATCAGACGATTTGTATCTGAGTGTCTGACTTGTCAGCTTGTGAAAGTGGAGCATCAGAGATCAGCATGGTCTGCTCAAGCCTCTTCCTATTCTCGAGTGGAAATGGGAGAATGTTACCATGGACTTTATGACCGGTTTGCCGAAGTCCGTCAGAGGGTCAAATGCTATCTGGGTGATTGTTGATCGTCTTACTAATTCAGCGCACTTCTTGCCTATCAAGATGACTTTCACCATGATTCAGTATGCAGAGTTGTACATCCGCGAGATATTCAGACTTCATGGTATCCCAGTTTCGATCGTGTCTGACAGAGACCCCATATTCACTTCCTCTTTTTAGAAGAGTTTGAATTCCACCATGGGTACGAAGTTGTTGTTTAGCACGGCTTTCCACCCTCAGACAGATCGTCAGTCAGAAAAAGTTATTCAGATTTTGGAGGATCTTCTCCGTGCTTGTGTTATTGATTTCTCAGGGAGTTGGGAGTCGAACTTGCCATTAGTGGAGTTCAAACAACAGTTTCCAGTCGTCTATAGGTAAGGCTCCGTATGAAGCACTGTATGGCCGTAAGTGCAGATCCCCTGTTCATTGGGATGAAGTAGGGGAAAGAACAGAATTGGGTCCTGGAGATTATTCAGCAGGCTGCCGATATAGTATTCAAGATCTGTGATAGGATGAGGACTGCTCAGAGTCGACAGAAGAGTTATGCGGATCAGAGAAGGAGAGAGCTAGAGTTTGCCTTGGCGACCATGTTTTTGTTAAGGTAGCACCTATGAAGGGTGTCATGCGGTTCGGAAAGAAAGGGAAGATCAGTCCGAGATTCATTGGACCATTTGAGATCCTCGACAGAGTTGGGACGTTAGCTTATTGTGTTGCTCTTCCGTCGAATCTGGCCGGAGTGCACAATGTGTTCCACGTCTCTATTCTGAGGAAGTATATGACAAATACTTCGCATGTTTTGAACTTTGAGCTGTTGCAGCTGACTCCAAACCTGTCTTATGAAGAGAGACCAGTGCAAATCTTAGACAGACAGGAGAAGAAGCTTCAGAACAAGCTGGTTAAGCTAGTGAAGGTCAAATGGTTTAACTATTCAGAGGAGGAAGCTACGTGGGAGTCTGAGCCAGAGATGAGGAGTCGTTACCCCGAGCTATTCGATAAGTTTTAATTTCGAGGACGAAATTTATTTTAAGGGGGGGTTGTAGAACCCGTAAATCAGACTACGTATAAGTCATGAATAATTTCTAACATTTAAATTAAAGTGATTTTTATTGCATGAGTATTTAAATTCTTTTCTTTAAATTTAATTATTTTACACAGTAGTTTAATTGTTACCTTTTTAGTTAAATAAGTGAGGCCGAAGTGGAGTTGGAGTATTGAGATAAAATTTAATATTAAGAAAACATTCCTAGAATTTATTTAAGATAAATAATAAGTTAATTTAATGTAAAAGGAGGTTTAAGGAATTATTTAAATAATTTGAGATAAGTAGTAAATAAAGTTCAATAATTAATTTCTTAATTCACTAAAATATTTAATGGGTAGATAAAACACTAGAGATTTAAAATTCAATAATTAAGAAATATTTTCCCCTTTATTTCTTTTCAATTTTCGCCCCACTCCTTAATTGATTTAAAAATATTTGACAACAGATTTATTTGATATCTTTCCCTATCCATTCATTATAGATAATTCCCTAAACTTTGTTCAACACTAATTAATATAAGCAATATTTCTACCATGTTTATCTAGCAAAATTTCCCTCCTTTTTATCAAATAAAAATCGGCCATCTCAATTTTTTTAAAAAGATTTAATTTGTCAACTCATTTCCTTGATTCCTTTCCTTATCCATTTTCTTGAGAGATAATCCCATCACACTTAATCTTCAATAATTAATCATTAAGCTATTTTCTTATCCCTTTTTGAATGAAACTATCGGCCACCTCCCTTGGAAGATTGAATATTTGTTTAACAACTCACCTCTGATTCATTTCCCCAATCTTTTCCTTGGTATGATAATCCATTCCTTTTAATCACCAAAATTTTTAAATAAACAATATTTCTACCCTTGCTTTGATAATAAGTTTCGGCCATTCAACCCCCAATATCATCAATAAAATCAAATAATATCACCACCATTTCCTTATCTAACAAATTCAAAAGAAGCAAGATATGATCTTTCCATTCTACCTCACTTTATTTGTAGACTTTCCCTCATTTCCCTAACCATTTTCTCCCCACCATTTCCACCGAAATCTGAGAGCATTTTCAGAGGAAAAATCGTGAGCAAGCCATAGAAAAATAAGAGAGAAAGTTAGAAAAGTGAAGCACTCCGTCTTCTTCGCGCCGCGTCGTTGTTTTTTTTGTTTTCTTCAAAACAAAACCCATGCATGTCTATATTTTTATTCACTCTTCAATCAAGTCATATAATGATTTTATCATCACATTTGCATGAAATTTAATCATAAAAACCGAAACTTCTTGCCAGCATTTTTGAAAATCTGCACAGAATTATTTCGGCTCCCTCATATACTTCATGGGTTGGTTGTTTCTGATGGTTTCAGGGTGTGGTTCGATCCTAGACTCCCAAGGCTGCACCTAGGCATGTACTAGGGTGTATTGGATCATGTTGGTCCATTCGTTCAAGGCCCATGCCTGCTGGAATTGATAAAATACAGCAACTCCCCAAGCATTTTGCATTCGATTTTCTGTCTAGCTGTCAAAGGAGAGGTTTTCTGGTCTTGGCTGCCATAGGGGCTATAGCCATGATTAGAACCTCTCCTTGACATGTCTAGGACGTGACCAAGATGCCTTTCATGGCTTGGTTTACGGTCCTCTGGGTTTTAAAACAAAACAACACAAGTGTCCCACGGTTTCTGTTTTTCTGGTTTGCGCATGGGTGTGTGAGTTCGGTATTGGTGGTGCTGTGTGGATCTTGGTTGGCTTCCAGCCCTTAGCCACGGTACACTCAACACCCCTCGATGTCTAGATCATGCCACGGTCGATCACATGGCCGCTGGAATGACACGTGAGTTCAGTTGTTCTGTTATTATTTACTTAGTTTTTTCAAACACCATAAAGGGGGAAATTGTTGAAAACTAAGTTTCGGCGTTTGACAAATTACGAACCAATTGTTTATGCAAATAACTGAACACGAGAAAACTGAACTACACAACTAAATGCGTACCAGCTAAATATTATCCACGTCATCAGTTGAAGCAGAAATATAACTGACTGATAAGTTGAAACAATCAGTCATGAGTTTTCCAACAAAATATCTTTCAGCTGATCCCTCAGCTGTACACGTCATCAGTTGAAAACGACAACCACAAATAGTACAACAGACTGCAACTAATCGCATTTCAGAGATTGCAGTGTACGAATACAGAGAATATCGATGTGGCAATCAACGGATATAAAGTTTCAAATGATATTTAATATTAACGTTGAGAGGGAAGCCTATAAATAGGTGAAGAAAGCAGCTGAGAATACAACACACGAACTACTATCTATTCAAGCTTGCTGTTACTCTGCTAAAATCACAACTAGCATTCAGATATCAAAGCTCACTCTTATCAGATTTATTAGTAGCAATCAAGGCTAAATTTACGAGCTTGTTAGCACCTTCAAATAATTGTTAGATTTATATTCTAGTTGTGTTATATTCAGTCGCACTGTAAAAGCTTTTGTGTACTAAGAGTATCAATTTGGCGGTGTTAAGTCCAAACTGAAGTGGGTCAGTACAACATGTGTATTTGATTAAAGTCTTTTAGTGAAAATCCTATCTTCGTGATAGAAGGGGTGACGTAGGAGTTATTCTATTCTCCGAACATCCAGAAACATATTGTTTGTCTTTCATTTCAGTTACTTTCTGTTATTCTATCTTTCAGTCAGTTTACTTCCACAACTGTTTTTCAGTTAAACTGATTATTATCGACTGACGAGATATCGAGTGTCAGTTTGTCACTAAACTGAACCCATTATTCGAAAAGAATACATAATCAGTGAGTGTTTATTCAACCCCCTATTCTAAACACTTATCACCTACTAACCAATCCTTTCAAAATTCTTTCAAATTTTTTAGAAAATGCTGGAATTAGGCATGAGCTATCAGCAGCTAGAATTCCTCAGCAAAATGGTGTGGGGACCCGGACGCTAATCATCTTCTTAATCATCGTTGGGATTAAATTATCAGTTCTGATAAAACAGGGTCTAAAAATTTTTCTTTTTAAAATGTAAATGCGGAAGGTAATGGCATCTAATAATATACATATCTGTATAAAACTACATTTCAGTATAAGGTACAACACTGTACAACCTAAATCTAAGGTTCAAATACTAATTTCAAGTATTAAAATCAAATCTATCCAAGTCCGGAATCACCACGCTAAACTCGTCTTCTCTCGTCGTCTTCTTGACCCCGATCGTGCCCCACCTGTTGTCATGCACACATACAAAACAAGACAACAGCCGGATAACTCCGGTGAGAATAAATCCCAGTATAAAACATGGTAAACATGCATATACACATAATAATTCATGAAACATGCCGTCATGAATAAAAGAAATAACAATAGTAATAGAGTTCATCATCTATGAAATCTAATCTAACTAAACATGCAACTCAAATCAGATAAGCATGCATATAACAGTCTAAATCATGAAACATGCTGTCATGACCGAAAGCAATAACATGGGTTTCATAGTCTATGAAACCACATCTTTAAACACATGCAGTTCTAGTCAAATCATGTCTAGACTCGACTCAACTATAACTCTAGGGATCCCGGTGTGAATAAGACGTCAATGGCTGTCACCTACCCTACCAATCGGGGTGACTGTACGTCTTATTCCTAGACTTCGGTCTGAGGTGTATCAACGGCTGCAATAGGAGTCAAAGCTGCTCCTAAGCTGAGATACACCAAACATCTAGAAATATGACAATGGCTGTCAAAGACTCTCCTATCTTAGATGCAATGAATATCAATCTATAAACAAACATGCTCATATTCATATCTGAATATGACAATAGTATCATACACTTGAATACAATTCTATAATCAAAGAATAACATATCAAAGTATAATTAACAGTCTAGTATGTGATTTTGTTGGGAAACTCAAAATGAGATCTCATTTGAGTTGTGGCTTCCCAAATATCACATGAATTATACCTTTGTCTTCCCTGTCTGACGAAGACGATGACCTGTACTCAAATCTGTCCATATCCAATCTGAAAAGACAATATTGAATACATAATATCAATGAATAACTCAATTCACAATCTGTTCTGATCAATACTCAATTCAGTATACAATCTGATCAATGTCTGAACAAGATACAATCTGAGTCATATCAATAATATCACAATCTAATCGAAATCATAATTGAATCTGATCAATCTAACTCAGTTGATGTTTCGACGGCATAACAATACAATCTGAATAACCCCGTCAATCTGAACATCACAAATATAATACTGAATCTCATAATCGGTGTCAATACAATCATACTCTGAATACTAACACAATTCTGATATAGAATCTCAGTCAATATCTTTCAAAAATCATAACAATTACATAAACAGTCTGTTCTTTAATCTGACTTCAATTCTATAATGTCTACGGTAGCAGAAACACCATATCTGATTCATAATCAGTTCTGACAATATCATAATTGCAAAACATGTCTAAACGTAACAAAACTTACGTCCAGTTGTAGCTCACGTCAATAGGAGCTCGGTACCCAAGTCGGATTTAAAATCTAACAGACGGATTTCTCGCAAATTATAAAATAAGCACCGAAGAACCTTTAAGGCTTTTCCGACCTATTCCTTTCCTTTTTCCGTTTCTGAAGGAATATAAGCTTGTATATATATATACACATATATACATACACGTTGCACAAATAAAGCCAAATGTCTTGTTCTTGTTCTGCATGTCCCGCGCTCGGGCGGTCATAAGTTACCGCTCGCGCGCGGCAATTTCTGTCGAGATACTCGGCTGAACATCTCCTGGCGCTCGGGCGGTAATATTCTACCGCTCGGGCGCCAAACATTCTGTCCAAGAAGTAAAATTGGTGCTCGGGCGGTTCTTTTCTGCCGCTCGGGCGCGAGATGTTCGGCCTAACATCTTGAGATGTTTGGTTCAACATCTTGGCTTAAAATAAACCAACGCCCGGCTTCGTCATTTGAGTTCCTATAACCTCAATTCATCACAATCTTGTCAATTAATCAACATCTGATTACAGTAATTAAATCTCGGGCATTACATTTCTCCCCCTCTTAGATCTGAGTTCGTCCTCGAACTCGTAAGCAATCAATTCAGATATATCAGAAGAAATGTATATAGAGTTTAAATCAGAACTCATCTCGATGAATCAATTCTGAAATCTTAATTTCATATCAGATTCTATCTCTCAAATAGTTTCTTTGAGATTCTGAGAATCTTACTGTGTTTTCAACAACAGAATAATCTTCGTGCTGAAGTATTCTTCTTTTACGGATCTCCGATTCCAATCTGGAATAAGAATTCAAGAAGCATCATGTCATATACCCCTCAAAATAGTTCTGACAAAATCAATCTCGTAATACTGGCTATACAACATCCGTATAAACCAATCTACAGCTCATCACCTATCAGTACCATCAGCTGTTATCAAATCTGTTTATCTCAAACAAAGGCATATACAATCTTTAGTTTCATATACCAATCGTCATCATCCGACGTTGGTTTCTTAAATCTGTCCATTCTGAACTGTCTTAATAGCTATTGTCATACAGTAATTCATACAGTGACAATAAGTCATAATAATTAGTGCTAACATCCAGCACTAAAGCTATACCAAAGTCTTCTAATATCTGGCTAATACATTCTGACAGTCTGTCACTCTGTAAAACCATCTAAGAGAGAGCTCGTGATATACTCTGTCACACATACAAAATCAATCAATAATCACAATCTTATATATTCTATTGTGGCCTTCTGATTATTCTGACCACTTCTTTGACATCGATCTGTGTCATTTGGTCATATTTGTACGTTATATGGTACAAACTGATAGATATAGATTGAACAATCTGTCAATCATAATCATATCATCTTACCCTCTGAAGAAAATGGCGGTAATGTCATTATGAAAGCCATAGAAATGCACTCCCATTTCTATTCAGAAATATACAAATTCTGTAATAATCTTCTGATTCCTATCTTTCTGTCTTCTTCTATTGGCAATTTAGATGTATCAGTATGATTTCTGCCAACATTTCAGTACCATTTCTGTCCTAACTGATTTAATCTGTCTATCACAAAACTGTCTGTTATCTGAATAAAAACTGTATCCATCACTGTGCATGTCTGACACTATCTGTGATATCTGATTCGAACTATTCGGCACAAACAATCAGTTACTAATATATATTAAAGAAGAAATACCTACCTGGTATTCGGCTCTGACTCTCAATGTCAATTCTGTTATACAATTCTGAAACATTCTAACACATTCTGATCTCATTTCTGAACTGCTGTAACTCTTGAAAATAACTCTGATACAATTGAACTGTATATATTCTCAATGGTTCACAACAATCTGTATCATATACGGATTCAAAACAACAGTAATATCAAATCAGATACAAAATATCAGTAACCTATACAGATCTAGTGAGTTCAGTGAACTCATAAAACAAGGATTTCTGATAAATATCTTCATGTCATCCTGATCAACTGTTATATCACATCTGCAACTGAAATAAGCTTCCAAAAACAATATAAGATACCTCAAATACTGATTTAGAACAATAATACTCAGCAGATATAAAGCAACAGTCGAAAATAATCTGCCAAATCAGATAAAACTACATTTTTGACATTTCTGACATTTCTGAAATTTCTGATCTCTCTGATATCGATATCTTATCAATCACTGATTGCAATCTCAACTGTAACAAAATCAATCTGTATACAACTTCAGATAACACATATTCTGAATACAATTTGTTTCAAGCAATATTCTTATCTGAACAATTTCTGTATACAATCATCACAGTTCTCAGAACATTCAATGTAATCTTCAGATATTCGATTAAATAAATCAAATGTTGCAATTATATCAAAGTCTCATAGATACAATGAGCATAAAATCATCAGAACATCTCTGGAGATACAAACACATGTCAAAGAGAAACACTAAATCAGATGTAACTCCTGGTCGATATTCTTCTACTGATCTTTCAATTCATTCTGTATCATTCTGTACATTCAATGTTATTCTGTGCTGAACTCTAAAACAGCACTCAATATCTGATCTGAATTCAATTCTGAAATCTATCTTTCTGATATAAAGCCATTCTAACATCTTATCTAGGCAAACATCAGCCAATTCATACATCATTGGCAAATCTGCCAATGCTAGGCTCGATTTCAGTAAATCTACTGAATACATAAGGATACCATCTGTTCCTTTCTGTATTGATCGAGTCATAGACAACACAGATATCAAAAGAATTCTAAATCTAGAATCCTTATCGTGGTATCTCCACGGATCAGTCATCTCTGATCTAACTCTTACCATTTCTAGCAAAATTCTACAATATGTCTATACTTGTTCAGCATATACATATCAATAATGTGTTCAAATCAGAAAACACAAGTACATCATAATCTATCTCTATTTCATTCTCATCTTACTGTAGTATACAATCTTCTACAGAAATTTCTGATATCAACATTTCCTCAACAAGTAAGGACATAATACTACAGTACATACAAACCCCACCGATACATCATATATCAATGCAATTCAGTCTAAGATAATCATAGGGAATGCATTAGTATATCTCAATACATATGCAATCTAATCATAAAGAATAGTACCTGTTGTGGATTCTGGTTCTGTTTTTTTTTTTTCAATTGAACTCTGTTCCCTACAGTCTTCGGGAACGCTTCTGGGGAAAGACTTTAGCAAAGTGTCCCGGCTGTCCACAAATATTGCATCTACCAGTCACTCCCTGGCATTGCTCGGTGGAATGTCTGTGGGGACCCGGAAGCTAATCACGATCTTAATCATCATTGGGACTAATTAATCAATTATAAAACAGGGTCTAAATTTTTATTTTTTTTAAAATGCAAAGCGGAAACGTAATGTAATTAACTCAAATTACATATTAACATGAACATACACTTCTTGTGTTATCTACACAATTAAACTAGATTCAACTATAAATCAAAGCTGAATCCTAAGTTGCTGCAAAGCCCGGACCTCCACGCTATCTATCTTCTCTCATCCTCTTCTTGACCCTGATCCAGCCCCACCTGTTGTCATGCACACATACAAAACAAGACAACAGCCGGATAACTCCGGTGAGAATGAATCCCAGTATAAACAATGTATACATGCGATCATATATCAAAACATATATAAAAGCATAATAACAAATATTCATAACATGTCTCTAATCAGAAACATAAATCAATATCAAACACTGAATCATACTCAGACTCAGACTCGACTCAAACAACGCGTTGTCTCAGACTCGACCCAACTCTATCCTAGGGATCCCGATGTCTGAATAATGATAAATATACCGAATCTCAGTCGCTAGGAATGAATCAATCCCTAAACGGCATCGATATAATTCATATATCCAGTATCTGGGCGAATCAGCCGCAGATTGACGAATCAGTCAAAAATTAGGCGAATCAGCCCATAACCAGACGAATCAGTCTGTAATTAAGCGAATCAGCTTAAGTTTAGACGAATCAATCCATAACTAGGCGAATCAGCCAGTGACTAGGCGAATCAGCCCATAACCAGACGAATCAGCCGGTGACTCAACGACTCAGTAATCAATACATGCATTCAGTATCTAAGCAAATCAATCGATGACTAGCGAATCATCAGTCATTACATGCAGTGGCTATAACTCAATAGACTACATATCTCAATCTTATCATATATCAGCTATAAATCAATAGACTACAATCATAAGTCTCATCAATTGCAAATATCAATGCAATAAATGAAAGTATGTGATTTAGGGAAACTCGAGTCAAACCTCACTCGAGTTTTGCAATCCCAACTCAACATTAATTTATACCTTTCACTCTGATACTCTGACGCTGTCGAAGTCTCGAACCCCAAGCCTGTCAATACTCAATCTGACAACAACAATATCGAGGGTACGGTATCAATACACCACTCAATCAATACTGGGTATAATCAGAATTTAATCAAATTCTGTTTCAATATCATAACGTCATAATTTCAATATATCCAGCCCTAACATATCAGTCAGATATCAATCCCAACATCTCATAATCAAGAACAACTCAATTCTGATATCAAATCAACTCCAAAATTCATAACAATTTCATATGGTATTTATTCTTCAGTCCAGTTCCGATTATACGATGTCTAATATGCCAAGAACATCATATATGAATCATATCAGATTCTGACAATACCATAATTCCAAATCTTAACAAAACGTAACAAAACTTACGTCCTGTAATAGCTATCGTTGCTAGGAACACGGTGTCGTACTCGAATTCAAAATCAGACGGACGGATTTCTCGCAAAAGGCGTAAGGATTGTGCAATCCCTTCCTCGGCCCTTTCTCTGAATTTCTCTCTTTTCATTCTGAGAGAATTCGTGCATGTTTATATATATATATATATATATATATATATATATATATATATATATATATATATACTAACGTACATGCAAAACGCCGAGTGGCACTTCCTTCATGCGACACGCCTCGCGCTCGAGCGGTAAGAAAGTACCGCTCGGGCGCGAGCTCGGCGCTCGGGCGGTGACAATCTGCCGCCCGGGCGCGAGGTTCTCTGTCCGGATGCTCCTCCATTGGCGCTCGAGCGGTACTATTCTACCGCTCGGGCGCCACCTCTTCTGCCCGAGACTCTTCTTTGTTGAACATTGGCGCTCGGGCGGTCTCTTTCTACCGCTCGGGCGCCACATGTTCTGCCCGAAAATCACATAACTCATATGTGTTACCCAATTTGGTCTCGGAGTGGTCCAACTATACTCATATCCGTTCCTTATCATTAAATCAGCTCAGATTACGTTAATCATTTCAGATTACATTAATCAAATTCTTGGGCATTACAATGTCTCCCTCCGCAACTCCTGCAATACACTCCAGCATGGCTCGGACTAGAACCACTGGAACTCGAGGAATCACCCCTTAACTTCTTGAATGGTTTCTTCCGAGCTTTCAGCAAATCTTGCTTTCCACTCGTACTACCTCGATCAAATCGGAGAGGGGATTGCTGTGTCTGGGGTTGCTTCACACACAACCTCCCTAGCTGTCTAATCAGACTTGCCTCAGCTTTCTTTGCTCTACTCAAGATGTCAGCAAAATGGTAAGGTCGCTGCAGATTCATAAATGCAACTACCTCCGAATTCAGCCCTCTGATGAACTGATTCACTACAGCTTCATCATTTCTAGCTAAATGAGGAGCAAAGTGTAGTAGAGTAGAGAATTTAGCAATATATTGGTCAATATTCAGCTGCCCTTGGCTCAAATTCTCAAACTCTGCTTTCTTGTCCTCTCGGTACGAGACTGAGAAAAATCGTCGATAAAATTCTGTTCTGAATATTTCCCACGAAATCACTGTACCTCTCTGTGCCCACATTCTTCTACTGGTAATCCACCAACTCCTGGCGGCTTCTCGTAACTGATAAGGTACCATTTTAACTCTTTTTTCATCTGTACAATCAAGTAAATCGAACAAGATTTCTATATCATCAAACCAATTCTGACAATCTTCAGATGTCTCGGTACCACTCAGAATCGGCGGCTGTAATAACTCAAATTCTTTCATCTTTTCTTCTAACTGAATTTCTGATACATCTCTCTGTTCAGACGAAGTACTGCCCTTTTCTGAAATTCTTCGCGGCGGTATATCTGAATATCACACAGATTAGTACAGAATCTATACAATCTGTCTCAGCCCTCCTCTGATCATATACCTCTGATTCAGACTCGGTTCTGATCCAGGCTTAGTAATTACATGCTGCAATCAACTCAGATAACAAGCAACATGTAATAGGGAAAGCAATAAATCATGCTAGCACACATCATGCAAATCAGCATTGAAATAAATCTCATGCTAGCAATCACATGCAAGGAAGACAATCCAATCTACCCCGCTCATCCTCTTTTATCTCAGTCTAAAAGATCTATCAACTCTGACTATCTCAATCTAAAGGATCTATCGCTCTTATACCACCTGTTGTGGGGACCCGGACGCTAATCATCTTCTTAATCATCGTTGGGATTAAATTATCAGTTCTGATAAAACAGGGTCTAAAAATTTTTCTTTTTAAAATGTAAATGCGGAAGGTAATGGCATCTAATAATATACATATCTGTATAAAACTATATTTCAGTATAAGGTACAACACTGTACAACCTAAATCTAAGGTTCAAATACTAATTTCAAGTATTAAAATCAAATCTATCCAAGTCCGGAATCACCACGCTAAACTCGTCTTCTCTCGTCGTCTTCTTGACCCCGATCGTGCCCCACCTGTTGTCATGCACACATACAAAACAAGACAACAGCCGGATAACTCCGGTGAGAATAAATCCCAGTATAAAACATGGTAAACATGCATATACACATAATAATTCATGAAACATGCCGTCATGAATAAAAGAAATAACAATAGTAATAGAGTTCATCATCTATGAAATCTAATCTAACTAAACATGCAACTCAAATCAGATAAGCATGCATATAACAATCTAAATCATGAAACATGCTGTCATGACCGAAAGCAATAACATGGGTTTCATAGTCTATGAAACCACATCTGTAAACACATGCAGTTCTAGTCAAATCATGTCTAGACTCGACTCAACTATAACTCTAGGGATCCCGGTGTGAATAAGACGTCAACTGGCTGTCACCTACCCTCCCAATCGGGGTGACTGTACGTCTTATTCCTAGACTTCGGTCTGAGCTGTATCAACGGCTGCAATAGGAGTCAAAGCTGCTCCTAAGCTGAGATACACCGAACATCTAGAAATATGACAATGGCTGTCAAAGACTCTCCTATCTTAGATGCAATGAATATCAATCTAGAAACAAACATGCTCATATTCATATCTGAATATGACAATAGTATCATACACTTGAATACAATTCTATAATCAAAGCATAACATATCAAAGTATAATTAACAGTCTAGTATGTGATTTTGTTGGGAAACTCAAAATGAGATCTCATTTGAGTTGTGGCTTCCCAAATATCACATGAATTATACCTTTGTCTTCCCTGTCTGACGAAGACGATGACCTGTACTCAAATCTGTCCATATCCAATCTGAAAAGACAATATTGAATACATAATATCAATGAATAACTCAATTCACAATCTGTTCTGATCAATACTCAATTCAGTATACAATCTGATCAATGTCTGAACAAGATACAATCTGAGTCATATCAATAATATCACAATCTAATCGAAATCATATCTGAATCTGATCAATCTAACTCAGTTGATGTTTCGACGGCATAACAATACAATCTGAATAACCCCGTCAATCTGAACATCACAAATATAAAACTGAAACTCATAATCGGTGTCAATACAATCATACTCTGAATACTAACACAATTCTGATATAGAATCTCAGTCAATATCTTTCAAAAATCATAACAATTACATAAACAGTCTGTTCTTTAATCTGACTTCAATTCTATAATGTCTACGGTAGCAGAAACACCATATCTGATTCATAATCAGTTCTGACAATATCATAATTGCAAAACATGTCTAAACGTAACAAAACTTACGTCCAGTTGTAGCTCACGTCAATAGGAGCTCGGTACCCAAGTCGGATTTAAAATCTAACAGACGGATTTCTCGCAAATTATAAAATAAGCACCGAAGAACCTTTAAGGCTTTTCCCAGCTATTCCTTTCCTTTTTCCGTTTCTGAAGGAATATAAGCTTGTATATATATATATATACACATATATACATACACGTTGCACAAATAAAGCCAAATGTCTTGTTCTTGTTCTGCATGTCCCGCGCTCGGGCGGTCATAAGTTACCGCTCGGGCGCGGCAATTTCTGTCGAGATACTCGGCTGAACATCTCCTGGCGCTCGGGCGGTAATATTCTACCGCTCGGGCGCCAAACATTCTGTCCAAGAAGTAAAATTGGCGCTCGGGCGGTTCTTTTCTGCCGCTCGGGTGCGAGATGTTCGGCCTAACATCTTGAGATGTTTGGTTCAACATCTTGGCTTAAAATAAACCAACGCTCGGCTTCGTCATTTGAGTTCCTATAACCTCAATTCATCACAATCTTGTCAATTAATCAACATCTGATTACAGTAATTAAATCTCAGGCATTACAAATGGTGTAGCTGAGAGGAGAAATCAGACCCTTAAAGAAGCTGCTAGAACAATGCTTGTCGATTCTGGTATTTCTCAAAGGTTTTGGGTAGAGGCAGTAAACACTGTGTGTTATACTCAGAACAGATCAGTGATTAATAAAAATCATTTGAAAACCCCTTATGAGATCTGGCATGGACAGAAAATTGTGGTTTCTTACTTTAAAATATTCGGCTGCAGAAGTTTTATTCTTGACAATGGCAAAAATCATTTAAAAGCCTTTGATGCTAAATCTACAGAGAGAATACTTTTAGGATATTCGTCAGTTAGCTAAGCTTATAGAGTCTTTAACAAGAGCACATCAAATGTTAAAGATTCTATACATGTTGTTTTTGATGAAACTGTACTAACTGATATGCCAACTGATCCAGTTGAGCTAGTTGATCGATTTACAGATATCAGTTTGGAGGATGATCATGAAGAAGAAAATCATATCAATCGAAAAATCCTTCAAACACCTGAACCTGAAATTGTGCATCAATCAGTTGAACTAGAAGCAGTCCCTGAAAATCAGTTGGAAGAGCAAAGAAATGATATTCAGTTACCAACTGAAATAGCTCCAACTGAAACTGAAAACATTTAGTTGCCTATTGAAGAAATTGCTGATACAGAAGCAACAAACGCTGAACTCAGATGGAATAAATCACATCCTCCAGAATTAGTGATAGGTAATCCATCTGACCCGGTAAGAACAAGGAATCAAATGCTCAATCTATTTATTCATTCAGCTTTTGTATCGCAATTGGAACCGAAGAAAACTGATGAAGCTCTTTCTGATCCAAATTGGACAAATGTAATGTAAGAGGAGCTGAATCAGTTTACCCATAACAGTGTTGGAAGCTAGTTCCAAGACCAATTTCAAAAACTGTTATAGGTAAATAAGTGTACAGGAATAAACTGAACGAAGACGGTTCAGTTGTGCGCAACAAGGCAAGACTGGTAGCATAAGGATATAGACAAGAAGAAGGAATTGATTATGATGAAACATATGCACCAGTTGCAAGACTGGAAGCTATTAGGATATTCCTTGCCTATGCATCATTCAAAAACTTCAAAGTCTACTAGATGGATATAAAGAGTGCATTCCTGAATGGCCAGTTGCAAGAGGAATTCTACGTTGAACAACCTCCAGGTTTTTCCAATCATCATTTTCCTGATCATGTCTATCATTTGAACAAAGCCTTATATGGTTTTAAACAAGCTCCAAGAGCCTGGAATGAAAATCTTTCAAAATTCCTAATAGATCACGATTTTTCTGTTGGATCAGTTGATAAGACATTGTTCAAATTTTCAAAGAATGATCACATTTTACTCATTCAAATTTATGTTGATGTCATCATATTTGGGTCAACTAATCCCAAATATATGAGAAATTTGCTAAGTTGATGCAGGAGAAATTTGAAATGAGCATGATGGGTGAACTGACATTCTTTCTTGGACTACAAGTGAAGCAACTGGAGACAGACACTTTTATTAGTCAAACTAAATACACGAAGGAGTTGCTGAAGAAATTTGGCATGTATTCGTATTCAGCTGAAAGTACTCCCATGAACTCATCAGTAAAACTGGACATTGATAAAAGGAGAATATAAGTTGAGGCGACACTTTACAGAAGTTTAATAGGTTCATTATTGTACTAACTGCTAGTCGTCCTGATATTGTATTTGTTGTCTGTATGTGTGCTAGATTTCAGACAAACCCTAAGCAATGACATTTTTCAGCTGCCAAGCATATTTTAAAATATCTTAAGGGCACACAAAATGTAATGCCCGAGATTGTAGGTTGGTTAAATGAAATTATGAAGTGTTGCATGAAGAAGTGACCGCACCCGCGCCTAATATTCTACCGCACCCGCGGTTGTGGCTCATCAAATGTGGAAGATTTATAGTATCTTCACCGCACCCGTGGTCCCCGATGCAGCGCACCCGCGGTCGACACTCCTAAAATTTGAGATATGATACAGTAGTGTGAGTGCACCTGCGGTTAAAACAGGACCGCACCCGCGGTCGTAGATCTTGAAAATTTGGAAGGGGATGCCGAGAGCTAAGCGCACCCGCGGTGCTCTGTGCGAGAAATCCACCTTTGATTCTTATGTTGACACATGTCTTACTAAGTATATGTGTAAGCTTCTCTTCAGCACTTCCATCAGTCAAGGACCGAGAGTTTCTCCATAACACAATTCTTCAAAGCGTCTTCATAGCTTGGAATCTTGGTTGTGACAAATCCGTTTAACCAAATTGCGATCCGAGACTAGATTTGTGCTCCTCTCACCCAAGGCTACAAGAGGATGTAAGTTTGGTTACATTTTCAGCATGTTTGGAAGTTTACATGTTGGGGAAATTCTGATATGCTTGTAATTATGTGTTCTTGAGATCATAGACAACGTAGAAACGTAAACAGATTGAGAAAATGATAGAATATGACATAGTTATGATTTTCAGCATGTATTGAGTTGAGATACGCAGATTTTAAGATGATAATGAGTATATTGTGCTGATTATGAGTTGAAGATTATGACTTGTTGATATATGTTGAGATTTGAATTGATCGGTATCGCGAGATCACGCCGTTATGCGGTCAAAATGCACCAAGATTGAATAATGATTTGTACAAGGCTTGCTTTGAGTTGTATTTTGATAGAATACATCTATACATTGCTATTTCAGATTAATATTGACAGAGTGGATATCCCGACTTCGAGACTTCGATTTATTCCAACGACAAGAAGGTATAATTCATGTGAATTCGGGAAGATACAACTCGAATTAGATTTGATTTGAGTTTCCCAAAATCACATACTAGATTGTTCATATTTTGACATGTTTGTGATTTGTTTATAGACTTATATACAAGCATTTAAGATAGGAGTGTTATTGACAGATTTGACAAATTTCTAGATGTTCAGTGGTATCGACGTATAGGAGCAGAATTGACTCCGATTGTAAACATTCGATACAGACAGGACCGAAGTCTAGGAATAAGACGTACCGTCACCTCGATTGGGAGGGTGGGTGGCAGATTGTGACGTCTTATTCACACCAGGATCCCTAGAGTTAGATACGAGTCGAGACTAAGATATGAATTGATTTACGTTGCATGCCTTATATTGTTCACGTTTCATAGACTATGGAACATGTGTTATTGCTTTTATTCATGATAGTATGCTTCATGATTATGTTGTGTATATGCATGTATACATGTCTTGTACTGGAATTTGTTCTCACCGGAGTTTCCGGCTGTTGTTGTGTATTTATGTGTGCATAACGACCGGTGGGACATGATCTGGATCGCGACAGAGATGAGAGATCGAGATAGCGTGGAGATTACGGGCGTAGAAGAAGATTACTAGTGGTTTCTTACTAGACATGTACTACATGTGGTTTGTAGTTGGTATTGAACACTAGTTTGTATATATATGAAATGAAACAAGACATGGATTTATGTTGTTGAAATAAAATAGATAAAAACCTTGTGCATGTTTATATACATTTGTTTATGATATTGTCAAAAGAAATTTTTTTTTATGACCCACATTTTCTAGCAAAGATCCAATTAATCCTAAAAAGAATTGAGTTAGAGCCCAGGTCCCCACAACAGGTGGTACCAGAGCGATAGATCCTTTAGACTGAGATAGAATAGAATGAGCGGGGGTAGATTGAATTTTCTTCCTTGCTTTTCTTGTGCTAGCATGATTTATTGCTTTCCATATTACATGTTGTTTGTTATCTGAGTTGATTTCAGCATGTATTTAGAAAGACTGAATCAGAACCGATTCTGGATCAGAGGTATATTATCAGAGGAGGACTGACACAGATTGTATAGATTGTGTACTAATTCGTTTGATAATCAGATATGCCTCCTCGACGAGTACCGCAACCAGCAGCAGGTCGAGCACCAGAGCAGGGCAGTACATCCAATGATCCGATGGATGTGACCGCTACTTCGATGGAGACTTTGCTGAAAAGGTTTCAGTCGTTTAGACCACCAACACTGAAGGGCACCAAAAGTGCAGTTGAGTGCGAAAGCTGGCTTGATGATATCGAAATGTTATTTGATTCCCTTGAGTATACTGATGAACGACGAGTGAAATTGATTGGACATCAATTGCAAGAAGTGGCAAAGAACTGGAGGCTGACCACGAAGAGAGCTTTGGAGCATCGTGGCACTGAGATTACTCAGAAAGTTTTTAAAGCAGAGTTCTATCAGCGATTATTTCCTGTGTCCTACCGAAAAGATAAAGGTGATGAATTTGCTAATTTGAGACATGGACAATTGAATATCGAAGAATATGTTGCTAAATTATCGGCATTGCTCCGATTTGCTCCTCACGTTGCCGAGAGTGACGAGGCCGTGGCAGATCAGTTTATCAATGGACTAAATCTGGAAATCTTTACCTTGGTGAATAGCGGTCGACCGAACAGCTTTTCAGAGGCCTTGAACCGTGCCAAGGGGGCAGAAGCTAGGTTGCTTAGGCAACGAAGTACTTCTTATGTTGCTCCGACTCCGAGACCGCTGAGAAAGACCAGCTGAAAGCAAAGGGCAAACATTTCAAGAGATCAGGTAGCAGTTCGTCGAGCTCCAGCGGATCACGATAGAGAGGTCCGGGTCAGAGTACAGAGTATACAGGTGTGTATTGCAGTTCTTGTGGAGGCAGACATGCCACCGAGCAGTGTCAGGGTTTGATGGGGCGATGCAACATCTGTAGACAGCAAGGACATTTCGCCAGAGTATGTCCACAGTGTGGGGACCCGGACGCTAATCATCTTCTTAATAATCTTTGGGATTTAATTATCACTTAAATTAAAACAGGGTCTAAAAGTTTTTCTTTTAAAATACAGGTGCGGAACGTAATGGAATTGAACTAACATACTTCTGAGTATAAAAGTACAATAATGTACAACACTCATTCAAACTAGTCTACGGTTCAACTACTAAACTCGTCTTCTCTCATCATCTTCTTGACCCCGATCATGCCCCACCTGTTTTCATGCACACATACAAACAAGAAAACAGCCGGATACTCCGGTGAAAATAAATCCCAGTATAAATAATGTATACATGCAATCATATAACTGATATAAAAGCATGAATTAAATCTTATCACATGTAGCATAATCGAACAACATGTATCGTTACCAAACTGTAACTAAAACATGAATCATAATCTACGAAACATAATCAATACAGATCTGTAAATCAAGTTTTGACTCGACATATAAGACTCGACTCATCTCTCATTCTAATCTAGGGATCCTGGTGAATAAGAACGTAACATGTCTCCCACCTACTACTACCAGTCGCGATGGCGGTACGTTCTTATTTCTGGGCTTTGGTGTAGTCTGTATCGAATAATCTACAATAAGAACAATGTCTGTATCTTAAGCATATCAATACACCAAACGTCCAGTGCCTTGGCGTATCTACCAAGACTAAGCCTATTATGATAATGTGCAATGGGTCAGTGACTATACTGTCAAAATCTAACCCTTCTGTCAGTGACTCTCACTCAATAGCTCTTTGCTTTCTACTTCTAATTCAATAGAATCAACATAATCATTAAAACACAAAGGTATAAAAACAATACCATACAAGTATGTGGTTTAGGGAAACTTGAGTAGAATCTAACTCAAGTCGATCTCCCAGTTAACATCGATTTATACCTTTCTCTTCTCGATCTGATGAAGACGAAGTCTTATATTCCAATCTGTCCATACTCAAATCTGGCAATGATAATCGCATAGATACAATATCAGTACACAACTCAAATCAATACCTGTTCTGATCAATATTCAAATCGAAATATACTCTGATCAATACATAATCTGATTCATATCGGAACAATGTAAAATCCAATTCATATCCACGATATCACGATACAATCGAAATCATTACTGAATCTGATCAATCTAAATCAACTGATGTTTCGACGGCATAACGATACAGTCTCGATAACCTCGTCAATTCAACATCACAGATATAATACCAGTACAGCTCATAATCTGAATAATAAAACAACTCTGATATCAAATCTCAATTATTTCAACTCTGAAAATCATAACAATTATATAAACAATCTATTCTTTAATCTGACTTCAATTATACAACGCCTACTGTAGCAGAAACATCATATCTGATTCATATTCAATTCTGACAATCTCGCGCATATGCGTGATACAACCCGCGCATATGCGCGAGACTTACTGGTCTCTGCGATGACAATTTTAAAAACTCGCGCATATGCGCGCTTCATCTCGCGCATATGCGCGAGTTCCTCTAGACCCCTCGTGCATATGCGCGTGTTTCTTCGCGCATGTACGCCGGCCGTTTGAGATGTTCGGCCCAACATCTTGAGATGTTTGGTTCAATATCTTGGCTTATAATGTAACGATGCCCGGCTTCTTCATTTAAGTTCGTATAACCTCAATCATGTCAATTAATCAACGTCTGATTATAGTAATTAAGTCTCGGGCATTACACACAGAAAGGGATACAGCAAGCTCAGAGTGTAGGAGCATCGGGTTCAGTAGCTCAGCCTGAGAGGCAAGCTTCATCTGTTCATTCTTTTCAACCCACTCCTACACAGACACAGTTCAGAGCCAGAGGTAGCCAGACTGTGAGCCAACCTCCCAGACAGCAGGCCCGAGTATTTGAACTGACCGAAGAGCAGGCCCAAGATGCACCAGATGATGTGATTGCGGGTAACTGTTTTCTTTGCAGTTATCCTGCCTATGTATTGATAGATACGGGTGCATCTCATACTTTCATATCTGAGCATTCTGCATTGTTGCATTCATTGCCTGTCGAGTCATTATCTGTTGTAGTGTATATTTCTTTTCCATTGGGAAGTGGTCTTATATCTGTGACTTCAGTTAGACATTGTATACTACAGTTTGAGGGTCACGAAATTGATTTAGATTGTATTGTGCTTGGTTTAGCTGATTTTGACTATATTGTCGGTATCGATATGTTAACTAAGTACAGAGACACTGTAGATCGTTTCCAGAAGATTGTCAGATTCACACCAGAGATGGCTGATGAGTGGAAATTCTACGGTAAGGGTTCCAGATCTCGGATTCCCTTAGTATCTGTTTTGACGATGAGTAGATTATTGCAGAAAGAAGCAGAGGGGTTCCTTGTATATTCAGTAGATCTACTGAAATCGAGCCCAGCATTGGCAGATCTGCCAGTGGTACGCGAGTTTGCTGATGTATTCCTAGACGAGATTCCAGGGTTACCTCTAGCCCGAGAGGTTGATTTCAGCATTGATCTCATACCAGGTACAGTTCCTATATCTCGAGCTCCGTACAGAATGGCACCTATTGAACTGAAAGAACTGAAAGAACAATTTGAAGATTTGTTGGCAAAGGGTTACATCAGATCGAGTGTATCTCCTTGGGGCGCTCCAGTGTTATTTGTGCGAAAGAAAGACGGTTCGATGAGATTGTGTATTGATTATCGGAAACTGAACAAGGCAACGGTAAAGAAAAAGTATCAATTGCCTCGTATCGACGATTTATTTGATCAGTTGTAGGGATCCTCCGTCTATTACAAGATTGATTTGAGATCCCGATATCACCAGCTGAGAGTCCGAGATATTTATATACCGAAGACAGCATTCCGAAGCAGGTATGGACATTATGAATTTATTGTCATGCCTTTTGGTTTAACGAATGCTCCAGCGGTGTTTATGAGCCTGATGAACCGCATTTTTTAGAGGTATTTGGATGAGTTTGTTATTTTTTTATTGATGATATTTTGGGGTATTCCAAGAGTAGGAATGAGCATGCCGAGCATTTAAGAATTGTGTTGCAGATACTGAGAAATGAAAAACTGTATACCAAACTGTCAAAGTGCGAGTTTTGGTTGAGGCAGGTGGTCTTCTTGGGTCATATCATATCTGGAGACAGTAATTCTGTGGATCTGAGTAAAGTTGAAGCTGTGATCAGTTGGCCGAGACCAACTTCTGTGCCAGAGATACGCAGCTTCATGGTTTTAGCAGGGTTCTACCGACGATTTATTAAAGATTTCTCCAGTATAGCGAAGCCGATTACCCAGTTGACATAGAAGAATGCGCCATTCGTGTGGTCTGAAGCATGTGAGTCTAGCTTTGTGGAGTTAAAGAAACGACTGACCAGTGCTCCAGTATTGACGATACTTTCAGGTACTGTTGATTTTGTTGTATATTGTGATGCATCTCACAGAGGGTTAGGATGTGTTCGTATGCAGCGAGGACATGTAATAGCATATGCCTCGAGACAGTTGAAGCCACACGAGACTCGCTACCCAATTCATGATCTTGAATTGGCGGCCATTGTTTTTGCATGGAAGATCTGGCGTCACTATCTTTATGGCGAGAAATTTGAGATCTACTCTGATCACAAGAGCTTGAAGTATTTGTTTTCTCAATTAGAATTGAATATGAGGCAGCGTAGATGGCTTGATCTGCTGAAAATCTTTGATTGTGAGATCAAGTATTATCCAGGGAAGTCAAATGCAGCAGCAGATGCCTTGAGTCGAAAGGTATGTTCTCTATCCTTATCGACGATAGGTGTTTCGAATTTAGTTGAAGCTTTCTGTTTGTCTGGATTAGCATTTGATACAGATAGTAGACCACTACGACTTGCTACAATTCAAGTTGAGCCAGATTTGATTATAAGAATCAAAGAAGCACAAAGAAATGATCATAATATTCAGAAGTCGATTGAAATAGTCAGAGCTGGACTTATTTCGGAGTATCAGGTACATGATCATGTTTTGTACGTGAACAACCGTATTGTAATGTCAGATGTTTCTGCTTTGAAACCACAGATATAGTCAGAAGCGCACTGTAGTCGGTTCAGTATTCATCCTGGTGGCAGGAAGATGTACAAAGATCTGAAGACACAGTTCTGGTGGAAATAGATGAAGTTAGATATTGCAGAATTTGTGTCTAAGTGCTTGAATTGCCAACAGGTGAAGGCCGAGAGAGAGAAACCCGGAGGTTTAATTCAGAGTTTATCTATTCCTGAATGAAAATTGGATTACATTTCCATGGATTTCGTTACGAAGTTACCACGATCATCCCGGGGTTGCGTTGCGATTTGGGTTGTGATAGACAGATTTGCGTTGCGTTACGAAGTGGTTTGTAGTTGGTATTGAACACTAGTTTGTATATATATGAAATGAAACAAGACATGGTTATGTTGTTGAAATAAAATAGATAAAGACCTTTTGCATGTTTATATACATTTTTTTATGATATTGTTAAAAGAAATTTTTTTTATGACCCACATTTTCTAGCAAAGATCCAATTAATTCCAAAAATAATTGAGTTAGAGCCCGGGTCACCATACAAAATGTTGGGTTATGGTATTCTAAAGACTCCGCTTTCAATTTAGTTGGATATTCGGATGCAGATTATGCAGGATGTAAGCTTGATCGTAAAAGTACAAGTGGATCATGTCAGTTTCTAGGAGACAATGATCTCTTTGTTCAGCAAGAAGAAAACATCCATCGCAACTTCCACTACTGAAGCAGAATACCTTGCTGCTGGAAGCTGCTGTGCACAACTGCTCTGGGATCAGCAACAACTGAGAGATTATGGAAATGACGCTAAAGAATCGCCCATATTCTGTGACAATACAAGCACGATTGCTATTACCTACAATCCAGTTCTTCACTCGAGGACCAATCACATAGATGTCAGGCATCACTTAATCAAAGATCATGCCTTGAAGATGGACATACAACTGGTATATGTCTAAACTGAGCAGCAAGCAGCTGATATCTTCACCAAACCATTGCCCGAGACTAAGTTTTTTCACTTTCGTAATATACTTGGATTAATTGATTTATCCTAATCAGTTTTCCTGTAGATATATTTGTGTCATCTATCGGTTCTTTTGTCAGTTACTATTCATTCAGTTCGTTCTTTTATCCATTTGAATTTCAACTGTTGTCAGTTAATCATTTGTCAGTTATTATGTTCAGTTTATGAATTACTTCTCAACTAATGAGATTAACTATTGTATGAAAATAAAAGACAAAGATAGACAAAATAAACATTTTATTCATTTGAAGAAATTGGTGCGAATTACATCGTACAACTCTTCCTGAACAAAAGACCTCCACTTGTTCAACCAACGGTTTAAATCGGTGGAAGTCTTAAGGAAGCTATCGGAGTCAGCTATACGCTCTAGGATCCTCATCTCCTTGTAGAGCATCAGCTGGTAGACATTGTCTTCGTCGAAGATGTCCACCGTGTTAGCACAATGCAAGCGTTCCCGATATTTCTCCAGTTTTGCCATCAGTCTGGGAGTAGTAGCCATCCCACACTCTTGGAGAAACTGGAGTCCTTGTAGCTCTTCCCAATAGCAAAGGATTTTATGGAAGACTTCATCTTCCACCTCAACTTTTTGTTTTTCCAGAGCTGAGCTCATGAAGTCTTCAGCCATGTCTAGAGTCTTTGAGTTACCTGCACCTGCCATTCTAGCTGCTGATAATTATTTGCTGATATGTTTGAAACTAACTGAGATACTCTTATTTATAGCCCAGGGTCAAGGAAGATGAAAGGACAAAGTCATTACGGAAGACGATTAACCTTCTAAGCATTAGATTTTATTTAATTTGTCTTGCTTAAATTCTCGTAATCCTTATATTCATTTATTAAGGGGGAATATTGATTTAAAATGTGAACTTAGAAGACAACAGTTAGTAAATCTACAACTGAAAAGATACAGTTTTACAACTGATCGTTCAGCTGATTATTTCACTAATCTTCTCACATAAGTTAACAAATTAACCATTTTTTATTCAATCTTTAGTGACATGACTGATTATCAAGCACTAAATGCTATCTTTCAACAAATGACAGGTTGAAACGTGCACCCTTTTTAATCCATGTATTTTCAACACGATTTTACCACACGTAAACACGTCTTTTATTCAGAATTTCCTCGACTGACTCGTGTCCAATAATTCAAATAGTCACGTACATTAGTACCTTACCCCCTTCATTTCAGTTCTTCTTCCTTACGCTTACATAAAAGTTTCAGGGCAAAAGCAAATTCAAGCTTTATTTCTCGCAGGAAATCATTCAGTACTAATGGCAAATCAAATTCCCGCTCACATGTTGAATGCTATGACTATCAACTTTGGATCAGTTCTATCAGTCGGAGAAGCCGATGTCAAAAACATATTTCGGAAGCTCGAATCAGCTGGGCTAAGGACATTTTTGGGGCACTCTTTGCAAGAGATTTATCCAAAGGAACTTCTTGACTTCTACTCTAATGGTAATATCAATTCTGATGGAAGCATGATCTCTACTGTCAATGGTCAGTTGTTTACCATCTCTGAAAATTCTTTTGGTGAAATGTTCTTGTTGCCTTATGATGGAATGGCACACATTTCTAAACTCAAAGCATCTGATGTCGAAGAGATGCAAACTCTCTTCTCCACTGATGGATGGATAATCAAGGTTTCCGATCCAAAGAAGGAACTGAAGTATGATGTTCAGTTGCTGGCTGATATAGTAGCCAATGGGCTATTGGAAAAAGCACGATCTTTTGTTGCTTTAAATTTGGATAAATTTCAAGCCATCACTATTATCATGGCTGGGCAAAGACTGAACTGGAGGAACCTTGTGGGGACCCGGACGCTAATCAAGTTCTTAATCATCATTGGGACTAATTAATCAATTAGTAAAACAGGGTCTAAATTTTTTTTTTTAAAATGCAAAGCGGAAACGTAATGTAATTAAATTCAAATTACATATTAAACATACATATAATTATTGTATGATCTACAATAATCCAACTAGGTTCAATTACATATCAGTACTGAATCCTAAGTTGCTTCTGAAGCCCGGATCTCCACGCTATCTAGTCCAGCCTCGTTCTCTTCCTGACCCTTATCCTGTCCCACCTGTTGTCAAGTACACATACAGACAAGACAACAGCCGGATAAACCGGTGAGAATAACTCCCAGTATAAATCAATGAAACATGCAATCATATAACAAATATAAAGCATGTAATCAGGTAACAATCCTATGTAACAAATCTGAAACATAATCAATAGCACGCTGTCAACAATACTCGTAGCTACATAATTCAGACTAGACTCAATCCTAGTCTAGGGATCCCGGTTCCAGACGTCGGCATGTATATATCGACTAACAGTAATAGAAAAGACTCCAGTTCTATCCACGTCGATATAGTATCGATTAACAGTAATAGAAAAGACTCCAGTTCTATCCACACCGATACAGTATCGATTAACAGTAATAGACGAAGCCCTGATTCTATCCACATTGATATATTATCGATTAACAGTAATAGAGCAAGCCTTGATTCTATCCACATTGATATGATATCGATTACCAGTAATAGCACAAAGTCCGATTCTATCCACATCGATATAACATCGATTAACAGTAATAGAAGGAACGATGAGTCTATCCACATCGATATAATATCAATCAACAGTAATAGAATAAGCTATACATCTATCCACATCGATATAATATCAACTAACAGTAATAGAAGAAGCTATCAATCTATCCACATCGATAACCAACATCCAGTGACAGTCTTTGGCACATCCGTCAATACACCATCTTATGACATCGTGCAATGTGCCCGTGGTGATCCCACCACTAACGGCACCTCTGTCATAAGATTACTCTTCTAATACCTGTAATATATAACTCAAGAAAACAAGTATATCAATCAATCAATGCAAATATCAATGCAATAAAGTAAAGTATGTGATTTAGGGAAACCCAAGTCTAAACCGACTCAAGTCCATCTCCCAGTACCACATTGACTTATACCTTTATCTTCTCGCTCAGAAGAAGAAGAAGTCCCGCCTCTGTCTCGGTCCATTCCCAATCTGGTAATAACAGTTGAATAGGTATAATATCAATAGACAATTCAATTCAATACCTGTTCTGATTAATACTAAAATCAAAACACATAATCTGATTAATGTCAGTCGACATACGGTATCACAATCCAATCTAAATCAATACCGAATCTGATCAATACCAACCAACTGATGTTTCGACGGTATAACAATACAGTCTCGATAATCCCCGTCAGTCCGAACATCACAGATATAATACCAGAACTCATAATCAATGTCGATACCAGTCATAATCTCAATAACAATACATATCTGATATGAATTCTCAATCAAATCGAATCCAAAAATCATAACAATTACATTACCAGTTCGTTCTTTAATCTGACTTCAATTCTATGATGTCTAACATGACAAGAACATCATATATGAATTCTATTCAATTCTGACAATATCATATTTTCAAAACATGTCAAAACGTAGCAAAACTTACGTCCAGTTGTAGCCTACGTTGATAGGAACTCGGTACTGTACTCAGATTCAAAATCAGAAGGACGGATTTCTCGCAAAAGGTGTAAGGATTTTCAATATATATACAGAAGCTTTTCTCGATTTCTTCCGGATAACTTTATCAACGTTTGTATATATATATATATATATATATATATATATATATATATATATATATATATATATATATATATACATCTCACGCTTGTATACAAACGTGGCTTCTTTACATTTTGCATGACTCGCGCTCGGGCGGTCAAAATATACCGCTCGAGCGCGGAGCCTTCTGTCCGGAACCACGCTGGTTATCCAATGGCGCTCGGGCGGTAATTCTTTACCGCTCGGGCGCCATACATTCTGCCCAAACATTTCCTTGCTATCCACTGGCGCTCGAGCGGTCATAAACTACCGCTCGGGCGCCACTCTTTCTGCCCAAGATTTCCGAATTTCACATGTAGTCTCCTTTTCGTGTCCCGATTAATCCTCTCATAATCATATCACATTATATATCAATAATTATAGATTACTAGGATTAAATTTCCGGGCATTACACACCTTATCCTCAACATCTTGAAAAATATGTTTCTTTTCAGTCCACCAAGCAGTCCAAAGGATTCGCAGTTCAACTGAGCTAGTTGCTGAAAGTCAAAGGACTAGTTGTTAATGATTCTGAGAGATCATGAAAATTCAAAATCTTCAATGCCAAGAATGTTCAGCCACAAAGAACTAAACTGGACTTCTCTCCTGATCAGTTTGTGAAGATGAAGAAGGATATTGGGACTCAGCAGGCTGCTCCCAAGTCAGTTAAAAAGGCCAAGACTCTGGCACAACTGAAGACTACCAAGAGAAAACTTATCGTCAGTGGATCAGATTCTGAGAAAACGCCCTTTCAGTTGATTACAAAGAAGCAAAGGTGTTGAAAACTAAGTTTCGGCGTTTGAAAAAAGTACGAACCTTCTATTGATGTAAATAACTGAACACGAGAAAACTGAACTACGCGACTGAGTCTAGCTGAACTGAACTCTCGAAGAGAACTGACTAATCAGTTGGAAACTGATCTGTTGATTTATTCAGTTGTGAACATAACAAGCGTTTTGCCCAACAACAGATCATTCAGCTGAAACACGTCAACCGACAAATAGTACAACAGACTGCAACTAGTACTGGAACGCCGCATTTCAGAGTCTGCAGTGTATGAGTGTCAGGAGAATATTGACGTGGCAAATCAACGTATGTAAAATTCAAATAACATATAATTGTTACCGTTGAAAGGGAAGCCTATAAATAAGTGAAGAGGCCAGCTGAAAAATAGAGAACACACGAACTATCATTCAAGCTTGCTGTCACTCTGCTGAAATCACTACGCTCACACTTCCTCGCTTATCAGTAGCATTCAAGGATACATTCTTGAGCTTGTTAGCACGATTGTAATATTTGCTTTATTCATTAAGTTGTTCTTCATTCAGTTGAGAACTATAAAAGCCATTTGTAACTAAGAGTTTCAGTGTTGGTAGTGATAAGTCCAAACTGAAGTGGGTCGGTACAACTGTTGTATTTGATCAAAGTCTTTTAGCGGAAATCCTATCCACGTGATAGAAGGGGTGACCTAGGAGTTATTCTATGCTCCGAACATCCCGAAACAAATTGTGTGCATACTATTTCAGTTATTGTTTTTCATTCAGTTATTCTATCTTTCAGTCATTTTACTTCCGGAAATATTTTTTAGTTAAACTGATTGTCATCGACTGACAAGATACTGAGCATCAGTTTGTCACTAAACTGAACTCATTTTTCGAAGAAAATATAAAATCCTTGAGTGTTTATTCAACCCCCCTTCTAAACACTCATCAGCTTTCCAATCGATCCTTTCAAGTGGTATCAGAGAAGTTGTATCTTGTCTAAGAATATCTCAACTCAAATTATTGATCATGTCTTCCTTCAACAAGATCCCTATGTTCTCCAGAGAAGACTTCGATGATTTGAAAATCAGGATGCAGGCTCACTTAGCTGCACAAGGCGATGATATGTGGTACGTCATCACTGACGGACCAATGAGGATTCTGAAAGCCAATACAGCAGTCGCAATCACAGATGGGGCACCTCATAGAATTGAAAAGCTCAGAGACGAGTTAACTGCTGAAGACAAACGGAAAGCAAATCTGGACAACGTAGCAAAAGAAATACTATACGAAACATTGGACAAGGTAACGTTCAGTAAAATCAAAATGTACAAGACAACCAAAGAGATTTGGGAGAAGCTGATCCAGGTTTGCGAAGGGAACGAACAAACCAAAGAAAACAAACTTTCTGTTGCTGTTCAAAAGTTTGACAATATCAAAATGAGAGCTGGTGAAAACGATGCATGAATATGATGAAAGAACCAGTTGCATCATCAATAAATTAAATGCACTTGAAAAAGTGTACAAAAACAAAGAAGTTTCCTTGAAGGTAATTAGAGGTCTTCCCAAGGAGTGGGACGTAAAGACCATGGCAATGAGGGAATCCAAAGATCTGAACAAAGTTGAGATTCATGATCTATTTGCTGATCTGAAGGCATATGAGTTCGAGTTGCAAACTCGAGAAGGAGAACCCTCTACTCCAGCAGCCACAACTGCCTTAGCTGCTGTTAGAACAGAACCAACTGGTTCAATAGAGAAAGTTGCTGATCAACTAAGCAATGATGCCATGTCATTGTTCATCAAAAAGTTGGAAGATTTCTGAGGAAAAATCAGGGAAATTTCCAGAATAAATATAAGAGAGGCAATTCCAAGGAGGAATCAAACGGTTGCTACAACTGTGGAAAACCTGGTCACTTCATTGCTGATTGTACCAAACCCAAGAAATACAGTCAAGGCTCAACTGAAAGAAAAAAGAAATTATATGAGCACAAGAGGAGACCCAAAGAAGATAAGAAGTCCTTCCGAAAGAAGCATGAAGTGCTGTTAGCTGAAGAGAGCAAATCAAAATGGGTTGAAACTGACAGTGAAGAGTCAGAGCCAGAGACCTCATGCAGTTCCAGTGATAGTGAAGAGGAAGTGAAATGTCTGATGGCTGGAGATACAGAACTGGAGTCCAGCAGTCAACAGGTATTTGACTTTAGCTCAACTAATTTCACCAGAGAAGAACTTATTTCAATTCTGCATGATATGGTTAGTGAGTATCATAAGCTTGCCTTATCATTTTAAAATGATAGAGCAAAGAAAAATGATCCTATAGACAATAAAATTACAACTGATGCATCAGTTGATGTGTTGAGTCTTAAATGAGAAATTGTTGAGATCAAATCTGAAAGAAGCAGGAATCAATCAATGATTCAAAAGTTGATGCTTGAAAATTCAAAGCAAACTGAGCTTATTCAGGCTTGGAACAAATCATTTGTTGCATTAACTGATATACAGAAATCACATAAATCAGTCACTGATAAAAGGTTTAGGGTTCAGCAACCAAGATGAAATGGCTTCCAATGGTACTCAACCAAAACTGAATATTGAGAAAGGGAAATACATTCACTTTGTCAAATCAGTTATGGTACAAGAACAAACTAAGCAAAGTCAACTGGTTGAACAGCCTACTGAAAGTACAAACAAGGCTAGAAGATATGGTATTGGTTATAGCCCAAAAGCTTTAGCTGACTCACGCAGTCAGTCGTCAAAAAGGTTCAAAAGAAATTATTCAAATGGCTACTCCAATTACTATAACAACAAGCCTGTTCAGAAAAGATATCGGTTGAGCAATCAGTTGAACAAAGCTAAATCTCATGTTGTCTCATCTGCACACTACACACCGAGCACACACAGATCGAGAAAGACCATCTGGAATACGGCAACTGGACAGTCATTTAGACTGATCCAAGTCTGGGTTCCTAAAAGACTAATCATTTTTGGACCCAAATAGAAAAGGGTACCAGAATCATATTTTGTATGTGATTGCAGGTAACAGGTACATGCAAGGAATCAATCTAGTACTTGGATAGTGGTTGCTCACGACACATGACGGGAGATGCAAACTTATTATCTCAACTGATCAAATACACTAGACCAAATGTCAGTTTTGGAGATAATTCCAAAGGTAAAACCGTGGGTAAGGGTAAGCTTATCCATGGTAGCTTTACAATTAAAGATGTTTTGCTAGTCAAGAATTTGAAGTATAACTTGATAAGAATCAGTCAATTATGCGACAACAATTTCTCAGTTCAGTTTGACAAACATACTTGTTCAGTTAGAGACTCAAATGAGGAAGTCATTCTAACTGGCAAACATTGTGGAAATACTTACAAAGTAAGTTGGACTGAACAACCTTATGCACCAGTTTTTCTTATTACTTCCAAATCATCTGAAAACTGGTTATGGCATAAGAGATTGAACCATCTGAACTTTAAATCCATTGCTTATCTGAGTCATCATGATCTTGTAACTAGTCTACCCAAAATAATTTTTTCAAAAGAAAAAATTTGCTCAGCATGTCAGTTTGGAAAACAAGTAAAATCTTCTTTTAAAAACAAGGGCCGTAAATCTTCTTCCCGATGCTTAGAGCTGTTATATATGGATCTATTTGGTCCAATACCAGTCATGAGCTTAACGGGAATGAAATACACCTTGGTGGTTGTGGAAGATTTTTCAAGATTTACTTGGGTTATTTTTTTCAAATCCAAGGACCAAACTGCTGACCAACTGATTAAGCTTTTCAAAAGATTATTAAATGAAAAATCAGTTGGAATTGATAGAATCAGATCCGATCGAGAAACTGAATTCATCAATCAAATTCTTTCAACTTTTTTAGAAAATTCTGGAATTAAGCATGAGCTCTCAGCAGCTAGAACTCCTCAGCAAAATGGTGTAGCTGAGAGGAGAAATCGGACCCTTAAAGAAGCTGCTAGAAAGATGCTTGCTGATTCTGGTATTTCTCAAAGGTTTTGGGCAGAGGCAGTAAACACTGCGTGTTATACTCAAAACAGATTTATGATTAATAAGAATCATATGAAAACACCTTATGAGATCTGGAATGGAAGAAAAAGTGTGGTTTCTTATTTCAAGATATTCGGCTGCATATGTTTTATACTTGATAATGGTAAAAATCATTTAAAACCTTTGATGCAAAATCTGCAAAGGGAATATTTCTTGGATATTCTACAGTTAGCAAAGCATATAGAGTTTTTAATAAAAATTATTTGAATGTAGAAGAATCTATCCATGTTATTTTTGAAGGTGTACTAACTGAAAAGCCAACTGATCCAGTTGAGTTAGCTGACAGATTTACAGATATCAGTTTGGAGGATAATGATGAAGAGGATAATCATATAAATCGGAACAACCTCCAAACACCAGAACTAGAAATCATAGATCAACCAGCTGAACATGAAACTATTCCAGAAAATCAGTTGAGAGAGCCCATTGACAATATTCAACTATCAACTGATGTAGCAGCAACTGAAACAGAAGCAGTTGATGATGCAGCTCCAACTGATACAGAAGCAATTGCTAACGTGGATACAACAAATGCTGAATGCAGATGGAAGAAATCACATCTTCCAAAATTGGTGATAGGTAATCCATCTGATCCGGTAAGAACAAGAAATCCGATGCTAAATCTAATTATTCATTCAACTTTTGTATCACAATTGGAACCGAAGAAAACTGATGAAGCTCTTGCTGATCCAAACTAGGGTAAATGCAATTGCAAGAGGAGCTGAATCAGTTTACTCATAAAAATGTCTGGAACCTAGTTCCAAGACCAGTTTCAAAAACTGTTATAGGTACAAAATGGGTGTGCAGGAAAAAGCTGAACGAAGACGGTTCAGTTGTGCGCAACAAGGAAAGATTGGTAGCACAAGGTTACAGGCAAGAAGAAGGAATTGACTATGATGAAACATATGCACCAGTTGTAAGATTGGAAGCTATCAGAATATTCCTTGCCTATGCCTCATTCAAAAATTTCAAAGTCTACCAGATGGATGTAAAGAGCGCATTCCTACTTTGCCAGCTGCAAGAAGATGTATATGTTGAACAACCCCCGGGTTTTATCTGTTAGAGTAGGTGCTCGTCGAGCCAAGTGTTGGCCGAGTGTTCACAATGAAACTCTATGTATAAGCCATCTTTATTTTAATAATGTTTGAGATTATTATTATGGCACATCTTTATCTGTATACCCATGCTAGTTGCATAGATAAAGCCCTTGAATATACAAATAGTAGAAAGAATATGAGATGCTCATATGATGAGTATCATGAAACTCATATTTGTAATACTGTATATTCTAAACGGTTCCTAGTCGATTCAGCCGCCACTAAGAAGGATATAGGCCGCTAGAGTTCGAGACTAGTATCTGCGATGTGAGTACCATGTTTCATTGGTAGGGGACATTGTGATGTCCGAACATGCAGATAGGTGCTCCTTGTAGAGTGCACTGAACAACCCTCCATAAAAGGACTTTCCAAGTGGTTCTCACTTATCGAGTGGAAATGTCCTAGTTTATGGTTGTACAGAATTAGTCCTTATGACCCGGGACAACATTGAGACTCTATGTGCTAGAATTACACTTTGACTTGTTTACCGACTCTTATGGGGTCATCAGGTGGCAAGGTTGGGTGTTCTGTCGAAACACATAGGAGTCGATGCATTGTAGTCGGGGATTCACCGCTTACCTTCGGGTATGGATATCCTATGTGTTATCATGTGTATGTAGATCGAAATCTCTGGCCAGAGTATGGTGGTAATTATGAAAGGGTTTCATAGATTACACCATCGATGCAACTACGACATGACACATAGTATCGATTCATTGACAACTCTCGATAAACCAATGGTTGTCGAATCGATCGGGATATATGAGTTGAAGGGACCGTACTGTACGCTAACCATAATTGAATGATTCTTGCAGGCACTATCATGTGATACCTAGGGAATCACGTAAGCGATGCTGCTAGGCGTTTAACGTGATTGGTTGGGTACTATCAGACTTGAGTTCTGACGTTCTTATTATCAAGGTGTTGATAAATAAGAATGGAGCAATTGGGGTATGCTCATATAAGGACATGTTTAGTCCGAATCACATAGAGATGTGAACCCACGGCTAGTTGTATCAATGAACCATTGAGGGCCACACAAGTACTAGCTTTCTAGATCCCGTTGAGAAGTAAAAATAGTTCAATGTGTTGAACGGCTTATAAAGGAGTTTATAAGCGTGAGGAAAATTAGAAGTATGACTTCTATAAAGGAGAAATTAGTTCAATGTGTTGAACGACTTATAAATGAGTTTATAAGTGTAAAGAAAAATAGAAGTATGACTTCTATGAGAGAAATGTAAATTTTAATTTAAGGAAGTGTTCCTAAATTAAAATTGGCCAAGTGAATAATGTAATTGAAAATTGTGATTTTCATAAACATTATTATGGACTAAATTAAATTAATTCAAGTGTTGAATTAATTAAACACTAGTGGGCCTAGTAGAGTCCAAATAATTAAATTAATTCAAGTGTTGAATTAATTAAATTATATTGAGTCTTGAAGAGCTCAATTAAAATAATTATTTAACTAGTGGGACTTGGGTAAATTCAAGTAATGTTTAATTAGTCTCAAATATGTTTGAGATAATTAAAATTTAGTCCAAGGTTTTAATTTGATTAAAAACCATATAATATGCATGCATGGGAGGTGAAAGGTTGGGAGACTACTTTTTGTGTTTTCAAGGCATGGCATGCAACTTTTTGGAACAACTTTTTCCACAACCAAAAAAATGTCTCTTCTTCTCTCCTAGCATGAATAGTGGCCGAGTTACTATTCACATTTTTTTCTCCAAGTTTTTCTCTCAATTTTCTTCTTCAATTGTTGAGGAAAGAAATCACTTCTCTTTGAATAATCTTATTATTTTTCTAGTGCAAAATAAGAAGGGTTCTAGCTAGTTAGTGGTGGGCTTGATTGGAAGAAAGGAGTCCAAAAGAAAGGTGAAGCTTGTAGATTGTCTACCTTCAAGAGCTAAGGTGTTTACACCTTAGTTGGAGCCACAATCAATCTTTGAGATTGATAGGTAATTTTCTCAACACCCTATGCTTGAAAGTTGAGATTTTTGTATATGCTACACTAGTACACATGGTGGCTGAAAATTTCCTTGCAAGAAAATGTGATTTTCGAAAATTTTGTAGCTTCCGTTGTGTTTTTCGGTCACCTTATTCGATCCCTTTCAAGTGGTATCATGAGCTAAGGGTACTAGTTTTTGGATAGCATATACAAGATATTATATTGAGGGCGATTTCTAACCGATTGAGATGAAAAGTTGCAACGATTCAAGGCCGGATTGGGGCGATTTTTGGGCAGCATGTTGCTGCCCATTTCGGGCAGCTTGGGCTGCCCGAGGGGCTGCCCGAAACGGGCAGCAAGGGCAGCCCTAAGGGCTGCCCGAACCGCCCCCCCTATTTTATTAAAAAAAAAAAAAAAAAATTTTGTTGGCCGGAATCCGGCGACGGAGCTCCGGCGACGGCGATGACGACTAGGGTTTTCAAAAGGTGTTTTGGAATATCAAAGTGTCATGGGCCTTGAGTTGTTGGGCCATTGGATGGCCAACACATTTGTGATTTTAAATGGGCAAAAATGTTTTTGGTGAAAAATGAGTTTTTGGGCCCTTAAGTTTAAAATTACAAAAGTTGCAAATTTTTCTCATGAAATAAATAATTTAAGTTGGACTTTAATTATTTATAGTAAATGGTGATTTACAAGAAATTCGGTTATAAATAAATTAATTTGAAAGTAGACAAAGGTGTTTGTATACTTTGTTAATTTACTTTATAATCGTGGCGGTTAGTGATTGGATCAAGATATATAATATTGGATCAATTAATTATTGTGATAATTAATTGATGGTGTATGATATGTGATATTATGCATGAAGGATGATCAAAAGCCCAAGCCCAATTTGCTAGGTGTATGCTAGGATATTTTGTGTTGAATGATTGTAATAATTATCAATTTAAAGTGGGCTTGGTTTATGGCCCGTTCCCACCCCCCATGAGATGTATCCCTATGTGCCATGGATATTTAATTGTAAATATTAGTATAGTGGATGATCAAGATTGGAAGATGGTGGCCATGATGATTATGAAGATCGAAGACATGTAAATATTGGAAGCTTATGTAAATGTTGCATTTGCATCCCATGCATTTCCCTAGGATTGGACCTAGGCCCGTGTTTAGCTCACACGGGCCATTAGTATTGGGGCGATTGATCATCCTTGTTTGTTTACTGTTTATAATATATGCATGATATGTTATAAATAATGAGTATGTGCGTTATTATTATGATAATAACAAAGTTGCATGAATCCGGCAAACATACGATCAAACATGGCGAGCTTTTAAAATAAAATTAATGATGAGACCTTTCAAAATTAAAAACCCTCATTTTGAATAAGATTCAAAATTAATATCAAGCCCGAAAAGGAGAATTATAAATTTGTTTATAATTTCCTTGTCTTCCATCGACAATGGGTGCATGATGAACGCTACCCATACTCGGGGCTCGGCTCATATTATTGGGGGGGCCCTGGGTGCCGGAAAGCTGTGACATCCATTGACATGGTGATGTGAACTACGTGGAACTCCCATGATTTCGGCTCATATTATTGAGGGAACTCATGGCGACCGTCCATTGAGGTTCAATATCGATGGGTTAGGCTTGACACGTAAAGATGAACGACGTCATATTATTGGGTCCTAATCAAACGTGAGACAAAAGTTCACGTTAAGGGTTGCATTGTGATGCAATTGGAAACTACCTTTTAGGAATTGTGATTGGCTGATATTATTCGGGATCATAATTCGCTAATTGGACCTTACGTACCTACTGAGGAAAGGAGTTTCCCGCTTTCACTAGAGGGTAGTGAAAGATGTCAAAACAGTGGGAGCCAATATTTATGAAGTAAAAGTCCAAACTTCATATCTTACTAAATATTTTAAAATAGTCATCAACATTTATCTGTTTTTACTTTTCAGTACAAATTGACAATGTCATCGCTTCGCAATCCAATATCCGTAATACTCGACAAAAACATATTAACTGGACCTAATTACCTCACTTGGCTAAGAAACCTAAAAATCGTCTTGAATTCGGAAAGGGTAGCATATACACTGACTGAGTCGCCCCCTGTTGAGGCTCCGACTCACTGCAATCCTGAGGAATTGCAGGCTTACAAGGAATGGTGTGACCATGACTTGATAGCCAGGTGTTATATGCTGACTTCTATGAATGATGAGCTGCAGAGGCGTTTTGAGGGTGCAAAGAGTGCTGCTGACATTCATTTGCACCTCAAGGAGCTCTTTGGAGAGCAAACACGTCCTCTTAGGCATGCTACCGTCAAGGAGCTGATCACTTTACGCATGCAAGATGGGGCCTCGGTCCATGAGCATGGCCTAAAGGTGATCGGGCTCGTGGACAAGCTCGTTGGCATGGATCTGATCTTGCCTTCGGAGTTGACCACCGACGTGTTGCTCTTATCGCTGCCTAGCTCATTTGATCCTTTTGTGGTGAACTTCAACATGAACAAGATTGAACCGACCCTTGAGGAGTTGGTGAATATGCTTGTTACGTTTGAATCCACCATCAAGAAAGAGAAGTTGGTTCTTTATGTGGGTTCTTCATCTGGTACGAAGATTGATCCACATGGGAATGGAAAGAAGCGTTCTTTCCAACGTCCCAAGAAGAACGTGCCCTTGTTGAGGCAATCTCCGAATCCCGTTGTGGCAGCCACACCAGTTAAGGCTGACAAGACTGCTGATGAATGTCATCACTGCAAGAAGCCTGGACATTGGAGGCGAAATTGCAAGGAATATCTGGCCCAGAAGTGTTCTGGAAACGGTATGTTCTAAATTTAAGTAAACGTTTCAATTAACTCTACTTCTTGGGTATTAGATACCGGATGTGACTCACATCTCTATAATGAGTTATAGGTGATGGGAAGAAGTAGAATGCTTAAGGAAGGTGTGACCTTCTGGAGGATGGGCAATGAAGCAAGAGTTGCTGCCAAGGCTATTGAAGATGTTTACTTATTATTGAACAATAGTTTAAGTTAATTTTATGAGATGTTTTGTTTGTACCTAATTTTGTAAAAACATTGTTTCCATTTCTATGGTGATAAAAATGGATATTCTTGTTTATTTTGCAAAGGTGTTTGCAACAATTACATGAATGAATGTTTGATTGGTACTGGTAAACTTGAAAACGATATCTGTAACTTAAAATTAAAAGATATTCCACTAAATGTCCATTCAAAGGCATACACCATATGAGATATGGATGGGTAAGCCTCCTAAGTATTCTTATCTTAGAATATGGGGTGCCCTGCTTATGAAGCAGGTAGTGGGAGATAAATTGGATAGTCGATCCATTTTATGCTAATTTGTGGGATATCCAATGAATTCGATTGGATACTACTTCTATCATCCCCAAGAAACAAAAGTGTTTGTTTCTAGGAATGCGACCCTTTTGAAAGGGAATTTCTATTGGATAGAAATAGGGAGATGATAGAACTCGAAGAGGTTCGAGAGACACCCACAATTGAAGAACTCACACCCGAAGAGCCAAGAGAGGAGATACAAGCTCCTAGAAGATACGAGAAAGTCTCGAGACCACCTATGAGGTATGGTCAGCTTCTTGAAGAGGGCCATGATGAGCCTGACCATGGATGTGATCCAAGGACCTTCAAGGAAGCGTTATCTGATGCCGATTCATCCAAATGGCTTGAAGCGATGGAATCTGAGATGAATTCCATGCATCCGAACCAAGTGTGGGATCTTATAGATCCACCTTAGGGAAAGGTTCCCATAGGGACTTGGGACGGATGGGAAGGTATTGACCTTCAAGGTGCGATTGGTGGAAAAAGGATATACTCAAAGACAAGGAGTTGACTTTGAGGAAACCTTTTTCCCCAGTCGTAATGTTCAAGTCCATAAGGATTTTGCTAGCCATAGCTGCATGGTATGACTATGAGATATGGCAGATGGATGTCAAGACAGACTTTCTTAATGGGGATTTTAAGAAAGTTATTTACATGTCTTAACCTGAAGGGTTAACATCTATCGGAAGTGAGCATATGGTATGCAAACTTCAGAGATCTATTTATGATCTAAAGCAGGCATCTAGGAGTTGGAACCTCAGATTCGACAGTACAATCAAATAGTTTGATTTACTAAGAGTCCTGAGGAACCCTATGTGTATAAGAAGGTCAGTGGGAGTGTTGTGACATTCCTGGTGTTATATGTTGATGACATTCAACTCATTGGGAATGATGTAGGAATGTTGCAATCAACTAAGATATGGTTAGCGAGTAAGTTCTCGATGCAGGACTTGGGTGAAGCATCTTTTGTATTGGGAATACAGATCTATAGAGATAGATCGAGAAGATTGCTTGGTCTCACCCAGTCCACATACATTGATACCATCGTGAAGCCGTTCTCGATGGATGAGTCCAAGGGAGGACATCTACCAATGTGTCATGGCGTGTCCTATCCAAGTCTGTCTCCCAAGACTGATGCAGAGATAGTGGCGATGACACGCATTCCGTATGCTTCGGCAATTGGTAGCATCATGTATGGGATGATATCTACACGTCTTGACGTGGCTTTCGCACTAAGTGTAGTGAGTAGATATCAATCGAACCCTGGTCTTCCACACTGGAAAGATGTGAAAGACATCCTCAAGTAGTTGAGAAGGACCAATAAATTGTTCTTGGTCTATGGGGTGGAGAACTAAAATTGGAAGGCTATACCGACTCTAGCTTCCAAAGCGATATCGATGACTCGAAGTCAACCTCTGGTTTTGTATTCATGCTCTATGGTGCTGCTGTCTCTTGGAAGAGTTCCAAGCGAGACATACTACGGATTCCAGCACAGAGGCCGAATACATTGCTGCATCAGATGCAGCAAGGGAGGCTGTTTGGATAAGGAATTTCGTCCAAGAGTTGGGCGTCATTCCTAATGGAGTTGCTCCTGTCCCGGTGTTGTGTGACAACACGGGAGCTATAGCTCAAGCAAAGGAGCCTAGGTCTCATCAGAAATCCAAACTTGTATTGAGAAAGTACCACATCCTTGGAGAGATTGTGGAAAGAGGAGAAGTGTCTTTTGACAAAGTCGGCTCCGTCGATAATGTTGTTGATCCACTAGCTACGCCTTTACCTGGACCATTATTCGACAAGCATCGCGAATCAATGGGTTTAAAGCATATGGGTAGTTGGCTCTAGTGCAAGTGGGAGATTGTTAGAGTAGGTGCCCGTCGAGCCAAGTGTTGGCCGAGTGTTCACAATGAAACTCTATGTATAAGCCATCTTTATTTTAATAATGTTTGAGATTATTATTATGGCACATCTTTATCTGTATACCCATGCTAGTTGCATAGATAAAGCCCTTGAATATACAAATAGTAGAAAGAATATGAGATGCTCATATGATGAGTATCATGAAACTCATATTTGTAATACTGTATATTCTAAACGGTTCCTAGTCGATTCAGCCGCCACTAAGAAGGATATAGGCCGCTAGAGTTCGAGACTAGTATCTGCGATGTGAGTACCATGTTTCATTGGTAGGGGACATTGTGATGTCCGAACATGCAGATAGGTGCTCCTTGTAGAGTGCACTGAACAACCCTCCATAAAAGGACTTCCACGTGTTCTCACTTATCGAGTGGAAATGTCCTAGATTATGGTTGTACAGAATTAGTCCTTATGACCCGGGACAACATTGAGACTCTATGTGCTAGAATTACACTTTGACTTGTTTACCGACTCTTATGGGGTCATCAGGTGGCAAGGTTGGGTGTTCTGTCGAAACACATAGGAGTCGATGCATTGTAGTCGGGGATTCACCGCTTACCTTCGGGTATGGATATCCTATGTGTTATCATGTGTATGTAGATCGAAATCTCTGGCCAGAGTATGGTGGTAATTATGAAAGGGTTTCATAGATTACACCATCGATGCAACTACGACATGACACATAGTATCGATTCATTGACAACTCTCGATAAACCAATGGTTGTCGAATCGATCGGGATATATGAGTTGAAGGGACCGTACTGTACGCTAACCATAATTGAATGGTTCTTGCAGGCACTATCATGTGATACCTAGGGAATCACGTAAGCGATGCTGCTAGGCGTTTAACGTGATTGGTTGGGTACTATCAGACTTGAGTTCTGACGTTCTTATTATCAAGGTGTTGATAAATAAGAATGGAGCAATTGGGGTATGCTCATATAAGGACATGTTTAGTCCGAATCACATAGAGATGTGAACCCACGGCTAGTTGTATCAATGAACCATTGAGGGCCACACAAGTACTAGCTTTCTAGATCCCGTTGAGAAGTAAAAATAGTTCAATGTGTTGAACGGCTTATAAAGGAGTTTATAAGCGTGAGGAAAATTAGAAGTATGACTTCTATAAAGGAGAAATTAGTTCAATGTGTTGAACGACTTATAAATGAGTTTATAAGTGTAAAGAAAAATAGAAGTATGACTTCTATGAGAGAAATGTAAATTTTAATTTAAGGAAGTGTTCCTAAATTAAAATTGGCCAAGTGAATAATGTAATTGAAAATTGTGATTTTCATAAACATTATTATGGACTAAATTAAATTAATTCAAGTGTTGAATTAATTAAACACTAGTGGGCCTAGTAGAGTCCAAATAATTAAATTAATTCAAGTGTTGAATTAATTAAATTATATTGAGTCTTGAAGAGCTCAATTAAAATAATTATTTAACTAGTGGGACTTGGGTAAATTCAAGTAATGTTTAATTAGTCTCAAATATGTTTGAGATAATTAAAATTTAGTCCAAGGTTTTAATTTGATTAAAAACCATATAATATGCATGCATGGGAGGTGAAAGGTTGGGAGACTACTTTTTGTGTTTTCAAGGCATGGCATGCAACTTTTTGGAACAACTTTTCCCACAACCAAAAAAATGTCTCTCCTTCTCTCCTAGCATGAATAGTGGCCGAGTTACTATTCACATTTTTTTCTCCAAGTTTTTCTCTCAATTTTCTTCTTCAATTGTTGAGGAAAGAAATCACTTCTCTTTGAATAATCTTATTATTTTTCTAGTGCAAAATAAGAAGGGTTCTAGCTAGTTAGTGGTGGGCTTGATTGGAAGAAAGGAGTCCAAAAGAAAGGTGAAGCTTGTAGATTGTCTACCTTCAAGAGCTAAGGTGTTTACACCTTAGTTGGAGCCACAATCAATCTTTGAGATTGATAGGTAATTTTCTCAACACCCTATGCTTGAAAGTTGAGATTTTTGTATATGCTACACTAGTACACATGGTGGCTGAAAATTTCCTTGCAAGAAAATGTGATTTTCGAAAATTTTGTAGCTTCCGTTGTGTTTTTCGGTCACCTTATTCGATCCCTTTCATTATCAATCATTTATTTCCTGTTCATGTCTACCATTTGAACAAAGCCTTATATGGTCTTAAACAAGCTCCAAGAGTTTGGTATGAAACTCTCTCAAAATTTCTAACTGATCATGATTTTTTTGTTGGATCAGTTGATAATACCTTGTTCAAATTTTCAAAGAATAATCATTTTTTACTTGTTAAAATTTATGTTGATGACATTGTATTTGGGTCAACTAACCCTAAATTGTGCGAGAAATTTGCTAAGTTGATGCAGGATAAGTTTGAAATAAGCATGGTGGGTGAACTGACATTTTTCCTTGGGCTACAAGTGAAGCAATTGGAGACTGGATTTTTATCAGTCAGACAAAATACATGAAGGAGTTGCTGAAGAAATTTGGCATGGAATCGTGTTCAGCTGCAAGCACTCCCATGAGCTCATCAGTTAAACTGGATACTGATCAGGGGGGAATATCACTTGAGGCGGCACTCTACAGAGGTGTAATAGGTTCATTATTGTACCTAACTGCTAGTCGCCCTGATATCGTTTTTGTTGTTTGTATGTGTGCCAGATTTCAAGCAAATCCTGAGCAATCACATTTTTCAGCTGTCAAACGTATTTGAAATATCTTAAAGGCACTCAAAATGTTGGGTTATGTTATTCTAGGGACTCATCTTTCAATCTAGTTGGATATTCAGATGCAGATTATGCAGGATGTAAGCTTGATCGTAAAAGTACAAGTGGATCATGTCAGTTTCTAGGAGACAGACTGGTCTCTTTATAACGGCCCGAAAATCCGTGTTTGAAAATTTGCGGGAAATTTAAATTTTTTCTTTTTAAATAATTAAAATTGCCTCATTCATAAATGAACTGATAAATAAAGTTTGATGTTCAAAATTGCAGCGGAAGAATTGAACATTTTTGAAATAACAGTAAAAGTTTATCCAACGATAATTAAAATTTTTGAGCTATCAAATAATAATAAATGTTGAACTGAGGTCCTCGGGTCCTACTACTGCCGACTCGAGCTGGCTCACTGGTCCCCGCCCTCGATCCCGACATCATCAGCACCTAAAACAATCAAGTCTAGTGAGTCTAAAGACTCAACATGCATATATCGTAAATAACGAGTAAATAAATAGTAAAATTGCATGCCAGTGAAAATATCATGTCATGAGGCATAATGTGAAAATAACTTATCATGAGCAATTATAATACGTGCATAACTGAACTGAAAATCATAGTGAAAATGATTGCACCTTGGAGCCCTGTACTGAAAAAACATGTAATAATTTTATGTTGAGATTATGGTCTACGCAAGTGGCCCCTGAACTGAACTGAACTGACCGGTAACTGGCGACCAGACCGGTAACTGGCCACCGGATTTTAATAATGTACGTCTGATCGGACTACTGCCACAGTATACTGGGTGAAACAACTGAACTGACCGGTAACTGGCGACCGGATTTGTGACACCTCTGACCCATTTTATAAAATAACAGCGGAATTTAAAATTTTTACTTGAAGGGAGGAAGAATTCAAAATACATTTCCAATATATATATATATATATATATATATATATATATATATATATATATATATATATATATACCATCAAAAGAATATACATGATCCAAAAAGTGTTGCATCAAAATACAAAATATCATTTTGATCATGTATAACAAAATAATCTTCCACTTCCTTCCATCTCTATATGCATATGACATCGGCTCCAATCAACGTCCTGGTCCGTCACTCTTATCTGCATCACATGAAATAACTGAAATGAGTATAAAACTCAGCAAGTGGAACTCTTACATAGCAATGTATATAGCATACTCTGTAAAACATGGCTTTAAAAATATTAAATACCATCAACTCTGAATCATGAATAACATAGCAATAATATAACAATAAGATGGTATTTCTCTTTTCTCTGTTGGATTGATATCTATATTGTAATAGCCGAGCCCGGTGTACGGTACGATTTAAGTTTCGTATGTTTATTTGGGTTATGTGATTAGATGTTTAGAGTTGTGTTTATGGGCTATAGTATGCTTGGTATTATTGTCTTGAGGTGTTAGTTGTTATTGGTTGTTCGTTTCAGAGTTTCGGATCGATTTTAGTTGGTTGAGTGTTGATCATTTCCGTGACCTGAGTGCACCCGCGCTCTTGGAGGAGTGCCCCCGCAGTGTACTATTCATGATTTTGGAGTTGGGAAGCCGTAGCAGGACCGCACCCGCGGTAGTGTAGAGACCGCACCCACGGTGATGACCGCACCCGCGGTGATTGCAGCGCCGCACCCGCGGTGGTTGTGTTCCAGGAATTGATGGTTTGGTCGAAGGCATGGCGCACCCGCGGTGCTTGTAGCAGCGCACCCGCGGTCTAGGTATGGCCGAGTTTTTAAGTTACTTTTTGGAGTGGTTGGCCATACTTTACCCTTTTTCCTACTCTTTCATTTCGATTTCTCTCCATTTCCAAGGGTTTTCTTCCATTTTCTTTGCTTTCTATCTTCAATCCAAGCTTCTAGTTGGCGATTCGACTTGAGATTGAGGTTCTCCTTGGTGCTAGGAAGCTAAGGTAAGCTTTTGGTGCGATTCTTTTAAGGTTTTGGGAAAGAGTTGTTTTGGGTTGTTGTTTATGTTGGTTTAAGGGATTTATAGACTTGGATTCTTGGATTTTGAGTTGTTAATGGTGTTATTGTTAGAGTAGGTGCCCGTCGAGCCAAGTGTTGGCCGAGTGTTCACAATGAAACTCTATGTATAAGCAATCTTTAGTTTAATAATATTTGAAATTATTGTTTTGGCAAATCTTTATCTGTATACCCATGCTAGTTGCATAGATAAAGTCCTTGAATATACAAATAGTAGAAAGAATATGAGATGCTCATATGATGAGTATCATGAAACTCATATTTGGAATACTGTATATTCTAAACGGTTCCTAGTCGATTCAGCCGCCACTAAGAAGGATATAGGCCGCTAGAGTTCGAGACTAGTATCTGCGATGTGAGTACCATGTTTCATTGGTAGGGGACATTGTGATGTCCGAACATGCAGATAGGTGCTCCTTGTAGAGTGCACTGAACAACCCTCCATAAAAGGACTTTCCAAGTGGTTCTCACTTATCGAGTGGAAATGTCCTAGTTTATGGTTGTACAGAATTAGTCCTTATGACCCGGGACAACATTGAGAGTCTATGTGCTAGAATTACACTTTGACTTGTTTACCGACTCTTATGGGGTCATCAGGTGGCAAGGTTGGGTGTTCTGTCGAAACACATAGGAGTCGATGCATTGTAGTCGGGGATTCACCGCTTACTTTCGGGTATGGATATCCTATGTGTTATCATGTGTATGTAGGTCGAAATCTCTGGCCAGAGTATGGTGGTAATTATGAAAGGGTTTCATAGATTACACCATCGATGCAACTACGACATGACACATAGTATCTATTCATTGACAACTCTCGATAAACCAATGGTTGTCGAATCGATCGGGATATATGAGTTGAAGGGACCGTACTGTACGCTAACCATAATTGAATGGTTCTTGCAGGCACTATCATGTGATACCTAGGGAATCACGTAAGCGATGCTGCTAGGCGTTTAACGTGATTGGTTGGGTACTATCAGACTTGAGTTCTGACGTTCTTATTATCAAGGTGTTGATAAATAAGAATGGAGCAATTGGGGTATGCTCATATAAGGACATGTTTAGTCCGAATCACATAGAGATGTGAACCCACGGCTAGTTGTATCAATGAACCATTGAGGGCCACACAAGTACTAGCTTTCTAGATCACGTTGAGAAGTAAAAATAGTTCAATGTGTTGAACGGGTTATAAAGGAGTTTATAAGCGTGAGGAAAATTAGAAGTATGACTTCTATAAAGGAGAAATTAGTTCAATGTGTTGAACGACTTATAAATGAGTTTATAAGTGTAAATGAAATAGAAGTATGACTTCTATGAGAGAAATATAAATTTTAATTTATGGAAGTGTTCCTAAATTAAAATTTGGCCAAGTAAATAATGTATTTGAAAATTGTGATTTTCATAAACATTATTGTGGACTAAATTAAATTAATTCAAGTGTTGAATTAATTAAACACTAGTGGACCTAGTAGAGTCCAAATAATTAAATTAATTCAAGTGTTGGATTAATTAAATTATATTGAGTCTTGTAGAGCTCAATTAAAATAATTATTTAACTAGTGTGACTTGGGTAAATTCAAGTAATGTTTAATTAGTCTCAAATATGTTTGAGATAATTAAATTTAGTCCATGGTTTTTAATTTGTTAAAACCATATATTATATGCATGGGGAGGTGAAAGGTTGGGAGACAACTTTTGCAAGAAACTAGGCATGTCTTGCACATGCTAGAACACACTTTTTCCTCAACCAAGAAAATCTCTTCCCTCTCTCCTCCCCTCACCATGGCCGAAATTTCTTCCCCCTTTCTCCTCCAATTTTGTTCTTCAATTTGTTGAAGCAACAACTCACTTCTCAAAGAAAAATGCCTACATTTTCTAGTGGAAGTGTAAGGTGGATCTTTTAAGTTGGTGGTGGGCTTGATTGGAAGAAAGGAGTCCAAAAGAAAGGAGGAGCTTGTAGATCTTCATCCATCAAGAGCTAAAGTGTTTATACTTTAGTTGGAGCCATAAAATCAATCCTTGTGATTGATAGGTAATTTTCTCAACACCCTATGCTTGAAAGTTGAGTTTTTGTATATGCTACACTAGTACACATGGTGGCCGAAAATTTCCTTGCAAGAAAATGTGATTTTCGAAAATTTTGTAGCTTCCGTTGTGTTTTTCGGTCACCTTATTCGATCCCTTTCAGTTATTTATGGATTATTGTTGTAGGTGGTGTACCAAGAGTTAGTTTGGAGGTGTTCTATTGGTTTGTAAGTGGAATTTCACCCTTGTTGCTCACATGATTATATATGTATGGTGTTTCAAGAGTTTTATGATGATATTCCCTTCCATTTGCTCAATTGTATGTATTGATACCATTGTTATATATATATATATATTGGAGGCATTTTATGTCTCATTATTGTTTAAAGGGAATACAAGAGTAAAGAAATAGTTTCAAAGTGTTTATTAATGCCAAGAGAGAGTTTAAATGTTTTCTGGATTGATAAATACATAGTCAGAGATTGCATGCAATTAGTTGATCAACGACCACAGGCTTATATCCCTCAGAGTTATCGGTTTATATCGATAGGGATACGAGCACCCCAGAGCAGAGATACTATTGATATCAATCCCAGAGTAAAGAGAAATACCATCTCATTGCTATGCTATTATTATGATATTCATGATTCAGAGTCTATTTTAGAGATGATGGTATTTATGATTTCAAAGCTATGTTTTACAGAGTTTATGTTCATTGCTATGTAAGAGTTCCACTTGCTAAGATTTATTCTCATTTCAGTTATTTCATGTGATGCATATCAGAGTGGAGGCCCTGGACGTTGACTGTGGATAGGGGGTCATATGCATACACCGTTGGAAGGAAGATTTTTGGACATGATCATAAGAATGATGTTTTGTATTTTGTTATGTCATTTAAATGATCATGTATTTATTTTGTTGTAAAGATGTTTAAAGCAATGTATTTTGAAACTCCTTCCATATTTTAAAGAAAATTTTATTTCCGCTGTGTATTTTATTTTAAAGAGGTCAGAGGTGTCACATTTAGTGGTATCAGAGCGGTGTTCTTCGGACAAATGCATATGACTTCGTCTACTTTCAACTGTCCGGGTATGTTTTCTTTGCATCTATCCATTGTTATATATTGATTTGTCTTTTGTGAGCACATTGTAGAGTAGAGGATGGCACCTAAGAGGAAAGTAGTAGAGGGTGAGGATAGTTCTTCCTCGAGAGTTGTCGACGAGTTCGGCAAGTTGCTTAAAGAGCAGGCCAAGGTCCATAGTGAGCAGATTCAGCAGTTGCTTCGATTGGAAGGAGCAGGTCAGGGCAGAGGTCAAGCAAGAGGGCAAGTTGCTCAGGCTGTTGGCACTGATGCCATATTTTCTGCTTTTAAGAGGATGGATCCGCCGGAATTTTCAGGGAGCACCGATCCTTTAGTTGCAGTCGAGTGGGTCAAGGCTTTAGAGGCGATCTTCGATCATCTCCACTACGAGGACAGAGACCGTATCAGCTGTGCTGTATTCATGTTGGTTAAAGCTGCTCGCATATGGTGGAATGCGACCAAGGTTGGCGTTGATGTTTCGACATTGAAGTGGTCAGAGTTTACAGAGTTGTTCTATGATAAGTACTTTCCCGACGCACTTCGAGCTAGGAAGGTGACAGAGTTTCTGGAGCTTCGACAGGGGAGCTTGAACGTTGATGAGTACATTCTCAAGTTTGAAGAGGGTTGCTTATTTGCTCCGTATATTGCTTCCAATGACAGAGATAAAGGCGCTCATTTCATTCGAGGCCTTAGAGCTGAGATTAGTCGTGATATCAATATGTCCAAGGCCTTGACTTTCAAGGAGATTGTGTCCAAGGCTTTGTTGGCCGAGCAGGACGAGAAGGACATTGCCTGTGAGAGGCAAGCGAGACACCAGGCCATTGCTCAGAGAGGCCAGAGTTCTAGTCTGCGTGGCAGAGATCGGTTCAAGGGGAAGGGCAAGATGGAATCGAGTCCTAGACCACCGCCAGTTCCAGTTGATCTCGAGAAGCCGCTGTGTCCTAAATGTAGCAGACATCAAAGAGGAGAGTGCAGATTTGGCACTCATTTTTGTTATCGTTGTGGCACTGAAGGCCACATTGCCCGAGATTGTCCAAGAGGAGCTAGCCAAGAGAAGATTCAGGGTCGCATCTTTACGATGACCAAGGAAGGTATTAATCATGATTCTTCTGTGATCTCTAGCACTATTTTGATTTCAGACAGAGTAGCTACGACTTTGATTGATACAGGTGCTACTCATTCTTTTATGTCTGATTTGTTTTTGAGATCTTTGGGTATAGTTCCTTCTGTTATTCCCCTCCAGTTCAATGTTGTTTTACCTTCGGGGGATGTGTTGTGCCCGACGTCTATTGTGTTTGCATGCCCTGTTCGTATCGATGATAGAGAGGTTTATGCTGATTTGATTGTTATCCCGATGGTTGCCTTTGATGTTCACTACAAGGAAAAAGTCAAACAACAACACACTTTTAACAACGGTTTTTGTTAAAACCGTTGTTAAAAAACTTTTAACAACGGTTTTTACGAAAACCGTTGTTAAAAGTGTGTTTCTTAAGAAAAAGACAACGGTTTTTATAAAACCGTTGTCTTTTAGGGGCAAACCACAACGGTTTTGTAAAAACCGTTGTCTTTTGCGTAAAAAAGACAACGGTTTTTCGGGTCAAAGACAACGATTTTAAAAAACGTTGTCTTTGAGTGTTTTTTAGGGTCAAAGACAACGGTTTACAGAACCGTTGTCTATTAGCGCTTTTTTTGGTATATTCGACAACGGTTTTCTAAAAAAATGCGTTTTGTGGCATATTTAGCGACGGTTGTTTCTTTAACCGTCGCTAATAATAGCGACAGTATAAAATAACTGTCGCAAAATAATAAATCGGCGACGGTTAAATTCAAACCGTCGCGATAAAAACTGTCGCATGTTTTAATTTTGCGACAGTTTAAGAATACTCGTCGCTAAATGTTGCAACGTTTTATTTAATCCGTCGCTACATCTAGCGACAAAAAAAATTAACCGTCGCTGATTTGAAATGTTGCGACGGTTTAAGTCAACACCGTCGCTAATTTCAAAAAATTCGTTCCCACCAATTCTTCCCGCCACTGTTTTTCATCACTCTCTATAAATACATACACATTTCATTCAATTTCTTCCACTTCACTTCACAACAATTAAAAGTTTTCTCACTTACTCGATTTTACAACTTCACAATACTTATATTTTTTATTTCTTACATGATTTTACTTACCACTTCACAACACTTAATTTTTTTATCTTTTACACAATTTTTTTACCACATAAAAACAATTAAAATTTTTGTTTTTTAAACGATATTATTATTTCACGACACTTAAATATTTTATCTCTTATAAAATAATACCAATTTACAATACAGATTTATTAAATTATTAATTTTTTTTTATTTTTCCTAAAATATTAGCGACGGACTTATAAACTGTCGCTATTTAGCGACGTTGTTCCACATGAACACTGTCGCTATATTTAGCGACGGTTTATATAGGCATCCGTCACCACTATAGTTTGCGACGGTTTAATAATTCGTCGCTAATATAATTAGAGACGGTTTTTAAAACCGTCGCAAAATGTTTCTACGACGACGGTTTTTTTATTATCGCAAATTGTAGCTACGACAACACTTATAAACCGTTGTCTTTGAGCGAACATTTAACAACACTGGCTTCAACAACAGTTTTAAAATGACTACGACAACGGATAAAATCCGTTGTCGTATAGCATTTTTCTTGTAGTGGTTATTCTTGGCATGGATTGGCTACCGACTTATCGTGCAGTGATCGATTGCGTTGCTAAGACAGTGGCTTTTGTAGATGATAGCAAGGGAGGAGTTCTCGCCAGCTCAGGTACTTCGCTGGTCCTTCCTTTTATTTCTTGTCTTGAGGCTGAGAGATTGCTGTGTAGAGGTTGTGATGGGTTTCTGGCTTCTATTGTGGATGTGGATAATATTGTGAAGTTGAATATTGATGATATTGATGTTGTGAGGGAGTTTGCCGATGTGTTTGAGGATGATGTGCCGGGTTTGCCGCCGGATAGAGATGTGGAGTTATTGATCTTGCTCCAGGTACGGTTCCTATTTCTAAGGCTCCGTATAGGATGGACCCTACAGAAATGAAAGAGTTGAAGACGCAGTTGCAGGATCTTTTAGATAAGGGATTTATTCGACCGAGTTCTTCGCCTTGGGGAGCTCCGGTTCTGTTTGTCAAGAAGAAAGATGGATCTTTGCGTCTGTGTATTGACTATAGAGAGCTCAACAAAGTGACTGTCAAGAACAAGTATCCGTTGCCACGGATAGATGATTTGTTTGACCAACTTCAGGGTGCTACTGTCTTTTCGAAGATTGATCTTCGGTCTGGCTACTATCAGTTGAAGGTTAGGGAGTCTGATATCCCTAAGACGGCGTTCAGGACCAGGTATGGTCACTATGAGTTTCTTGTGATGTCTTTTGGTCTGACCAATGCCCCTTCAGTCTTCATGGATTTGATGAACCCTGTGTTCAAGCCTTATCTGAATAGCTTTGTCATTGTCTTCATCGATGACATCTTGATCTATTCCAAGACCAGAGAGCTTCATGCAGAGCATCTCAGAGTTGTGCTTCAGTTGTTGAGAGAGAGGAGGTTGTTTGCCAAATTGAAGAAGTGTGAGTTTTTGCTGGATCAGATTTCTTTTCTAGGCCATGTCGTTTCGAAGGATGGTATATCTGTTGATCCGTTGAAGATAGAGGCGATTCAGAAATGGCCTATCCCTACTACTGTTTCAGAGGTACGCAGTTTCCTTGGTTTGGCGGGTTATTATCGTCGTTTCATTTCAGATTTCTCCAAGATTGCCCTGCCATTGTCCAATTTGACGAGGAAGACTGTGAAGTTCGAGTGGTCCATTGATTGCCAGAGTGCATTTCAAGAGTTGAAGGATAAGTTGATGACAGCTCCTGTTCTTTCTTTGCCCCGTGGTTCAGAGGATTTGTTGTGTATACCGATGCGTCGAAGAAGGGTCTCGGTGCAGTGTTGATGCAGCGAGGTAAGGTCATTGCTTATGCTTCTCGCCAGTTGAAGGATTACGAGAGGAATTATCCGACGCATGATTTAGAGCTGGCAGCTGTGGTTTTCGCCTTGAAAATCTGGAGACATTACTTGTTTGGCGAAAAGTGTGAGATCCTTCACAGACCACAAGAGTTTGAAGTATCTGTTTTCTCAGAGAGAGCTCAATATGCGACAGAGGAGGTGGTTAGAGCTTGTCAAAGATTATGATGTGACGATCAGTTATCACCCAGGGAAGGCGAATGTTGTGGCTGATGCGTTGAGTCGTAAGTCGAGTTCTTCCTTGAGTTCTTTGATTCAGAGGCCATTGTTGATGGACTTGCAGAGTGAGGAGAAGTCCCTGGAACCATTGCTCGCTTTTCAGCGTTGGTCATTCGGGCTACATTGACGGACAGGATCCGTAGAGAGCAGATTGATGATGTTCAGTTGATAGAGTTGAGAGCTAGAGCAGAGGATAGAGGGAACTCAGAGTTTGGTTTGAATGGAGACGGTTTGGTGACTTTCAGAGGCCGTATTTGTGTTCCTACTGGTGATGACATTCGACGAGACATTCTGACAGAGGCTCATACCGCGCCATATTCGATTCATCCAGGCAGTACGAAGATGTATCAAGATCTTCGTCGACTTTATTGGTGGCCAGGTATGAAGAAAGATGTTGTCATGTTCATTTCTCAGTGCCTTACTTGTCAGCAGGTGAAGATCGAGCATCAGAGACCTGCTGGGACATTGCAATCATTGCCGATTCCTCAGTGGAAGTGGGAGCATATTACGATGGATTTCGTGACTGGTCTTCCCAGGACGCAGAAGGGTTTCAATTCCATTTGGGTTATCGTTGATCGATTGACCAAGTCAGCGCACTTTCTTCCAGTCAAGACGACGTACTCCATGAATCAATATGCCGAGGATTATATAGCAGAGATTGTTAGACTTCACAGTGTCCCTGTGTCTATTGTGTCTGATCGTGACCCTAGATTTATCTCAGAGTTTTGGAAGAGTTTGCACAGAGCTATGGGTTCATGGTTAGCATTCAGTACAGCTTATCACCCCAGAGCGACGGTCAATCAGAGAGAGTCATTCAGATTCTAGAGGATATGCTCAGAGCTTGTACTATCGATTATCCAGGTAGCTGGGATTCTATGTTGCCTTTGGTTGAGTTCACGTATAATAACAGTTACCAAGCGACGATTGGCATGGCACCGTATGAGGCACTTTATGGCAGGAAGTGCAGATCGCCTTTGTATTGGGATGAGATAGGAGAGAGGAAGATGTTGGGACCAGAATTGGTCCAACAGACTGCTGATGTTGTTGCTGTGATCCGTGAGAGGATGAAGACAGCGCAGTCGAGACAGAAGAGCTATGCAGATGTTCGTCGTAGGCCGTTGCAGTTCGAGGTTGGCGATCATGTGTTTTTTAAGATAGCACCTCTCAAGGGTGTGATGAGATTTCGTAAGAAGGGCAAGCTGAGTCCGAGATTTATTGGCCCCTTTGAGATCTTGGACAGAGTTGGTGATCGAGCCTATAGGTTAGCCCTACCGCCAGATCTTGACAGAGTTCACAATGTGTTTCATGTATCGATGCTCAGGAAGTATATTGCGAATCCTTCCCATGTTCTTCGCCACGAGCCATTGGACTTGACGCCGAATTTGACTTACCAAGAGATTCTGATTCAGATTCTGGATCGCAAAGTTAGAGTTTTGAGGAACAAAGAGATCGGCATTGTTAAAGTCCTTTGGAGGAACCATTTGATCGAAGAGGCTACGTGGGAACCAGAGGATGAGATGAGAGAGAAGTATCCTGAGTTATTTGTTCAGTGACGTCAATTTCGCAGACGAAATTCCTCTAAGGAGGGGAGATTGTAACAGCCGAGCCCGGTGTACGGTACGATTTAAGTTTCGTATGTTTATTTGGGTTATGTGATTAGATGTTTAGAGTTGTGTTTATGGGCTGTAGTATGCTTGGTATTATTGTCTTGAGGTGTTAGTTGTTATTGGTTGCATCAAAATACAAAATATCATTTTGATCATGTATAACAAAATAATCTTCCACTTCCTTCCATCTCTATATGCATATGACATCGGCTCCAATCAACGTCCTGGTCCGTCACTCTTATCTGCATCACATGAAATAACTGAAATGAGTATAAAACTCAGCAAGTGGAACTAATACATAGCAATGTATATAGCATACTCTGTAAAACATGGCTTTAAAAACATTAAATACCATCAACTCTGAATCATGAATAACATAGCAATAATATAACAATGAGATGGTATTTCTCTTTTCTCTGTTGAATTGATATCTATATAGTATCTCTGTCTCTGTACCTATATCCCATCGATATAAATCGATAACTCTGAGGGATATAAGCCTATGGTCGTTGATCAACTAATTGCATGCAATCTCTGACTATGTATCTATCAATCCATAAATCATTTGAAATCTCTCTTTGGCATTTTATCAAACACTTTGAATACACTATTCTCTTGTATTCCCTTTTTACACAATTGAGACATTCAATTGCCTCTAATATACCAACAAGTATATCAATACATAATATGAATCAAATGGAAGGGAATAACATGTTAAAACCATTGAAACACAATACATATACTATCATGTGAGCACAAGAATGAGATTCCACTTACAACCAACAAGAACACCTTCAATATAAACCCTTGGTACACAACCTACACAATAAATCATATATAACACCATCAACATCTCAATAATCAGACAACAATACAAATAAACCCATAAAATCAACACCATCACCAAACCCATATCATCTCCAACACCAAAACCAAGAAATAACCAAACCAAAAGCTTACCTTAGCCCTTTAAACTCCAAAAGAACCTTGTTCTAACTCCGGATTGAAGATTAATTGCTTGATTGAAAGAAAGGATAAAAAGAAAATGAAGAACCCTACTTGGAAAAGTTGGAGGAGAGAAAAGAAGAGAAGGGAAATGAGAGAAATGAGTGTCCCAATCGGTTAAAAAAGCCTAAATTCACTCAAAACACGCTTATACTTGTTAGAGTAGGTGCCCGTCGAGCCAAATGTTGGCTGAGTGTTCGCAATGAAACTCTATGTATAAGCAATCTTTATTTTAATAATATTTGAAATTATTATTATGGCACATCTTTATCTGTATACCCATGCTAGTTGCATAGATAAAGCCCTTGAATATACAAATAGTAGAAAGAATATGAGATGCTCATATGATGAGTATCATGAAACTCATATTTGTAATACCGTATATTCTAAACGGTTCCTAGTCGATTCAGCCGCCAACAAGAAGGATATAGGCCGCTCGAGTTAGAGACTAGTATCTGCGATGTGAGTACCATGTTTCATTGGTAGGGGACATTGTGATGTCCGAACATGCAGATAGGTGCTCCTTGTAGAGTGCACTGAACAACCCTCCATAAAAGGACTTTCCAAGTGGTTCTCACTTATCGAGTGGAAAAGTCCTGGTTTATGGTTGTACAGAATTAGTCCTTATGACCCGGGACAACATTGAGACTCTATGTGCTAGAATTACACTTTGACTTGTTTACCGACTCTCATGGGGTCATCAGGTGGCAAGGTTGGGTGTTCTGTCGAAACACATAGGAGTCGATGCATTGTAGTCGGGGATTCACCGCTTACCTACGGGTATGGATATCCTATGTGTTTTTCATGTATGTGTGGATTGAAATCTCTGATCAGAATATGGTGGTAATTATGAAAGGGGTTTCATAGATTACACCATCGATGCAACCACGACATGACACATAGTATCGATTCATTGACAACTCTCGATAGACCAATAGTTGTCGAATCGGTCGGGATATATGAGTTGAAGGGACCGTACTGTACGCTAACCATAATTGAATGGTTCTTGCAGGCACTATCATGTGATACCTAGGGAATCACGTAAGCGATGCTGCTAGGCGTTTAACGTGATTGGTTGGGTACTATCAGACTTGAGTTCTGACGTTCTTATTATCAAGGAGTTGATAAGTAAGAATGGAGCAATTGGGGTATGCTCGAATAAGGACATGTTTAGTCCGAATCACATGGAGATGTGAACCCACGGCTAGTTGTATCAATGAACCATTGAGGGCCACACAAGTACTAGCTCTGTAAAATCCCGATGAGAAGTAAAATAGTTCAATGTGTTGAACGGCTTATAAATGTGTTTATAAGCGTAAAGAAAAATAGAAGTATGACTTCTATGAGAGAAATATAAATTTTAATTTATGGAAGTGTTCCTAAGATTAAAATTTGGCCAAGTAAATAATGTAGTTGAAAATTGTGATTTTCATAAACATTATTGTGGACTAAATTAAATTAATTCAAGTGTTGAATTAATTAAACACTAGTGGACCTAGTAGAGTCCAAATAATTAAATATAATTCAAGTGTTGAATTAATAATATTGAGTCTTGTAGAGCTCAATTAAAATAATTATTTAACTAGTGGGACTTGAATAAATTCAAGTAGTATTTAATTAATCTCAAATGTGTTTGAGATAATTAAAATTTAGTCTATGGTTTTTAATGTGTTAAAAACCATATAATATATGTGAGACATGCTAGGGTTTGCATGCTTGGGAGGTGAAGAGACTTTGAATACTTTTTAATAAAATAATGCATGGCATGGGGATCAACTTTTTCACTTTTCCCACACCCAAGTCTAGACTTCACTCCCTCATTCTCACCTCTCACCTTGGCCGAAATTTTCTTCTTTTCTCTCCCAAAATTCTTCTCTCTTTTGTTCTTCAAGTGTTGGAGAATAAAAGATTTCTCATTGAAAAATCTTCAAATATTTCTAGTGCAATATTTGAGGGGATTTGCATAGCTTGTGGTGGGCCTAATTTTGAAGGTGGAGGAGAGCTTGTAGATTGTCATCCATTTCAAGAGCTTAGTTGCTTGACAACTAAGTTGGTGCCATCATCAACCTTGTGAGGTTGATAGGTAATTTCTTAAACATCCTATGTATGGTTTGAAAAATGTAAATATTGCACAATATTCATGGTGGCCGAAAATTCTTGCTTGAATTTAAAAAAATTTTTGACTTCCGTTGCGCTTCCGGCCACCTTAACCGGTCCGCTTTCAAGTGGTATCCGAGCTATGGTTACGTTTTTTGTGTAATATTTGCATAATATTATGTTGAGATCAATTTCTAACCGTTTGAGATTTGTTGGTGCAACAAAATGCAAGGACCGAAATATTTTGAAAAACAAAAAAAAAATGTTTTTCGGAGCTGCCCGAAAATTTCGGGCAGCCGAGGGGCAGCCCAAGGGGCTGCCCGAAATGCTTCATTTTTAAAATAAAAAAAAAAAAATTTTTGTGTTGCCGGAATCCGGCGACGGAACTCCGGCGACGGTGATGACGGCTAGGGTTTCCAAAAGTGTTTTGGACAATCTTAGTGTCATGGGCCTTGAGATGTTGGGCCATTGGATGGACAACATAATTTGTGAAATTTAAATGGGCCAAAATATTTTTGGTGAAAAAATGATTTTTGGGCCCTTAAGTTTAAATTTACAATTGTTGCACATATTTTCTCATAAAATAAATAATTGAAGTAGGACTTTAATTATTTATAGTAAATTGTGATTTACAAGAAATTCGATTATAAATAAATTAATTTGAAAGTAGACAAAGGAGTTTGTATACTTTGTTAATTTAATTTATAATTGTGGCGGTTAGTGATTGGATCAAGATATATAATATTGGATCAATTAATTATAGTGATAATTAATTGATGGTGTATGATATGTGATATTATGCATGAAGGATGATCAAAAGCCCAAGCCCAATTTGCTAGGTGTATGCTAGGATATTTGTGTTGAATGATTGTAATAATTATCAATTTAAAGTGGGCTTGGTTTATGGCCCTGTTCCCACCCCCATGATGTATCCCTATGTGCCATGGATATTTAATTGTAAATATTAGAGTAGGTGAAGATCAAGATTGGAAGATGGTGGCCTTGGTGATTATGAAGATCGAAGACATGTAATATTGGATGCTAATGTAATAATTTAGTTGCATTGCATCCCTTGCATTTACCCTAGGATTGGACCTAGGCCCGTGTTTGGCTCACACGGGCCATTAGTTTTGGGGCGATTGATCATCCTTGTACTGTTTTCTATTTATAATATATGCATGATATGTTATAAATAATGAGTATGTGCGTTATTATTATGATAATAACAAAGTTGCATGAATCCGGCAAACATACGATCGAACATGGCGAGCTTTTAAAATAAAATTAATGATGAGACCTTTCAAAATTAAAAACCCTCATTTTGAATAAGATTCAAAATTAATATCAAGCCCGAAAAGGGGAATTATAAATTTGTTTATAATTTCCTTGTCTTCCATCGACAATGGGTGCATGATGAACGCTACCCGTACTCGGGGCTCGGCTTATATTATTGGGGGAGCTTTGGGTGCCGGAAAGCTGTGACATCCATTGACATGGTGATGTGAACTACGTGGAACTCCCATGATTTCGGCTCATATTATTGAGGGAACTCATGGCGACAGTCCATTAAGGTTCAACATCGATGGGTAAGGCTTGACACGTGAAGATGAACGACGTCATATTATTGGGTCCTAATCAAACGTGAGACAAAAGTTTACGTAGAGGGTTGCATTGTGATGCAATTGGAAACTACCTTTTAGGAATTGTGATTGGCTGATATTATTCGGGATCACAATTCGCTAATTGGACCTTACGTACCTACTGAGGAAAGGAGTTTCCCGTTTTCACTAGAGGGTAGTGAAAGATGTCAAAACAGTGGGAGCAAATATTTATGAAGTAAAAGTCCAAACTTCATATCTTACTAAATATTTAAAATAGTCATCAACATTTATCTGTTTTTACTTTTCAGTACAAATCGACAATGTCTTCGATGCGCAATTCGATATCTGTAATACTCGACAAACACATATTAACTGGACCTAATTACCTCACTTGGCTAAGAAATTTGAAAATAGTCTTGAATTCGGAAAGGGTAACATATACACTGACTCAGTCGCCCCCTGTTGAGGCTCCGACTGACTGCACTCCTGAGGAATTGCAGGCTTACAAGGAATGGTGTGACCATGACTTGATAGCCAGGTGTTATATGCTAACTTCTATGAACGATGAGCTGCAGAGGCGTTTTGAGGGTGCAAAGAATGCTGCTGACATTCATTTGCACCTCAAAGAGCTCTTTGGAGAGCAAACGCGTCCTCTTAGGCATGCTACCGTCAAGGAGCTGATCACTTTGCGCATGCGAGATGGGACCTCGGTCCATGAGCATGGCCTAAAGGTGATCGGGCTCGTGGACAAGCTCGTTGGCATGGATTTGATCTTGCCTTCTGAGTTGACCACCGACGTATTGCTGTTATCGCTGCCTAGCTCATTTGATCCTTTTGTGGTGAATTTCAACATGAACAAGATGGAACCGACCCTTAAGGAGTTGGTGAACATGCTTGTTACCTTTGAGTCCACTATCAAGAAAGAGAAGTTGGTTCTTTATGTGGGTTCTTCATCTGGTACGAAGATTGATCCACATGGGAATGGAAAGAAGAGTTCTTTCCAACGTCCCAAGAAGAACGTGCCCTTGATGAGGCAATCTCCGAATCCCGTTGAGGTAGCCAGACCAGTTAAGGCTGACAAGACTGGTGATGTTTGTCATCACTGCAAGAAGCCTGGACATTGGAAGCGAAATTGCAAGGAATATCTGGCCCAGAAGTGTTCTGGAAACGGTATGTTCTAAATTTAAGTAAACATTTCAATTAACTCTACTTCTTGGGTATTAGATACCTGTTGTGACTCACATCTCTGTAATGGGTTACATGTGATGGGAAGAAGTAGGAAGCTTAAGGAAGGTGTGACCTTCTTGAGGATGGGCAATGGAGCAAGAGTTGCTACCAAGGCTATTAAGGATGTTTACTTATTGTTGAACAATGACTTTAAGTTAATTTTAAGAGATGTTTTGTTTGTACCTGTTTGGTGTAAAACATTGTTTCCATTTCTATTGTGATAAAAATGGATATTCTTGTTTATTTAGCAAAGGTGTTTGCAACATTTACAAGAATGAATGTTTAATTGGTACTTGAGAACTTGAAAACGATCTCTATAACTTAAAATTAAAGATATTCCACTAAATGTCCATTTAAAGGCAAACACCATATGAGATATGGATGGGTAAGCCTCCCAAATATTCTCATCTTAGAATTTGGGGAGCCCTGCTTATGTGAAGCAGGTAGTGGGAGATAAATTGGATTGTTGATCCATTTTATGTTACTTTGTGGGATATCCAAGGAATTAAGTTGGATATTAATTCTATCATCCCCAAGAAACAAAGGTGTTTGTTTCTAGGAATGCAACCTTTTTGGAAAAGGATTTTCTATTAGATAGAAAAGGGGAGATGATAGAACTCGAAGAAGTTCGAGAGAAACCCGCAATTATAGAACCCACACCCAATGAGCCAAGAGAGGAGATACAAGCTCCTAGCAGGTACGAGAAAGTCTCGAGACCACCTATGAGGTATGGTCAGCTTCTTGATGAGGGCCATGATGAGCCTAACCATGGATGTGATCCAAGGACCTTCAAGGAAGCGTTATCTGATGCCAATTCATCCAAGTGACTTGAAACAATGGAATCTGAGTTGAATTCCATGCATTCGAACCAAGTGTAGGATCTTGTGGATCCAACTGTGGGAACTGTTCCCACAGGGACTTGGGGAGGATGGGAAGGTGTTGACCTTCAAGACGCGATTGGTGGCAAAAGGATATACTCAAAGACAAGGAGTTGACTTTGAGGAAACCTTTTCCCCAGTCGCAATGTTCAAGTCCATAAGGATTTTGCTAGCCATAGCTGCATGGTATGACTATGAGATATGGCAGATGGATGTTAAGACAGCCTTTCTTAATAGGGATTTTAAGAAAGTGATTTACATGTCTCAACCTGAAGGGTTTACATCTGTCGGAAGTGAGCATATGGTATGCAAACTTCAGATATCTATTTGTGTTCTAAGAAGGCATCTAGGAGTTGGAATCTCAGATTCGAGAGTATAATCAAATAGTTTGATTTACTAAGAATCCTGAGGAACCCTATGTGTATAAGAGGGTCAGTGGGAGTGTTGTGACATTCCTGGTATTGTATGTTGATGACATTCTACTCATTGGGAATGATGTAGGAATGTTGCAATCAACTAAGATATGGTTAGCGAGTAAGTTCTCGATGAAGGACTTGGGTGAAGCATCTTTTGTATTGGGAATACAGATCTATTGAGATAGATCGAAAAGATGGCTTGATTTCACCCAGTCCACATACATTGATACCATCGTGAAGCGGTTCTCGATGGATGAGTCCATGAGAGGACATCTACCAATGTGTCATGGCGTGTCCCTATCCAAGTCTGTCTCCCAAGACTGATGCAGAGATAGTGGCGATGACACGCATTCCGTATGCTTCGGCAATTGGTAGCATCATGTATGGGATGATATCTACACGTCTTGACGTGGCTTTCGCACTAAGTGTAGTGAGTAGATATCAATCGAACCTTGGTCTTTCACACTGGAAAGCTGTGAAAGACATCCTCAAGTAGTTGAGAAGGACCAATAAATTGTTCTTGGTCTATGGGGTGGAGAACTAAAATTGGAAGGCTATACCGACTCTAGCTTCCAAAGCGATATCAATGACTCGAAGTCAACCTCTGGTTTTGTATTCATGCTCTATGGTGCTGCTGTCTCTTGGAAGAGTTCCAAGCGAGACAATATTACGGATTCCAGCACAGAGGCCGAATACATTGCTGCATCAGATGCAGCAAGGGAGGGTGTTTGGATAAGGAATTTCGTCCAAGAGTTGGGCGTCATTCCTAATGGAATCGCTCCTGTCCCGGTGTTGTGTGACAACACGGGAGCTATAAGTCAAGCAAAGGAGCCTAGGTCTCATCAGAAATCCAAACGAGTATTGAGAAAGTACCACATCCTCGGAGAGATTGTGGAAAGAGGAGAAGTGTCTTTTGACAAAGTCGGCTCCGCCGATAATGTTGTTGATCCACTAGCTAAGCCTATACTCGGACCATTATTCGACAAGCATCGCGAATCAATGTGTTTGATGCATATGGGTAGTTGGCTCTAGTGCAAGTGGGAGATTGTTAGAGTAGATGCCCGTCGAGCCAAGTGTTGGCCGAGTGTTCGCAATGAAACTCTATGTATAAGCAATCTTTATTTTAATAATATTTGAAATTATTATTATGGCACATCTTTATCTGTATACCCATGCTAGTTGCATAGATAAAGCCCTTGAATATACAAATAGTAGAAAGAATATGAGATGCTCATATGATGAGTATCATGAAACTCATATTTGTAATACTGTATATTCTAAACGGTTCCTAGTCGATTCAGCCGCCAACAAGAAGGATATAGGCCGCTCGAGTTAGAGACTAGTATCTGCGATGTGAGTACCATGTTTCATTGGTAGGGGACATTGTGATGTCCGAACATGCAGATAGGTGCTCCTTGTAGAGTGCACTGAACAACCCTCCATAAAAGGACTTTCCAAGTGGTTCTCACTTATCAAGTGGAAAAGTCCTGGTTTATGGTTGTACAGAATTAGTCCTTATGACCCGGGACAACATTGAGACTCTATGTGCTAGAATTACACTTTGACTTGTTTACCTACTCTCATGGGGTCATCAGGTGGCAAGGTTGGGTGTTCTGTCGAAACACATAGGAGTCGATGCATTGTAGTCGGGGATTCACCGCTTACCTACGGGTATGGATATCCTATGTGTTTTTCATGTATGTGTGGATTGAAATCTCTGATCAGAGTATGGTGGTAATTATGAAAGGGGTTTCATAGATTACACCATCGATGCAACCACGACATGACACATAGTATCGATTCATTGACAACTCTCGATAGACCAATAGTTGTCGAATCGGTCGGGATATATGAGTTGAAGGGACCGTACTGTACGCTAACCATAATTGAATGGTTCTTGCAGGCACTATCATGTGATACCTAGGGAATCACGTAAGCGATGCTGCTAGGCGTTTAACGTGATTGGTTGGGTACTATCAGACTTGAGTTCTGACGTTCTTATTATCAAGGAGTTGATAAGTAAGAATGGAGCAATTGGGGTATGCTCGAATAAGGACATGTTTAGTCCGAATCACATGGAGATGTGAACCCACGGCTAGTTGTATCAATGAACCATTGAGGGCCACACAAGTACTAGCTCTGTAAAATCCCGATGAGAAGTAAAATAGTTCAATGTGTTGAACGGCTTATAAATGTGTTTATAAGCGTAAAGAAAAATAGAAGTATGACTTCTATGAGAGAAATATAAATTTTAATTTATGGAAGTGTTCCTAAGATTAAAATTTGGCCAAGTAAATAATGTAGTTGAAAATTGTGATTTTCATAAACATTATTGTGGACTAAATTAAATTAATTCAAGTGTTGAATTAATTAAACACTAGTGGACCTAGTAGAGTCCAAATAATTAAATATAATTCAAGTGTTGAATTAATAATATTGAGTCTTGTAGAGCTCAATTAAAATAATTATTTAACTAGTGGGACTTGAATAAATTCAAGTAGTATTTAATTAATCTCAAATGTGTTTGAGATAATTAAAATTTAGTCTATGGTTTTTAATGTGTTAAAAACCATATAATATATGTGAGACATGCTAGGGTTTGCATGCTTGGGAGGTGAAGAGACTTTGAATACTTTTTAATAAAATAATGCATGGCATGGGGATCAACTTTTTCCACTTTTCCCACACCCAAGTCTAGACTTCACTCCCTCATTCTCACCTCTCACCTTGGCCGAAATTTTCTTCTTTTCTCTCCCAAAATTCTTCTCTCTTTTGTTCTTCAAGTGTTGGAGAATAAAAGATTTCTCATTGAAAAATCTTCAAATATTTCTAGTGCAATATTTGAGGGGATTTGCATAGCTTGTGGTGGGCCTAATTTTGAAGGTGGAGGAGAGCTTGTAGATTGTCATCCATTTCAAGAGCTTAGTTGCTTGACAACTAAGTTGGTGCCATCATCAACCTTGTGAGGTTGATAGGTAATTTCTTAAACATCCTATGTATGGTTTGAAAAATGTAAATATTGCACAATATTCATGGTGGCCGAAAATTCTTGCTTGAATTTAAAAAAATTTTTGACTTCCGTTGCGCTTCCGGCCACCGTAACCGGTCCGCTTTCAATACTGTGCCCGGCGCTCGGGCGGTCAAAAATTACCGCTCGGGCGCCAATGATTCTGCCCAAAACCCAAATGTCCAGAAGTGGTGGCGCTCGGGCGGCCAAACATTACCGCTCGGGCGCCACTCTGTGCACTACCACACTAAAGATCGCTTCAGAAACCCCTCTTCCCGTCCGAATTAGAAAAAGATGTAAACTACAAAGTTGTAGCCCTATGTCTTATCTTCAATCCCTCAAAATTTCAGATCATTTAGATGTCTGAGTAAAAGGTATGCCCATTTTCCCAACATGTGTCACTGGAGGAACGACGGAACGCACGACACACTTCGGGTCTCTTTTGGCTTATCTTCCACAATGATTTGAACCAAACTCAAAATAAGAAAGTTACACCTCTATGTCTTATCTAATCATTCCAATTGGCCTCATACCAATTGGCTCGACATACGAATTATCATGAATTTAATCATAACGCCGCTACAAAAGCACTACACATCATCTATAACCAACCATACTATAAATCCTAAATCGAAACTCTTAACATCCAAACTATACTTAAACTTGACCAAGCAGTCAATAAACTTATGAAAACTTAAACCGTACCGTACACCAGGCTTGGCTATTACAGGATTTAGTAATGCTCCATTGACCGGTAACTTGCGAACAGGTGAAGTAATAATCCCATGATAGTAAAGTGGCCACAAGCAATATCGCATAAATCTCAAAAATGAATATTTTGCACGTAATATAATTAACCAACATAATTAAATATGAACAATTTCGATCTTCTTCCATTAAATACATGTACTTGCGATATTTAAAAATATCTATATGCCTTGATTGAAGAGTGAAAGAAGATGTAAACATGCCTTGGTTTCGTTTGAAAGAAAAAAGAAAGAATGAGACGATTCGGCGCGGAGGAGGTGGAGCGCTTTTGCTACCTTGTTTGCTACTGATTTTCTCTCTTGTTTTAAGCTATGAAACCCACGGTTCTTACACTCAGAATTGGCTCTGAATTTGGTGGTGAGGGATGGAGAATGATGGTTAGGAGAGTGAGGGAGATGGATGCAAAATATAGGGAACAAAGCAAGACCAAGTCTACAAATTTGAAATTTGAATTATGGTTTGATATCAAATATTTGTTGGGGTGTTAATGAAGGTGAGGTGGCCGATTCTCTCATGCTATACTAGGTTAGGATAAGCTCTAATATTAATTAATTAAGGTTGATCAATAATTAAAAAGGTTTGCATGCTAAACTTAACAAAGAATGGGTCAAAGATGATGAGGTGGCAAGGCATTGCTTAATCATCTTGGGGGCCGAAATTTACATAATAAAATGAAGGGGAAATGTTGATTATTTAGTAAATTTATAACCCTTTAATGCCTTACCTATCCTTTAAATAATTTAGTGAATTAACCCCTTAATTATTGGAACTTAAATGAACTTATTTTCTACTCACCTCAAGTTGTTTAGATAAATCCCTAAACTTCCTTTTAACTTAAATTAATTCACTTGCTAGCTAAAATAAATTCTGGAAATGTTTTCTGCATCTTAAATTCTATCTCAAAACTCCAACTTCAGTCCGGCCTCACTGAATTAACTGAAATGACAAAAATTTAAACTACTACGGAAAATAATTAAATTTAAATACTCAAGCAATAAAAATCACTTTAATTTAAATACTAGAATTATGCATGACTTAAACGTAGTCTGATTTATGGGTTTTACACTCTTGGTTCGGAAAGAAACAAATATCGATAGCAACTTCCACAACTGAAGCAGAATACCTTGTTGCTAGAAGCTGTTGTGCTCAACTGCTCTGGGTTCAGCAACAATTGAGAGATTATGGAGTTGACGCTAAAGAATCGCCCATATTATGTGACAATACAAGCACGATTGCTATCACCTACAATCCAGTTATTCACTCGAGGACCAAGCACATAGATGTCAGACATCACTTCATCAGAGATCATGCCTTGAAAAAGGACATCAGACTGGAATACGTCTCAACCGAGCAGAAAGCAGCTCATATATTCACCAAACCACTGCCAGAGACTAAGTTTTCTCACTTTCGAAATATGCTTGGTTTGATTGATTTATCTTAATCAGTTTTATTGCTTATATATCTACTGTTAACTAATTTATGTCATCCATCAGTTTTTTTTTCATGATTCAGTTAGTCATTTGTATTTCAACTGATGATATTAACTGTTGCAGGAAAATAAAATGCAAAGATAAACTGAAATATCATTGTATTCACTTAAAGAAACTAGTGCGAATTACATCGTACAATTCTTCCTGAACAAAAGCTCTCCACTTATCCATCCACTGTCTTATATCTCCAGTGGAAGTCTTGTGGAAGCTATCAGACTCAGGTATGAGCTCTAGGATCCTCCTTTCCTTGTAGATCATCAGCTGGTAGATATTGTCTTGCTCGAAAATGTTCACCGTATGAGCTACGTGGAAGCGCTCCCGGTATTTCTCCAGTTTTTCCACCAAAAAGGGGGTGTTAGCCATCTCTTTCTCCCAAAGAAACTGGAGTTCCTGCAGCTCCTCCCAATAGAAAAGGATCTTATGGAAGACTTCATCTTCCATATCAGCCTTTCGTTGTTCCAATGCTGCCTTCATGAATTCTTCAGCCATATCTCGAGTCCTTGAGCTACTGGTACCTGTCATTTTAAGCTGCTGAATATATTAGCTGATATGTTTGAAACTAACTAAGCTACTCTTATCTAAAGCGCAGGGTCAAGGAAGATGAAAGGACAAAGTCATTACAGTAGACGATTAACCTTCTAAGAATAAGATTTAATTTGATTAAATTCTCATAATATGCATTTATTTAAGGGGGATATTGGTTTTAAGAGGTTAACTGAGAAGATAGTGGTTAGTAAATCTTCAACTGAAATGACACAGTTTCACAACTGATCGTTCACTTGGTTATGTTACTAATCTTCTCCCGTAAGTTAACTAATTAACCACATTTTATTCCAAATCAAGTGAAGTGACTGATTGCTATCTCATGATGAATAGCAGTTTCAAAAACGTGGACGCATTTAAACCGCTTAAATTGTACACACGCTTACAGCATACTTACACACGTTTTCATCCAAAATTTTCAGGGACTAACACGTGTCCCGAATTTGAACAGTCACGTACATATGTACCATTCCCCGCTTCAATTAAGTTTTTCTTGAAGGGCATATCAATTTTTTTAAAAAAAAAAACAAATTCATACACTCAGAGCTTTTTTCTTTTGCAAAAATTTCAGGTCCTCATATTATCAGCAATAGCAAACCAGATTCCTGCTCACGTATTGAACGCTATGGCTATCAATTTTGGATCAGTTCTGTCAATCAGAGAAGCCGATGTCAAGAATGTCTTTCTGAAGCTCGAATCAGCTGGGCTGAGGACATTCTTGTGGCAATCTTCACAGGAGATTTACCCAAAGGAACTTCAAGACTTGTACTCCAATGGCTACATCAATTCTGAAGGAAAATTCATTTCTACTGTCAATAGTCAGTTGTTGACCATCTTTGAAGACTCTTTTGGAGAATTTTTCTTGTTGCTTTCTAATGGATTGGCACACCTTGCTTATGTCAAAGCATATGATGTTAAAGAGATGCAGAACCTACTCTCTGCTGATGGACGGAAAATCAAAGTTTCGTATCCTAAGAAAGAACTTAAGCACTATAAGGCTCGAGATTTATTAATCTTCATTGACGTGAGACTCGGAATATATGAGAATGCATGACATGCAATGAGGGGAGAAAGACATGAGAAATTAGAGTGTTGATAGACCGCACCCGCGCTTACGACAGGAGTGCACCCGCGGTCATAAAATTCTGATTTTTGAAAGGCAGGCCGAAGCCACACCGCACCTGCGGTGTTAGGAGAGACCGCACCCACAGTCGATGTCCAGTAGGGTAGGAAATTTTATTCGAAGCAAGACCGCACCCGCGGTGCGAGAAGGACCGCACCCGCGGTGGTGTGACCGCACCCGCTGTCTGATATGGACCGCACCCGCGGTCGTCATTTTTGGAAAATAAAAGCCATGCCGAAGCATGAGCGCACCCGCGGTGCTAGAATGACCGCACCCGCGGTGCTGCATGCGAGAAATCAACCTTCACTCCTTATGTTGACACATGGCATGGTATATATACACTTGGTGTATGATTCATTCTTCTCATTTCAGAGGCAAGAGAACCGAGAGAATCCAAGGAGAAGACTTCACTTCCTTTTTATCTTAGACTCATAATTTTGAATGAATTACCCATCCAAATTGTGAACCAAGTAGAGATTTGTATTCCTCTCCTCAAGAGCTTCAAAAGGATGTGAGTATTCCTCACTTTCAGCTTGGTTTGAAATATACATGTTGGGGAATATTAGATATGATGATTAACATGTGTTCTTGAGATTATGAGCATCGTATATTTGCAAATGGAATGATTATCGGGTATCATACGCTATTGCTATGAATTTCCAGCATATGTGTATAGGAATTTCTACAGATTTTGTGATGCTAATGAGTAAAGTATATGGATTATGAATCAAAGATTATGATGTATTGATAAATGTTGAGATTTGGAGTGGTTGGTACCGCGAGAACACTCCGTTATGCTATCCAATTATGTCAAGACTGATTATAGATTGTATCTATGTCTTGATTGAGTTAGAGATTGAAAAATGTACATTGGTGATTGCCATTTCAGATTGAAATTGACAGATTCGTCTTCGAGGCTTCAACTACGACAAGACTACGACAAGAAAGGTATAATTCATGTGATTGTAGGGAAGACACGACTCGAATCAGACTTGATTAGAGTTTCCCAACTAAATCACATACTAGATTTATTGTTTATGTTTTGATATTTTTTGAATTGTTTACAGATTATATTGAAATCTCTTGATATGATAATGCCGTGTTTATAGATTTATATTCAAGCATTGAGATAGGAGAGTCATTGACAGATTTGTCAAAACTAGACGTTCAGTGTATCGACGCATAGGAGCAGACTTCCTCTATTGTAGACATTCGATACAGACACGACCGAAGTCTAGGAGTAAGACGTAAAGTTACCCCGATTGGGAGGATAGGTAACAGACATTGACATCTTATTCACCCTGGGATCCCTAGAGTAGAGTCAAGGCATGAGTTGATTTGCATTGCATGCTTATATATGTTGGTTTCATAGACTATGGAACCTATGATTTAGATCACATACATGATATTGTGTTTTATGATTTTATTATGCATATGCATGTATACATGTTTTATACTTGGATGTGTTCTCACCGGAGTTTCCGGCTGTTGTTATGTCTGTATGTGTGCATAAAAACAGGTGGGGCAGGATCTGGGTCACGATAGAGATGAGTACGAGATAGCGTGGTGACTACGGGCGCAGATGATGACTAGTGGCTCTTACTAGACTTGTAGTATTTGTATTTATGGTTTGTATTAAACTATACACTAGTTGGATTAATGTATTAAGACGAGACACGTTTATCATGTTTGTACATTATGTATGATGTAAATTAATAAAGAAAGATTATGCTTAATAATGACATTTGATTTAATGTTAAAAAGCGAAAATTTGACCCACATTTTCTCACAGATCCATTTAATCCCTGATAGAATTGAGTTAGAGCCCGGGTCCCCACAACAGGTGGTATCAGATCCATAGGTTTTGTAGACTGAGATAGACTAGAATGAGCGGGGTAGGTCGAGTCATATTCTTTGCTCTTGATGTGCTAGCATGATTTATTGCTTTCTATATTATGTGTTGTTGTATTATCTGATTTGATTTACAGCATATAATAGTCAAGCCTAAATCAGAATCGATTCTCGATCAGAGGTATATGATCAGAGGAGGGCTGAGACCGATGGTATAGACTGTATACTAATTCGTTTGATTATCAGATATGCCGCCTAGAAGAGTACCACAGCCAGCTGCCGGACAAGTGCCAGAATAGGGGAGTACGTCAGGCACTCAGATGGACGTGACCGCTACACCAATGGAGACTCTGTTGAAGCGGTTTTAGTCGTTCCGACCCCCAACGTTGAAAGGCACTGAGAATGCAGCGGATTGCGAAAGTTGGATGGATGACATAGAGATGCTGTTCGAATCACTTGCCTATTCAGATGAACGGAGAGTAAAGCTGATCGGCCATCAATTGCAAGAGGTGTCCAAGAGTTGGTGGCTAACGGTGAAACGAGCCCTAGAACATCGAGGTATTGATATTACTTGGAAAGTTTTTAAAGATGAATTTTATCAACGTTTCTTTCCAATATCATACCGAAAAGACAAAGGGGCGGAGTTCGCCAATTTAAGACAGGGGCAATGGAACATCGAGGAGTATGTTGCCAAATTCTCTTCCTTGCTTCGATTTGCACCACATGTAGCAGGGAATGAAGAGGCAGTTGCTGATCAATTCATAAACGGTTTGAATCCGGACATCTTTACTCTAGTGAAAATGGGGCGACCTAATACCTTTTCTGAGGCACTGAACCGAGCAAAGGGAGCAGAGGCTGGTTTGATCAGACAGCGGGGAGCTTCCTATAGTGTTTTGGGTCAGAGACCGACGCCACCGGCCGCCGTACAGTTTCCACCACCTCCTCCTCGATATGATAGTGGAAGCGGTAGTGGCAAGAAAGAGTTTCTGAAAGTTAAGGGCAAGCAGTTTAAGAGAGCTGGGAGCAGTTCGTCGAGCTCCAGTGGATCCCGACAGAGAGGTCTGGGTCAGAGTTCAGAGTACAGTGGTGTTTATTGCAGTGCGTGTGGAGGTAGGCATGCCACGGAGCAGTGCCAGGGAGTGATGGGCAGATATAACTATTGCAGACAGCCGGGACACTTCGCCAGAGTTTTCCCCCAAAAAGGTGCCCAGAGATTTCAGAGTGCAGGGTCATCAGATTCAGTAGCTCAGCCCGAGAGGCAAGCTTCGTCTATCCATTCCTTCCAGCCCATGCCTACACAGTCCCAGCTTAGAGCCAGAGGTGGCCAGACGGTGAGCCAACCTCCCCGACAACAGGCTCAGGTGTTTGCATTGACAGAGGAGCAGGCACAAGATGCGCCAGATGACGTGATTGCAGGTAACTGTTTTCTTTGCGGTTATCCTGCATATGTATTGATAGATACAGGTGCATCACATACATTCATATCAGAACGTTTTGCATTGTTGCATTCCTTGCCTGTCGAGTCAATGTCTACTGTAGTAACTATTTCTTCTCCGTTGGGAAGTGGTTTGATATCTGTGACTTCAGTAAGACATTGCATATTACAGTTTGAGGGGCATGAAATTGATTTGGACTGTGTTGTACTTGGTTTATCTGATATTGATTGCATTGTCGGAATTGACATGTTGACTAAGTACAGAGCTACCGTAGATTGTTTCCACAAGATTGTCAGATTCAGACCTGAGATGACAGAGGAGTGGAAATTTTATGGTAAGGGTTCCAGATCTCGGATTCCCTAGTATATCTGCTCTGACTATGAGTAGATTGTTACAGAAAGGAGCAGAAGGGTTCCTTATTTATTCTGTAGACCTTCATAAATCAAGCCCGGCATTGGCAGATTTGCCAGTAGTGCGGGAGTTTGCAGATGTGTTTCCGGATGAGATTCCAGGGTTACCTCCAGCTCGAGAGGTAGATTTTAGCATTGATCTAATTCCAGGTACCGTCCCTATTTCGAGAGCTCCTTATCGAATGGCACCGATAGAGTTGAAAGAATTAAAAGCACAGTTAGAAGATCTTCTGGCCAAGGGATACATTAGACCGAGTGTGTCTCCTTGGGGTGCTCCGGTGCTATTTGTACGGAAGAAAGATGGCTCTATGAGATTGTGTATAGATTACAGGCAACTGAACAAGGCAACGATAAAGAACAAATACCCTTTGCCTAGAATAGACGACTTATTTGATCAGTTGCAGGGATCATCTATCTATTCCAAGATTGACTTGCGATCGGGATATCATCAACTCAGAGTTCGAGATGTTGATATACCGAAAACGGCATTCCGAACCAGGTATGGACATTATGAGTTTGTTGTCATGCCTTTTGGTTTAACGAATGCTCCAGCGGTGTTTATGAGTTTGATGAACCGCATCTTTCAGAGGTACTTGGATGAGTTTGTGATTGTGTTTATTGATGATATTTTGGTGTACTCTAAGAGTTTGAATGAGCATGCTAATCATTTGAGAATTGTGCTGCAAACACTGAGAAATGAAAGATTATATGCTAAACTGTCCAAGTGTGAGTTTTGGCTGAGACAGGTTGTCTTCTTGGGTCATATCATATCTGGAGATGGTATTTCTGTGGATCCGAGTAAAGTTGAAGCTGTGATCAGTTGGCCGAGACCGACTTCTGTGCCAGAGATACGCAGTTTCATGGGTCTAGCAGGGTACTATAGAAGATTCATCAAAGATTTCTCCAGTATTGCGAAGCCGATTACCCAGTTGACACAAAAGAATACACCATTTGTGTGGTCTGAAGATTGCGAGTCTAGCTTTCTAGAGTTGAAGAAGAGGCTGACCAGTGCACCTGTCTTGATGATTCCTTCAGGTACAGGTGAGTTCGTTGTATATTGTGATGCATCTCACAGAGGGCTGGGATGTATTCTTATGCAGCGAGGACACGTGATAGCATATGCCTCTAGACAGCTGAAGCCACACGAGACTCGATACCCAATTCAGGATCTTGAATTGACAGCTATCGTATTTGCATTGAAGATTTGGCGTCATTATCTGTATGTCGAGAAATTTGAAATCTACTCCGATCACAAGAGCTTGAAATACCTATTCTCTCAGTCAGAATTGAACATGAGACAGCGCAGATGGCTCGATTTGTTGAAAGACTTTGATTGTGAGATCAAGTACTATCCAGGAAAGTCAAATGCAGCAGCAGATGCCTTGAGTCGAAAGGTATGTTCCCTATCCTTATCGACGATAGGTGTCTCGAATCTAGTTGAAGATTGCTGTTTGTCTAGACTGACATTTAACACAGAGAGTAGACCCTTGAGAATTTCTACGATTCAAGTTGAGCCAAACTTGATTAGGAGGATCAAAGAAGCACAAAGAGGTGATCCGAATGTCCGGAGATCGATTAATATGGTCAGATCAGGGCATATTTCCAAGTACCAGGTACATGATTCTGTACTATATGTGAATAACCGTCTTGCAGTGCCAGATGTTTCAGATTTTAAAGAACAGATTATGTCAGAAGCGCACTGTAGTCGGTTCAGCATTCATCCTGGAGGCAGAAAGATGTACAACGACCTGAAGACACAGTTCTGGTGGAAACAGATGAAGTCAGATATCGCCGAATTTGTGTCAAAGTGTTTGAATTGCCAACAGGTGAAAGCTGAAAGAAAGAAGCCCGAAGGATTACTTCAGAGTTTGTCTATTCCAGAATGGAAATGGGATCACATTTCCATGGATTTCGTGACGAAGTTACCTCGATCATCTAGAGGCTGTGATGCGATTTGGGTCATTATTGACAGACTGACCAAATCAGCTTGTTTCATCCCGTACAGAATAACTTATCGACATGATCAGATGGCGGAGATATATGTCCGAGAGGTAGTCAGATCGCGATTCACGATTCACTTCGCACTTTTGGCACAGTTTGTAGCAGGCTCTAGGTACGACTTTACACTTGAGTACTGCTTATCATCCTCAGACAGATGGACAGTCAGATCGGACTATCCAGACTTTAGAGGATATGTTGAGAGCCGTAATGCTAGATTTTGGCACTAGTTGGCAAGATTCCCTACCTCTTTGCGAATTTTCTTACAACAACAGCTATCAGACGAGTATCGAGATGGCACCATTTGAAGCTTTGTATGGCAAGAAATGCAGATCTCCGTTGTACTAGGATGATATATCCGAGGTACCAGAACTTGGGCCTGATATGATACGTGAGATGACTGAGAAGGTGAAGATCATTCAGAAAAGAATGAAGACGGCACAGGATAGACAAGCAAAATATGCCAATATCAGACGTAGACCGTTGGTATTTGAAGCAGGAGACAGAGTATTCCTGAAGATCTCCCCTTTCAGAGGCGTTGTCAGATTTGGCAAGCGTGGGAAGTTGTCTCCTAGATACATCAGTCCTTACGAGATTCTTGAGAAGATTGGCGACCGAGCCTATCGACTTGCTCTTCCTCTTTCTTTATCCGGGATACATGACGTCTTTCATGTATCGATGCTGCGTAGATATATGCCAGATACCTCTCATGTCATTCACCCTGATGAAGCCGAGCTGGATCAGACCTTGAGCTATGTTGAGCAACCGATACAGATTCTTGATCGGAAAGAAAAGAAGCTCAGAACAAAGACTATTCCGCTAGTGAAAGTCCAGTGGAATCGTCATGGCATCGAAGAAGCGACTTGGGAAACAGAAGCAGAGATGAGACAAAAACATCCCAAATTATTTATATGATGTAAGTAATTCTTCAGTCTTGATTATATTACTTTTCATGCATGCTTTGATAGATTGCCTGCGATTTCGAGGACGAAATCATTTCTTAGAGGGGGAGAAATGTAAGGCTCGAGATTTATTAATCTTCATTGACGTGAGACTCGGAATATATGAGAATGCATGACATGCAATGAGGGGAGAAAGACACGAGAAATTAGAGTGTTGATAGACCGCACCCGCGCTTAGGACAGGAGTGCACCCGCGGTCATAAAATTCTGATTTTTGAAAGGCAGGCCGAAGCCACACCGCACCCGCGGTGTTAGGAGAGACCGCACCCGCAGTCGATGTCCAGTAGGGTAGGAAATTTTATTCGAAGCAAGACCGCACCCGCGTGGTGTGACCGCACCCGCTGTCTGATATGGAACGCACCCGCGGTCGTCATTTTTCGAAAATAAAAGCCATGCCGAAGCATGAGCGCACCCGCGGTGCTAGAGTGACCGCACCCGCGGTTCTGCATGCAAGAAATCCACCTTCACTCCTTATGTTGACACATGGCATGGTATATATACACTTGGTGTATGATTCATTCTTCTCATTTCAGAGGCAAGAGAACCGAGAGAATCCAAGGGAAAAGACTTCACTTCCTTTTTATCTTAGACTCATAATTTTGAATGAATTACCCATCCAAATTGTGAACCAAGTAGAGATTTGTATTCCTCTCCTCAAGAGCTTCAAAAGGATGTGAGTATTCCTCACTTTCAGCTTGTTTTGAAATATACATGTTGGGGAAAATTAGATATGATGATTAACATGTGTTCTTGAGATTATGAGCATCGTATATTTGCAAATGGAATGATTATCGGGTATCATACGCTATTGCTATGAATTTCCAGCATATGTGTATAGGAATTTCTACAGATTTTGTGATGCTAATGAGTAAAGTATATGGATTATGAATCAAAGATTATGATGTATTGATAAATGTTGAGATTTGGACTGGTTGGTACCGCGAGAACACTCCGTTATGCTATCCAATTATGTCAAGACTGATTATAGATTGTATCTATGTCTTGATTGAGTTAGAGATTGAAAAATGTACATTGGTGATTGCCATTTCAGATTGAAATTGACAGATTCGTCTTCGAGGCTTCAACTACGACAAGACTACGACAAGAAAGGTATAATTCATGTGATTGTAGGGAAGACACGACTCGAATCAGACTTGATTAGAGTTTCCCAACTAAATCACATACTAGATTTATTGTTTATGTTTTGATATGTTTTGAATTGTTTACAGATTATATTGAAATCTCCTGATATGATAATGCTGTGTTTATAGACTATGGAACCTATGATTTAGATCACATGCATGATATTGTGTTTTATGATTTTATTATGCATATGCATGTATACATGTTTTATACTGGGATGTGTTCTCACCGGAGTTTCCGGCTGTTGTTATGTCTGTATGTGTGCATAACAACAGGTGGGGCAGGATCTGGGTCACGACAGAGATGAGTACGAGATAGCGTGGTGACTACGGGCGCAGATGATGACTAGTGGCTCTTACTAGACTTGTAGTATTTGTATTTATGGTTTGTATTAAACTATACACTAGTTGGATTAATGTATTAAGACGAGACACGTTTATCATGTTTGTACATTATGTATGATGTAAATTAATAAAGAAAGATTATGCTTAATAATGACATTTGATTTAATGTTAAAAAGCGAAAATTTGACCCACATTTTCTCACAGATCCATTTAATCCCAGATAGAATTGAGTTAGATCCCGGGTCCCCACAAGCACGAAGTTCAGTTGCTGGCTGATATTGTTGCCAAGGGGCTATTGGCGAAGGCAGAATCTTTTGCTGCACTAACTTTGGAGAAATTCCAAGCCATCACTGTTTTCATGGCTGGACGGCAACTTAACTGGAAGCACCTTATCTTCAACACCTTGAAGAATATGTTTCTATCCACCAAGTAGTCCAAAGGCTTTGCAGTGCAGCTCAGTCATTTGATAAAAATCAAAGGGTTGGTGGTTGATGATTCAGAGAGATTGTCAAAATTCAAAATTTTCAATGCCAAAACATTTTGCCACCAAAGACTAAACTAGGCTTGTCTCCTGATCAATTCGTGAAGATCAAAAGGAGATTGGGACGCATCAGGCCGCTCTTAAATCAGTCAAGAAAGCCAAGACTTTGAAGACTACCAAGCGGAAATTGATTGTGAGTGAATCTGATATAGAGAAGACTCCGTCTCCTCAAATCATCAAGAAACCACGGACATTGAAGACCAAACCTGCTGCTATAGTTAATCTCATACAAACTGATAGTATGATGGAATAAACAGCTCAACAGCCAATCCAGGTTGTTCTGTTAAAGGCAGTCCCAACTGAATCCTCAGCAGAGGATCAGTTACCCATGTCCACCAATCTACCGTAGAGGACAATCACTAAACCTAGTAATCATACCAGACTGGCTGGAGTCAAAGCTCCATTAATCACCGTTTCTCGTTACATTCCTCTACTATTTACTAGACCTACAGGGGTGGTGCTCAGAGAGGGAGTTGATGCAACTACTTCTGGATTAAACATCCCTCATATTCTAACTGACCTCGAGGGCAAGAGTAAAATACAAGAAGAGTCCAGACCTACTAATTCCATTCAAACTCATATTGATCTTATTTGGCAACAGGTCAAGGATTTTCAGCAGAGAAACTCAAAATCTATGACGAATGGGTAAGATTCCGAGCTCATGTTTTCGCTAAGGAGATCCAGAAGAAATCTAAGCTGAAAAGATTTATTGAGATGGAGAAATTGGTGTTGAAAATGGTCAAAGCTTCCTCGATCTCTCAAGCCTTGGAGAGGAAGAAATATTTCTTTGATCTTACAAGAGAGAAGAAGCTGCAGAAGATTGTTGCTGAGCTGCGACAAAATTTCAATCCCTCAAGTCCAACTGCATTCAATGATAAAGCAGTATATGCTCAAATGGAAGAAGATTTGATTGGACTACAGACAGAAATTAAACATTGAGAAATGGATTAAGAACTAACCATCCCAGCAGTGTCTCAACAGTTTGTGACTGAAGAGCTAGCTGAGCAGTCAGCTGGGGAACTATCTAAGGACTCTGCTGCTACAGTTTCGCAGAAAGCAGTTGTTCCTTCATCTTCAGTTGCTCCATCTTCATCTTTGTCAGCGCCTCCTTCCAATGATCCAAATCTTTATTCAGAAGCTGACTTGAAACTCGCTCATATTGATGAAATTATTCAGTCAGTGGTTCAAGAAGCTACAACAGATGAACCTATTTCAGTTGATCACTCCCCTGATCAAGCAGGTCAAGAGGTTCTCATTTCAATTTAAGAGCCAGTTCCGCCTCTTGTCACTGATGAACCAGATAATCAAAATGATGTGCCTGCTCAATCACCAGAGCATCAAATTGCTGCAAATATGGAGGCTCAGTTGCTCATTTCTAAAAATATTCCAACTGACGAGCCAGCCCAAGTTTCAGCTGACTGTCAAGCAGAAGCACTAGTTCATGACCCTTCATCTGTCAATCCCGAAGATTATCATCTTCAGCAGGAAATTTCAGTTGCTGCTCCGAATCAGTCTTCAACTCATCCGATTCATATAGAAGTAACTGAAACAGATGTTCCAGAACAGACTGTCACTGAAACGATAATATCTAAGAGGACCTTGGTGGTTTTCGAGCAAATCTATCAGGAACCTGGAACATCTAGACAATCACCTCCTCATTCATCCACAGATCTTGAAATAGTTCTTGAAGAAATTCAGGAGATTCAGAACAACTTGAATAAAATGATCACTGACATGTACAAGATTCAGCACACTTTGAAGCTGGAACATTCTAAAGAATTCAACTCAGCGAAACTGAAGGCAACTCAAGAAGCTGTAACCTCTCTATCTCATACAATAGAATAAATTCAAAAGAACAAAGGTTTATCTAAGAGTCTCTCCGTAACTCAAGACTCTATCAGCAAACAAGTTGACAGTTTGGAGACCCTCATATCCAGAAAAATGGACTCGCTGCAAACCACAATGACTTCTGCTGTCTCCAGCATTTCCACTACTCTCAGCATCCTATCAACTGATGTTCGGAGATTATCTGTTAAGATGGAAATGTTTGACAAAAAGGGGGAAGAGATTAAAGAGATGCTAAAACAACAAAAGAAGAGCAGTTAGTTTCGAGTTGCTATTTTTGGAGACTATTTTTTTCAGTTAAATATCATTTAATCAAATTCTTATATTATCTAAATGAGTTCAGTTGTTCAGCTATTATTTGCTTAGTTTTGTCAAAGACCATAAAGGGGGAAATTGTTGAAAACTAAGTTTCGGCGTTTGACAAAAGTGCGAACCTTCTGTTTATGTAATTAACTGAACACGAGAAAACTGAACTACGCGACTGAGTCTAGCTGAACTGAACTCTCGAAGAGAACTGACTGATCATTTGGAAACTGATCAGTTGATTTATTCAGTTGTGAACATAAAAAGCGTTTTGCCCAACAGCAGATCATTCAGCTGAAACACGTCAACCGACAATTACAACAGACTGCAACTAGTAGTGTAACGCCGCATTTCAAAGTCTGCAGTGTATGAGTGTCAGAAGAATATTGACGTGGCAAATCAATGGATATAAAATTCAAATAACATTGAATTGTTACCGTTGAAAGAGAAGCCTATAAATAAGTGAAGAGGCCAGCTGAAAAATAGAGAACACACGGCTATCATTCAAGCTTGCTGTCACTCTACTGAAATCACTATGCTCACACTTACTCGCTTATCAGTAGCATTCAAGGATACATTCTTGAGCTTGTTAGCACGATTGTAATATTTGCTTTATTCGTTAAATTGTGCTTCATTCAGTTGAGAACTATAAAAGCCGTTTGTAACTAAGAGTTTCAGTGTTGGCAGTGATAAGTCCAAACTGAAGTGGGTTGGTACAACTGTTGTATTTGATCAAAGTCTTTTAGCGGAAATCCTATCCTCGTGATAGAAGGGGTGACATAGGAGTTATTCTATTATCCGAACATCCAGAAACAAATTGTGTGCATACTATTTCAGTTATTATTTTTCATTGAGTTATTCTATCTTTCAGTCAGTTTACTTCTGCAACTATTTTTTAGTTAAACTGATTGTCATCGACTGACAAGATACTGAGCATCAGTTTGTCACTAAACTGAACTCATTTTTCGAAGAAAATATATAATCCGTGAGTGTTTATTCAACCCTCCTTCTAAACACTCATCAGCTTTCCAATCTATCCTTTTAAAAGGACTCAGAAGACAAAGCCAGTGGCTAAGTTGGCATATATCCCAGCTGAGAGATTGAAGCCATCAGATGCTCAACAGCCTATTCAGGCTATTCCTTTGAAAGCTATTCCAACTGATAAGAAGGAATCAGCAAAAGTTGCAGCTCCTTTGATCCAAATCAATCGACCTTCAATCCTTGCGCCTGCTCGACCTAAGGGAATCATAATTCAAGAACGGGTGGACACTACTCACTCAAGACAGAACATTCCACATATTCTTTCTGATGAGAAAGGAAAGGGCAAATTGATCGAAGAGCCCAGGCCATCAAATGCCATTCAGACTCACATTGACCTCATCTGGGAACAGGTCAATGCTTTTGCTGAATCCAAACTGAAAGTTTATGATGCGTGGACGAGGTTCAGAACGCACACTTTTTCGAAACAACTGAAAAAGAAGTCAAAGCTGAATACATTCATCAAACTGGAGGCAATTGTTCTCAGAATGGTCAAGACTGCTACAACAATTCAGGCATTGGGGAGAAAGAACTATTTCTTTGATCAAATGAGAGCCAAAAAGTTGTGCAAAATGATTGAGAAACTGAAAAGCAACTACATTCCCACAAGTCCAACTGCTTAAAATGATCGAGATGTGCTCACTCAGCTGGACAATGATCTTATTTCTCTGCAATTGCAGATAAAATTTTGGGAAATGGATCAAGAACTAATCAATCATGAAGGCACTTCAGAAGATGAATCGCCATCTCAGCATTGAGAGCCATCCCCGGTACATGCTGCGATTACAACTGAAGAGCCAGTCCAGGATGTGCCTCAATCTACTGCTGCTGATCATCAAATATATTCGGAAGCTGACTTGACACTCGCAATTATTGATGAAATCATTAAGTCAGTGGTACAAGAAACTCAAACATATGAACCTATTTCTAAATCAGTTGATCACTCAACTGATCAAGCAGATCAAGAGGATCTTATAATAATTAAAGAGCTCGCTCAGCATTTTGTCTCTGCTGAACCTGATGATCAAACTAATGTGCCATCTCAGTCACCAGATCGAGAAATTGTTGACACTGTGGAGGCTCCAGCAGATTATCAAACAGTAGCACCAGTTCATGATCCTCCAGTTGAAAATCACGCAGACTCTCATATTCAGCAAGATAATTCATCTGCTCCTCAGGATCAGTCTTCACCTCCTAAAGTTCGAGAAGAAGTCACTGAAAAAAATGTTCCAGTACACACTATTGCTGAAACCATCGTATCTGACAGGACCTTGGTGGTCTTTGATCAAGTTTCAAAGGAACAGGAACCCGGAACGTCTGGACATTCACCTCCTCATTCATCCACATATTTTGACTTAGTTCTTGAAGAAATTCAGGATCTTCAGAATAACATGAATAAGATTATTACTGTCATCTAGAAGATTCAGCATACTCAACTGGCTCACACTCTGAAGCTAGAACATTCTGAAGTATTCAACTCAGAGAAATTTAAGGCAATTCAAGCTGCTGTAACCTCTCTCTCTCTCTCTCTCTTATAGTGGATGTGGGGACCCGGACACTAATTCATATCTTAATCATTATTAATATCCAATATAACAATTAAGAAAAGAGGGACTAATTTTTTTTTAATTACATGATTGCGCAAAAAATGAAATAATTCTTATTTCATATACAAAATGAATATCCAGATCTAAGTTACAAGTCTTGTACAAAAGTGATTCATAACCACTACTGTCCATTCACTACATATCAGGTGATGAAACAGATCTACTTTTGGTCCCGGATCTCCACGCTAACCGTAATCTCTCATCCTCTTTTTTAACTCTGATCCTGTCCCACCTGTTGTCATGCACACATACAAATACAACAACAGCCGGATAACTCCGGTGAGAATTATATTCCCAATATAAACCAAGTATACATGCATTTCATATAAAAAGATATAAAAGCATGAAACATATATCCATAACATGTATCAAAATCAGAAACATGAATCGATATAAAACTATAAATCATACTCTGTGACTTTTAGATTCTGACTCTACTCTTTCCTAATCTAGAGATCCCGATCTGAATAAGAACATAACACCGGCCTACCCTCCCGATCGTGGAGGCGATACGTTCTTATTCCCGGACTTTGGCCCTCTCTATATCGAATCTCGGCGATAGGAGTCACTCTTCTCCTAAGCAGCATCGATACGACCAAACGTCTGACGTCTTGGCATCTCCGCCAATGACTAGGCATATCCGCCCTAGCATGTCCGCCACTGACTAGGCATATCCGCCCAAGACTCGTCACAACACATGCTAGACTATAAATCAATAGCCTAGGCATATCAATCACATTATTTGCAAAGATCGGTGCAATAAAATAAAGTATGTGTTTGTGGGGACCCGGATGCTAATCAGTTCCTTAATCGTCTTTAGGAATAATCCAAATAATTATAATAAACAAGGTCTATTTTTTTAAATATAAAGCGAAAACGTAATGTAATTCAATTCAAATTACATATTAAACATAACCATACAATTATTGCATTATCTACAATATTCAACTAGGTTCAACTACATATCCGTACTGAATCCTAAGTTGCTTCTGATCCCGGATCTCCACACTATCTAGTCCAGCTTCGCTCTCTTCTTGACCCTGATCCTATCCTACCTGTTGCCATGCACACATACAAACAAGACAACAGTCGGATAGCTCCGGTGAGAATTATATTCTCAGTATAAACCATGTATACATGCAATCATAAAAACAATATAAAAGCATGTAACAGATATTCCTAACATGTATTAAAATCAGAAACATGAATCAGATATTTAGCACATGTATTATAATCCTAAACATGAATCAACATCAAGAATAAATCATATTCTAAACATGTACCATTATCAGGAACATAATTCAATATCAAGCAATGAATCACTCTTCGTGATTCTCAGACTCCGACTCGACTCAGTCCTAATCTAGGGATCCCGGTTTCCAGATGTGGTGTTCCTATATCGAATTCCGTAATAGAAGAAATTCCGATTCTATTTACTCGATATAACCAATTATGGTGTCCCTATATCGAATTCCGTAATAGAAGGAATTCCAATTCTATTTACTCGATATAACCAAACATTCGGTGTCCTGACCTAACCGTCATGGACTATGGCCACATAGCCGATATCCTATCTTGTGACATCGTGCAATGTGCCCGTAGCGATCCCGCCACTATCAGGCGCTTCTGTCACAAGAGTACGACACTATCTTGTGGCATCGTGCCATGTGCCCGTGGCGATCCCGACACTATCAGGCACTTCTGCCACAAGATTTCTCGTGTAATACCTTCTATCTATCAATCAAGAAAACAAGCATATCAACTCCTTCATTGCAAATATCTATGCAATAAAATAAAGTATGTGATTTAGGGAAACTCGAGCCAAACCTCACTCGAGTTGTGCAATCCCTACTCAACATTAATTTATACATTTATCTTCTCGATCGGACGAAGACGAAGTCTCACATTCAACTCTGTCCATATCCAATCTGATAATGACAATCGAATAAGTATAATATCAATATACAACTCAATTCAATACATGTTCTGATCAATATTCAAATCGAAATATACGCTGATTGATATCAAATCAAGATACAATCTAATCCATATCGACAATATCACGATATAATCGAAATCACTACTGACTCTGATCAATATAAATCAAATGATGTTTCAACGGCACAACAATACAGTTTCGATAACTCCGCCAGTCCAAACATCGCAGATATAATGCCAGAACTCATAATTAATATCAGTAGGAATCATAATCTCAATGATGATATAAATCTGATATCGATTCTCAATCAAATTGACTCCGAAAATCATAACAATTACATAATCAGTCTGTTTCTCAATCTGACTTCGATTCTATGATGTCTAACATGACAAGAACATCATATATGAATCCTATTCAATTCTGACAATTGCATAATTTCAAAACATGTCAAAACGTAGCAAAACTTACGTACAGTTGTAGCCTGCGTCGATAGGAACTCAATACTGAAGTCGGATTTAAAATCAAACAAACTGTTCGCTGGTAAATAAATTTCGAAACTCATGGACGAAGCCTTTTCCCCAAAGCTTTCTCTTCCCTTTTCTTTTCTGGTAATTGACGCTTGTATGTATATATATATATATATACACGTTGCACAATTAAGGCCAAATGGCTTGTCCTTGTTCTGCATGACTCGTGCATGTGCGCCGTTTACGTTGCGCAGATGCGCCAAACATTCTGCCTTCCTCGCGCATGTGCGCCATCTAGGTCACGCATATGCGCCGAAAGTTCTGTCCAGATGTTCAACTGAACATCTCAAAAATTATGTCCAGATGTTCAACTGAACATCTCCTTGGCAACTCACGCATATGCGCGCCTCTCTTCGGCGCATATGCGCGAGGTCCTCTGAAAATTATCCTAGGCTAGTGGACACCTCGCGCATATGCACGCCCTCAAGCCGCGCATATGCGCGGGGTCTTCTGCCAAAACCGCGCATGGTTCGCGCACTAGATCGCGCATGGCATTTCCCTCGCACATAATTCGCGTCTTTTCTCGTCTTTCCCGGTCCACTCCGTTCCGTCTATAATCACTTCAATTAATCAAGAAATCATCTCAGATTAATCTCAGATTACGGTAAATATACCCAAATCATTTCATATTACGGTAATCAAATTCTCGGGCCTTACATTTCTCCCCCTCTAAGATATGATTTCTTCCTCGAAATCATAAGCAATCAAATCAGATAATATATTAGATCTCAAATCGGATACCAGAAGGAGATATACAGAAACTACAATAACCTCATATTGAATTCTGTTTTTCAGAAAATCTTTTTGATGCCCTGTCAACTTTGTTATAGTTTCAATAGCAGAATAACTTCCATTCTGAACTATCTTTCTTTCCCGAATCTTAATTCCAAACGGAAACAATCATTCAAGAAGTATAATATCATAATACTACTCGAAATGATTCGTGACAGAATTAATCGTAGAATATTGGCGATACAACATCCGTACATACCAATCAATAGTTCCATAACAAACCAAAACCATCAGCTGTTATCAAATTTGTTGATCTCAGTCAAGAATATATTCATTCTTAAATCTTAAATACCAACAGTAATAGTCCGACGTTGGCTTGTTCAATGTCGAATTTCGAGCTATCTTCATTTTCTTCTGACTCCTACTCCTGATTCTATCAAATCAAATCTCAGGTATCCCCATACAACGGAAATCAATAGTTCTCACTGTACAATACCTCGACTAAAGCTATTTCGATATTAATCAAATAGCTATTATCGTACCATAACTCATAAATAACAATAAATAGTGTCAACTAGTGCTAGAATCCCGCACTACAGCTACTGGATATCCTCCAGTATCAGGATAGTTCGTTCCGACTATCCGTTAATTTATAGACAATAAAGGAAAGAGTTAATTGCATACACTGCCAGAAGTACAAAATCAACCGAAATCTCGGTATGATATACTCAACTTTGGCATTTAATACACTCTGACCCCTTTTCTGACATAAATCTCCGCGTCTGATCACCTCTGTACGTCATCCTGTACCACTATCATAAAGGCAGATTCGAACAATCTGTCAATTATAATCACAGCACGTCACAATCTAGAAAAGATTTCAATAGTGTCGTCACACAATCTATAGAAATGTACTCCCATTTCTATTTAGAATCAATAATCAAGATAACCAATCTCTTGGTTTCTATCTTTCTGTCTTCAATTGTTGGAAATTCAGACATTTCAGTACATATTCTGCTACAACTGATCCCATCTGTTCCTAGCAAGACTGTCTTTTCGGATTATCTTACCAGAAAGAAAACTGAATCGGCCACTGTGCACTTCTGATCAAACATATGTTATTACAAATTCGAAATATTCGGTACAAATAAGAAATATATATATATAACAGTAATACCTACCTGATGTTCGGCTCGACGCTCAGATTCAGCTGAACTGTATATAATCGAAATAATATATCACAATCTGTATCAAATACGGATTCAGAATAACAACAATATCGGATCAGATTCAAAAGACCAATCTAGTAACCACATAGAACGAAATTTCTAACATTTCCGAAGTTCTGCCATTTTCAATGTTGTTTCTAGCCACTGATCACGGTCTTAACTGCGCTACAATCGATCAGTATACTATCTTCAGATATCATAGACTCTGAGTACCCTCTGTTGTAATAAAGATTCATATCTGAACAATTCTGTATACAACAATATCAGTTCCCAGAATATTCAATACAAATTTCAACTGTTCGATTCAATCAATCATACGCTGCGAATATATCAAAATGTCATATATAAAACGAGCATAAAGTCATCAGAACACTTCTGAACACAGGATTTATCAACCCATACACAGAACTGAAGTATTTCTTAGAGAAACACCTAATCAGATGTACTCTAACTCTCAGGCAGTAAATCTTCTAACTGACATTTCAATTCTTTCAATTCAATCAATATTATTCTTTACAGAATTCTAAAATAAACAAATACCTGGTATAGAATCAAGGCTGTAATAAATCTCCCTGATACCAAACAAATATAAAATCTGAATCTAGAAGACTATAGCAAGTCTCCTGCTACTGACAAATCATCTCCTGATATGCTCAATTTCAGTAATCAACTGAATACATAAGGAATTACTCAATTCCTTTCGATAATCCTTGAGTCATAAATAATATGGATATCAAAGGAGTTTTTAAATCAAAAATCATTATCACATATTATTTATTATTTGGCTATTTCAGGTCCGAATCTTACCATCTCCTGGCAAGAATCTACAATACTTCTGTACTCGTTAACATATAAATATCAATAATGTAGTCAGGATCAGACAACACAAGTACAACACCATCTAATCCAATCTTATTCTCTTTTTACGGTAGTATATAATATATCACCGAATTCAATGATATCAATTCCTCTCCCCAAAAGGTACAAAGATCAATACTACAGTAATACAGACCCAACAGGTACAACATATATCACTGCAACTCAGTCAAAGATAATCGTAGGGAGACACATCAATATATATCAATACATATGCAACATAATCATAAAAGAACATTACCTGCCAATATATCATCTAGTGTGTCCTGGGTCTGTTCCTCGATCACCACATCTAGATGATCCAGCTCCCTGAAATCTTCGGGAACCTCTCTGTGGACAGATTCTAGCAAAATGTCCCGGCTGTCTACAAATATTACAACTACCAGTCACTCCCTGGCATTGCTCTGTGGGATGTCTCCTTCCGCAAGTCCTGCAATAAACTACAGGATAACTCAGGCTAGAACCACTGGAGCTAGATGAACCGCTTGGTCCAATTCCTTACTTCTTAAACTGTTTCTTTCGAGCTTTCAGCAGGTCTTGCTTCCCACTCGTACTACCACTATCAACTCTGAGAGGGGATTGATGTGCCTGGAGTCAGAACACCTCCAACCATTCTCGTTGTCGTATCAGACTCACCTCAGCTGTAATAGCCGAGCCCGGTGTACGGTACGGTTTAAGTTTTGTATGTTTATTTGGGTTATGTGATTAGATGTTTAGAGTTGTGTTTTGGGCCATAGTATTATTGGTTATTGTTTTATTGAGGTGTTAGTATGTGTTGATTGTTCGTTTCAGCGTTCCGGATCGATTTTAGTTGATTTAGTACTGTTCATTGTCGTGGCTTGAGTGCACCCGCGCTCTTAGAGGAGTGCCCCCGCGGTATACTATTCATCATTTTGGATTTGGAAGGCCGTGGCATCACCGCACCCGCGGCAGTGCAAGGTCCGCACCCGCGGTAGAGACCGCACCCGCGGTATTAGCAGCACCGCACCCGCGGTCATCGTGCATGGAATTTATTTGTTTTGCCGTGAGCTTAGCGCACCCGCGGTGCTTGTGGCAGCGCACCCGCGGTCTAGGTATGGGCGAGATATTTAGTACCTTTTTGATTGAGTTGACTTCATTTCTACCTTATCTCCCCCTTCATTTCGAGATTTCCTCTCTAGAACAAGGGTTTTCTCCATTTTCTATTGCTTCCTACCTTTGATTCTTGGATTTGTTCGGATTTCCGACTTGAGATCGACGTTCTCCTTGGTATAAGGAAGCTTAGGTAAGTTTTTGGTTGAGTTATATCATGGTTTTTGGTAATGAGGTGTTATAGGTTGATGTTTTGGTTGGTTTAATGGATTATTTGACTTGTATTTGTGGATATAGAGTTGATATTGGTGTTATTTATGGATTATTGTTGTAGGTGGTGTACCAAGAGTATAGTTTGGAGGTGTTCTATTGGTTGTAAGTGGAATTTCATCCCTTTGCTCACATGATGTTATATGTATTGTGTTTTAAAGATTTTAAAGTTGTTATGTATTGATCCCATTGATTATCTATTGGAGGCATTGATGTCTCACTATTGTTAAAAAGAGAATACAAGAGAAAATAAGAGATTGTGAAACGACGGCTTTAAATGTTATTCAGAGTTCAAAGTTTATTGGATTGATTTATCATAGTCAGAGCATTGCATGCAATTAGTTGATCAACAACCATAGGCTTTTATCCCTCACAGTTATCGATCTATATCGATGGGAGATTTGCAACCACAGTCAGAGATACTATTGATATCAATCCAATCAGAGAAAAGAGAAATACCATCGTATTGCTATCTATTGCTATTGCTATTGCTACAGTTATTGCTATATTATTCATGTTTCAGAGTTGATGGTATTTATGATTTCAAAGTCATGTTTTACAGAGTATATTGTATCATTGCTATGTTAGAGTTCCACTTGCTGAGATTTATTCTCATTTCAGTTATTTTCATGTGATGCAGTTAAGAGTGACCGACCAGGACAGTGATCGTGGATGGGGGTCATATGCATACACCGTTGGAAGGAAGATTATTTTGTATCATTTTGGGACATGATCATAGAAATAATTGTTTTGCATTTTGTATATCATTGAATGATCATGTATTTATTTTGTAAACATTTTTATGAAATGTATTTTGAAACTCCTTCCATATTTTAAAGAAAATTTTAAATTCCGATGTATTATTTTATTGTTACGGGTCAGGGTGTCACATTTAGTGGTATCAGAGCGGTGTTCTTCGGACCAATGCATATGACTTCGTCTACTTTCAACTGTCCGGGTATGTTTTCTTTGCATCTATCTATTCATTGTTATATATTGATTGGTGTCTTGTGAGCACATTGTAGAGTATGCAACCTAAGAGGAAAGCAGTAGAGGGTGAGGATAGTTCTTCCTCTAGAGTTGTCGATGAGTTCGGCAAGTTGCTTAAGGAGCAGGATAAGGTGCATAGCGAGCAGATTCAGCAGCTCATTCGTATGCAGGGTACTGGACAGGGTAGAGGCCAAGGTAGAGTTCCAGTTGCTCAGGTTGTTGGCACTGATTCCGTATTTTCTGCTTTCAAGAGGATGGATCCACCGGAATTCGCAGGTAGCACCGATCCGTTAGTTGCTGTCGAGTGGGTCAAGGCTTTAGAAGCGATCTTCGATCATCTCCAGTACGAGGACAAAGACAGGATCAGTTGTGCTATTTTCATGTTGGTTATGGCTGCCCGCATTTGGTGGAATGCGACCAAGGTTGGTGTGACTGTTGCGACGCTGAAGTGGTCAGAGTTCACGGACTTGTTCTACGACAAGTACTTTCCCGATGCACTTTGAGCGAGGAAGGTTACGGAGTTCTTGGAGCTTCGTCAGGGGAGCTTGGATGTCGGTGAGTATATTCTCAAGTTTGAGGAGGGTTGCCTATTTGCTCCGTACATTGCTTCCAATGACAAAGATAAAGGCGCTCATTTCATTCGAGGCCTTAGAGCTGAGATTAGTCGTGATATCAACATGTCCAAGGCCGTTACTTTCAAGGAGATTGTGTCCAAAGCATTATTGGCCGAGCAAGATGAGAAGGACATCACCAGAGAGGCAGGAGAGGCATCAAGCTGTTGTTCAGAGAGGCCAGGGCTCGAATCAGAGGGGCAGGGATCGTTTCAAGGGCAAGGGCAAGATGGAGTCGAGTCCTAGACCACCGCTAGTTTCAGTTGATCCCGAGAAGCCACTTTGCTCTAAGTGTGGCAAGCATCATCGAGGAGAGTGCAGATTGGCACTCATACCTGTTATCGTTGTGGCACAGCAGGCCACGTTGCCAGAGATTGTCCACGAGGAGCTAGCCAAGGGAAGGTGCAGGGTCGTATCTTTACGATGACCAAGGAAGGTATTAATCATGATTCTTCATTGATCTCTAGTACTATTTTGATTTCAGGCAGAGTAGCTACGACTTTGATAGATACTGGTACTACTCATTCTTTTATGTCTGAATTGTTTTTGAGATCTTTGGGTATAGTTCCTTCTGTTCTTCCCCTCCAGCTTAGTGTTGTTTTGCCTTCGGGAGATGTCTTGTGCCCGACATCGATTGTGTTTGCGTGCCCTGTTCGTATTGAGGAGCGAGTTGTCTTCGCTGATTTGATTGTTATCCCTATGGTTGCCTTTGATGTTATTCTTGGCATGGATTGGCTTTCGACTTACCGTGCAGTTATCGATTGTGTTGCTAAGAAGGTGACTTTTGCAGATGAATGCCAGGGAGGAATTCTCGCCAGCACAGGTACTTCGCTGGTCCTTCCTTTTATTTCTTGCTTTGAGGCTGAGAGATTGTTGTGTAGAGGTTGCGATGGGTTTCTTGCTTCTATTGTGGATGTTGATAGATTGATTAAGTTGAATGTAGATGATATTGATGTGGTGAGAGAGTTTGCTGATGTGTTTGAGGATGATGTTCCGGGTTTGCCGCCGGATAGAGATGTTGAGTTTGTGATCGATTTAGCTCCAGGTACGGTTCCTATTTCTAAGGCTCCGTACCGTATGGCCCCTACCGAGATGAAGGAGTTGAAGACTCAGTTGCAGGATCTTTTAGACAAGGGCTTTATTCGTCCGAGTTCTTCGCCTTGGGGAGCTCCGGTTCTATTTGCCAAGAAGAAGGATGGTTCTTTGCGACTGTGTATCGACTACAGGGAGCTTAACAAAGTAACTGTCAAGAACAAGTATCCGTTGCCTCGGATAGATGATTTGTTTGATCAGCTCCATGGTGCTACTGTCTTTTCGAAGATTGATCTTCGGTTTGGCTATTATCAGTTGAAGGTTAGGGAGTCAGATATCCCTAAGACAGCGTTCAGGACCAGGTATGGTCACTATGAGTTTCTCGTGATGTCTTTTGGTTTGACCAATGCCCCTTCAGTCTTCATGGATTTGATGAACCGAGTGTTCAAGCCTTATCTGGAAAGCTTTGTCATTGTCTTCATCGACGATATCTTGATCTATTCCAAGACCAGAGAGCTTCATGCAGAGCATCTCAGAGTGGTTCTTCAGTTGTTGCGAGAGAAGAGGTTGTTTGCAAAGCTGAAGAAGTGTGAGTTTTGGTTGGATCAGATTTCTTTTCTAGGCCATGTTGTTTCGAGGGATGGCATTGCTGTTGATCCATTGAAGATAGAGGCGATTCAGAATTGGCCTATTCCTACTTCTGTTTCAGAGGTACGCAGTTTCCTTGGTTTGGCGGGTTACTATCTTCGTTTCATTTCATATTTTTCCAAGATTGCCCTGCCATTGTCCAATCTGACGAGGAAGACTGTGAAGTTCAAGTGGTCTTTTGATTGCCAGAGTGCATTTCAGGAGTTGAAGGATAGATTGACGACAGCTCCTGTTCTTTCTTTGCCCAGTGGTTCTGAGGATTTTGTTGTCTATACCGATGCGTCGAAGAGAGGCCTTGGTGCAGTTCTGATGCAGCGAGGTAAGGTCATTGCCTATGCTTCTCGCCAGTTGAAAGACTACGAGAAGAATTATCCGATGCACGATTTGGAGCTAGCAGCTGTGGTTTTCGCCCTGAAGATTTGGAGACATTATCTGTATGGCGAAAAGTGTGAGATCTTCACAGACCACAAGAGTTTGAAGTATCTGTTTTCGCAGAAAGAGCTCAATATGCGGCAGAGGAGGTGGTTAGAGCTTGTCAAAGATTATGATGTGACGATCAGTTACCACCCAGGGAAGGCGAATGTTGTGGCCGATGCTTTGAGCCGGAAGTCGAGTTCTTCCTTGAGTTCTTTGATTCAGAGGCCATTGTTGATGGACTTGCATCGAGAGGAGATTTCTTTGGTAGTTCCGGGAACCATTGCTCGCCTTTCAGCGTTGGTCATTCGACTACATTGACGGACAGGATTCGTAGAGAGCAGTCGACTGATGTTCAGTTGGCAGAGTTGAGAGCTAGAGCTGAGGAGAGGGGTAACTCAGAGTTTGGTTCGAATGGTGATGGTTTGGTGACTTCCAGAGGCCGTATTTGTGTTCCTGTTGGCGACGATATTCGACGAGACATTCTGACAGAGGCTCATACCGCGCCATATTCTATTCATCCAGGCAGCACGAAGATGTATCAGGATCTTCGTCGACTCTATTGGTGGCCAGGTATGAAGAAAGATGTTGCTTTGTTCATTTCTCAGTGCCTTACTTGTCAGAAGGTGAAGATTGAGCACCAGAGACCTGCTGGGACATTGCTATCTTTGTCGATTCCTCAGTGGAAGTGGGAGCACATTACGATGGATTTCGTGACTGGTCTTCCCAGAGTTCAGAGAGGTTATAATTCCATTTGGGTCATCGTTGATCGATTGACCAAGTCAGCGCACTTTCTCCCAGTCAAGACGACGTACTCCATGAACCAGTATGCCGAGGATTATATTGCAGAGATTGTTAGACTTCATGGTGTGCCTGTGTCGATTGTGTCTGATCGTGACCCCAGATTTACCTCCGAGTTTTGGAAGAGTCTGCACAGAGCTATGGGTTCGCGGTTAGCGTTTAGTACAGCATATCACCCTCAGAGCGACGGTCAGTCAGAGAGAGTCATTCAGATTCTTGAGGATATGCTCAGAGCTTGTACTATTGATTATTCTGGTAGCTGGGATTCTAAATTGCCACTTGTGGAGTTCACGTACAACAATAGCTACCAGGCGTCGATTGGGATGGCACCGTATGAGGCTCTTTATGGCAGGAAGTGCAGATCCCCTTTGTTTTGGGATGAGGTTGGAGAGAGGAAGATGTTGGGTCCCGAGTTGGTCCAGCAGACGGCCGATGTTGTTGCAGTTATCCGTGAGAGGATGAAGACTGCGCAATCGAGACAGAAGAGCTATGCAGATGTTCGGCGTAGGCCGTTGCAGTTCGAGGTTGGTGATCACGTGTTCTTGAAGATAGCACCTCTCAAGGGTGTGATGCGATTTGGCAAGAAGGGCAAGTTGAGTCCGAGATTTATTGGCCCTTTTGAGATATTGGACAGAGTTGGTGACAGAGCCTACAGATTAGCCCTACCGCCCGATCTTGATAGAGTCCACTAATTTGTTTCATGTTTCGATGCTCAGGAAGTATATTGCAGATCCTTCCCATGTTCTTCACCATGAGCCATTGGACTTGACGCCGAATTTGACTTACCAAGAGATTCCGATTCAGATTCTGGATCGCACAGTTAGAGTATTGAGGAACAAAGAGATCGGCATCGTTAAAGTCCTTTGGAGGAACCATTTGATCGAGGAGGCTACGTGGGAACCAGAGGATGAGATGAGAGAGAGGTATCCTGAGTTGTTCGTGCAGTGACGTCAATTTCGTGGACGAAATTCCTCTAAGGAGGGGAGATTGTAATAGCCGAGCCCGGTGTACGGTACGGTTTAAGCTTTGTATGTGTTATTGGGTTATGTGATTAGATGATTAGAGTTGTGTTTTGGGCCTATAGTATTATTGGTTATTGTTTTATTGAGGTGTTAGTTGGTGTTGATTGTTCGTTTCAGCGTTTCGGATCGATTTTAGTTGATTTAGTTACTGTTCATTGCCGTGAGTAGAGTGCACCCGCGCTCTTAGAGGAGTGCCCCCGCGGTGTACTATTCATAATTTTGGATTTGGAAGGCCGTGGCATCACCGCACCCGCGGCAGTGCAAGGACCGCACCCGCGGTAGAGACCGCACCCGCGGTAATTAGCAGCACCGCACCCGCGGTCATCGTGCATGGATTTATTTGTGTTGCCGTGAGCTTAGCGCACCTGCGGTGCTTGTGGCAGCGCACCCAGCGGTGTAAAGTATGGGCGAGGTTTTTTTAAGGGCTTTTTGGGAGTTGTTGGCCATACCTACCTATCTTCTGTCCTCCATTTCCCGATTTTCTCTCTTTTAGGCCAGGGTTTTCATCCATTTCAATTGCTGTCCCACCTTTGATTCTTGGCTTTGTTTCGATTTCCGACTTGAGATCAATCGTTCTCCGTGGATATAAGGAAGCTTAGGTAAGTTCTTTGGTGCGATTCTAATCATAGTTTTCGAGTTAATGCGGGTTATTGTGTTTGATGTTTTGATGGTGCTAATGATTATGTACTGGAGTTTGGACTTAGAGTCTGATATTGGTGTTCTTTATGGATTATTGTTGTAGGTGGTGTACCAAGAGTATAGTTTGGAGGTGTTCTATTGGTTGTAAGTGGAATTTCATCCCTTTGCTCACATGATGTTATATGTATTGTGTTTTAAAGATTTTAAAGTGATATTCCCTTCAATTGATTCATTGTTATGTATTGATCCCATTGATTATCTATTGGAGGCATTGATGTCTCACTATTGTTAAAAAGAGAATACAAGAGAAAATAAGAGATTGTGAAACGACGGCTTTAAATGTTATTCAGAGTTCAAAGTTTTATTGGATTGATTTATCATAGTCAGAGCTTTGCATGCAATTAGTTGATCAACAACCATAGGCTTTTATCCCTCACAGTTATCGATCTATATCGATGGGAGATTTGCAACCACAGTCAGAGATACTATTGATATCAATCCAATCAGAGAAAAGAGAAATACCATCGTATTGCTATCTATTGCTATTGCTATTGCTACAGTTATTGCTATATTATTCATGTTTCAGAGTTGATGGTATTTATGATTTCAAAGTCATGTTTTACAGAGTATATTGTATCATTGCTATGTTAGAGTTCCACTTGCTGAGATTTATTCTCATTTCAGTTATTTTCATGTGATGCAGTTAAGAGTGACCGACCAGGACAGTGATCGTGGATGGGGGTCATATGCATACACCGTTGGAAGGAAGATTATTTTGTATCATTTTGGGACATGATCATAGAAATGATTGTTTTGCATTTTGTATATCATTTGAATGATCATGTATTTATTTTGTAAACATTTTTATGAAATGTATTTTGAAACTCCTTCCATATTTTAAAGAAAATTTTAAATTCCGCTGTATTATTTTATTGTTACGGGTCAGGGTGTCACATCAGCTCTCTTTGCCCTACTCAAATCATCAGCAAAATGGTATGGTTGCTGCATATTTATCAATGCAACTATCTCTGAATTCAATCCTTTGATGAACTGTTCAGCTACAGCTTCATCTTTTCCAGCTAAATAAGGGGCAAAACGCAGTAGAGTAGAGAATTTAGCAACATATCCTTCAATATTCAGTTGGCCTTGTTTCAAATTCTCAAACTCTGCTCTTTTGTCCTCTTGATACGAAACTGAGAAAAATCTTCGATGGAATTCAGCTTTAAAGACTTCCCATGTGATCACAGTACCACGCAGTTCGAATATTCCTTTGGTTGTAATCCACCAACTCCTGGTGGCCTCTCGTAACTGGTGAGGCACCAGTTTAATTCTCTGTTCATCTGGACAATCAAGTAAATCAAACAGTATTTCTATATCATCAACCCAGTTCTCACAATTTTCAGACGTCTCGATACCACTCAGAGTCGGCGGCTGAAATGACTGAAACTGTTTCAACTGTATTTCCATCGGAGTTTCTGATATATCTATCTGTTCAGTCGAAGTACCACCCCTTTCCAGAATTCTTCGAGGAGGTATATCTGCTTACCACAAGAGTTAGCACCATATGAGATAAATCAATCCCAGTCCCTTTCTGATCAGCTTACCTTCTGATCGAGAATTGGTTCTGATTTATTTTCAAACCAAATATATTACCAAATAAATTCAGATATTCAGGTAACATGTATTTTAAAGCGGTAAAACATAATCTCATGCTAGCATACATAATGTCAATCAACATTAAAATAATTCTCATGCTAGCAATCACATGCAAGGAAAGAAAACTCAATCTACCCCGCTCATTCTCTTCTATCTCAGTCTAAAGGATATATTGCTCTGATACCACCTGTTGTGGGGACCCGGATGCTAATCAGTTCCTTAATCGTCCTTAGGAATAATCCAAATAACTTTAATAAACAGGGTCTATTTTTGTAATAGTCGAGCCCGGTGTACGGTACGATTTAAGTTTTCATATGTTATAGATTTATTGATTAAGTTTGAGTTTAGTTGTGATGATTAGAGTTGTGATTATGGGCCATAGTATTGTTGGTTATTATTGTCTTGAGGTGTAGTTGTTGTTGGTTGTTCGTTTCAGAGTTTCAGATCGATTTTGGTTGCATTGTTTTGTTTCTTCGCCGTGACCATAGTGCACCCGCGCTCTTAGTTGGACCGCCCCTGCGGTCGACTGTTCATGATTTTTGATTTAGGGAAAGTATGTGACATTGTTATCCGGCACTTCTGTCACAAGATAACTTGTCTAATACATGTCATCTAATATCAAGAGAACAAGTACATCAATCAACTTAATGCGAATATCAATGCAATAAGGTAAAGTATGTGATTTAGGGAAACTCGAGTCAAACATCCCTCGAGTTGTGCAATCCCAACTCAACATTAATTTATACCTTTATCTTCTCGCTCAGAAGAAGAAGAAGAAGTCCCGACTCTATCTCGGTCCATTTCCAATCTGGTAATAACAATTGAATAGGTATAATATCAATACACAATTCAATTCAATACCTGTTCTGATTAATATTCAAATCAAAACACATAATCTGATTAATGTCAATCGACATATGGTATCACAATCCAACCTAAATCAATACCGAATCTGATCAATACCAACCAACTCATGTTTCGACAGCATAACAATACTGTCTGGATAACCCCGACAGTCCAAACATCACAAATAATAGTTACAATCCATAACCCATATCCAGTACAATCCATAATCCCATCATAATTCAACTCTGTCCGGTATAAATCAATATACCCCAAAAATTCATAACAATTCCATAATCAGTCCGTTTCTTAATCTGACTTCGATTCACGATGTCTAACATGTCAAGAACATCATATATGAATTCCATTCAATTCTAACAATAGCATAATTCAAATCGTGTCTAAACGTAATAAAACTTACGTCCAGTTGTAGCCTGTTTTGATAGGAACACAGTACTGAAGTCGTATTTAAAATCAGACGAACGGATTTCTCGCAAAAGGCGTAAGGATTTCTGGCAACCTTTCTCGACCCTCTTTCTGAATTCTGAGAAATGAGTTGCTTATCCCTTAGCATATATATATATATATATACACTCATACGCTGCATGCCATCTAAAACGTGGCACTCCTTCCAAATGCCGTTTGGCGCTCGGGCGGTAATAAAATTCCGCCCGGGCGCGAGCTCGGCTCTCGGGCGGTAAACATCTGCCGCCCGGGCGCGAGGAGTTCTGTCTCCGAAATTCCCCATTGGCGCTCGGCCGGTCGAAAACTACCGCCCGGGCGCCACACTTGATGCCCGAACCAAAATATGCGATGCATTGGCGCTCGGGCGGTGCTTTTCTACCGCTCGAGCGCCGAGGGTTCTGTCCACTTCCTTGGTTAATCATGCAACGACGCTCGATCTCGGCATAACGGTTCATTTGCGTTCTTATAACCTTAATCATGCCAATTAATCACGTCTGATTATAATGATTAAATTTCGGGCATTACAGATAAAAGCCTATGGTTGTTGATCAACTAATTGCATGCAATGCTCTGACTATGATTCAATCAATCCAATAAAACATTTGAACTCTGAATAACATTTAAAGTCGTCGTTTCACAATCTCTTATTTTCTCTTGTATTCCCTTTTAACAATAGTGAGACATCAATGCCTCCAATAGATAATCAATGGGATCAATACATAACAATGAATCAATTGAAGGGAATATCACTTTAAAATCTTTAAAACATAATACATATAACATCAAGTGAGCACAAAGGATGAAATTCCACTTACAAACCAATAGAACACCTCCAACTAAACTCTTGGTACACCACCTACAACAATAATCCATAAATAACACCAATATCAAGTCTATATCCACAAACTCAAGTCAAATAATCCATTAAACCAACAATAACAACAACCTATAACATCTCATCTCCAAAAACCATGATAGAACTCAACCAAAAACTTACCTAAGCTTCCTTATACCACGTAGAACGGCGATCTCAAGTCGAAAATCCAAACAAATCCAAGAATCAAAGGTAGGAAGCTAAAGAAATGGATGAAAACCCTTGGAAAATAGAGAGGAAATCGGAAATGAAGGGGAAGATGAGGATAAGGTATGGCCAACAACTCCAAAAAGTAGCTAAATATCTCGCCCATACTTATACCGCGGGTGCGCTGCCACAAGCACCGCGGGTGCGCTAAGCTCACGGCACAACAAATAAATTCCATGCACGATGACCGCGGGTGCGGTGCTGCTAATACCGCGGGTGCGGTCTCTACCGCGGGTGCGGTCCTTGCACTGCCGCGGGTGCGGTGATGCCACGGCCTTCCAAATCCAAAATGATGAATAGTAAACCGCGGGGGCACTCCTCTAAGAGCGCGGGTGCACTCAAGCCACGGCAATGAATAGTACTAAATCAACAAAAATCGATCCGAAACGCTGAAACGAACAATCAACACCAACTAACATCTCAATAAAACAATAACCAATAATACTATGGCCCAAAACACAACTCTAAACATCTAATCACATAACCCAAATAAACATACAAAACTTAAACCGTACCGTACACCGGGCTCGGCTATTACATGATATCCCTAAGACGGCGTTCAGGACCAGGTATGGTCACTATGAGTTTCTCGTGATGTCTTTTGGTCTGACCAATGCCCCTTCAGTTTTCATGGACTTGATGAACCGTGTGTTCAAGCCGTTTTTGGATAGCTTCGTCATTGTCTTCATCGACGACATCCTGATCTATTCTAAGACCAGAGAGCTTCATTCAGAGCATCTCAGAGTTGTTCTTCAGTTGTTGAGAGAGAGGAGGCTGTTTGCCAAGTTGAAGAAGTGCGAGTTTTGGTTGGATCAGATTTCTTTTCTAGGCCATGTCGTTTCAAAGGATGGTATAGCAGTTGATCCAGTGAAGAATGAGGCGATTCAAAAGTGGCCTATTCCTACCACTGTCTCTGAGGTACGCAGTTTCCTTAGTTTGGCAGGTTATTATCGTCGTTTCATTTCAGATTTTTCCAAGATTGCCCTGCCATTGTCCAACCTGACGAGGAAAACTGTGAAGTTCGAGTGGTCCATTGATTGCCAGAGCGTATTTCAGGAGTTGAAGGATAGATTGACGACAGTCCCTGTTCTTTCATTGCCTAGTGGTTCTGAGGATTTTGTTGTCTATGCTGATGCGTCGAAGAGAGGCCTTGGTGCAGTGTTGATGCAGCGAGGTAAGGTCATTGCTTATGCTTCTCGCCAGTTGAAGGATTACGATAGGAATTATCCGACGCATGATTTAGAGCTGGCAGCTGTGGTTTTGGCCCTGAAAATCTGGAGACATTACTTGTATGGCGAAAAGTGTGAGATTTTCACGGACCACAAGAGTTTGAAGTATCTGTTTTCTCAGAGAGCGCTCAATATGCGACAGAGGAGGTGGTTAGAGCTTGTCAAAGACTATGATGTGACGATCAGTTACCACCCAGGGAAGGCGAACGTTGTGGCGGACGCCTTGAGTCATAAGTCGAGTTCTTCCTTGAGTTCTTTGATCCAGAGGCCATTGTTGATGGATTTGCAGCGAGAGGAGATTGCTTTGGTAGTTCCGGGACTATTGCTCGCTTATCAGCGTTAGTCATTCGGGCTACATTGACGGACAGGATCCGTAGCGAGCAGACTGACGATGTTCAGTTGATAGAGTTGAGAGCTAGAGCAGAGGAGAGAGGTAACTCAGAGTTTGCGTTGAATGGTGATGATTTGGTGACTTTCAGAGGCCGTATCTGTGTTCCTATTGGCGATGATATTCGGCGAGACATTCTGACAGATGCTCATGCCGCGCCATATTCGATTCATCCAGGCAGTACGAAGATGTATCAGGATCTTCGTCGACTCTATTGGTGGCCAGGTATGAAGAAAGATGTTGCTTTGTTCATTTCTCAGTGCCTTACTTGTCAGCAGGTGAAGATTGAGCACCAGAGACCTGCTGGGACATTGCTATCATTGCCGATTCCTCAGTGGAAGTGGGAGCATATTGCGATGGATTTCGTGACTGGTCTTCCCAGAGTGCAGTGAGGTTTCAATTCCATTTGGGTTATCGTTGATCGATTGACCAAGTCAGCGCACTTTCTTCCAGTCAAGACGACGTACTCCATGAACCAGTATGCCGAGGATTACATAGCAGAGATTTTTAGGCTTCATGGTGTGCCTGTGTCGATTGTGTCTGATCGTGACCCCAGGTTTACTTCAGTGTTTTGGAAGAGTTTGCACAGAGCTATGGGTTCGCGGTTAGCGTTTAGTATAGCTTATCACCCTCAGAGCGACGGTCAGTCAGAGAGAGTCATTCAGATTTTAGAGGATATGCTCAGAGCTTGTACTATTGATTATCCGGGTAGCTGGGATTCTAAGTTGCCTTTGATTGAGTTCACGTACAATAACAGTTACCAGGCGACGATTGGAATGGCACCGTATGAGACACTTTATGGCAGGAAGTGCAGATCGCCATTGTATTGGGACGAGGTTGGTGAGAGGAAGATGTTGGGACCAGAGTTGGTCCAACAGACAGTCGACGTTGTTGCTGTGATCCGAGAGAGGATGAAGACGGCGCAGTCGAGACAGAAGAGCTACGCTGATGTGAGGCGTAGGCCGTTGCAGTTTGATGTCGGCGATAATGTGTTTCTGAAGATAGCACCTCTCAAGGGTGTGATGAGATTTGGCAAGAAGGGCAAGTTGAGTCCGAGGTTTATTGGTCCATTTGAGATATTGGACAGAGTTGGTGATCGAGCCTACAGATTAGCCTTATCGCCAGATCTTGACAGAGTTTACAATGTGTTTCATGTTTCGATGCTCAGGAAGTATATTGCAGATCCTTCCCATGTTCTTCACCACGAGCCATTGGACTTGACGCCGAATTTGACTTATCAAGAGATTCCGATTCAGATTCTGGATCGCAGAGTTAGAGTTTTGAGAAACAAAGAGATCGGCATAGTTAAAGTCCTTTGGAGGAACCATTTGATCGAAGAGGCTACGTGGGAACCAGAGGATGAGATGAGAGAGAAGTATCCTGAGTTGTTCGTGCAGTGACGTCAATTTCGCGGACGAAATTCCTCTAAGGAGGGGAGATTGTAATAGCCGAGCCCGGTGTACGGTACGATTTAAGTTTCGTTTGTTTATTTGGGTTATGTGATTAGATGTTTAGAGTTGTGTTTATGGGCTATAGTATGCTTGGTTATTGTTGTCTTGAGGTGTTAGTTGTTGTTGGTTGTTCGTTTCAACGTTTCGCATCGATTTTAGTTTCTTGGAAATTGTTCATTGCCGTGACCAGAGTGCACTTGCGCTCTTAGAGGAGTGCCCCCGCGGTGTACTATTCATGATTTTGGAGTTGGGAAGCCGTGGCAAGACCGCACCCGCGGTAGTGCAAGGACCGCACCCGCGGTGATGACCGCACCCGCGGTGGTTGCAGCGCCGCACCCGCGGTGTTTGTGTTCCAGAATTATTGTGTTGTGCCGTGAGCTAGGCGCACCCGCGGTGCTTGTAGCAGCGCACCCGCGGTCTAGGTATGGGCGAGATTTTAAGTTACTTTTTGGAGTTGTTGGCCATACCTTATCCTTTCCCATTCCTCCATTTTCGATTTTCCTCTCTTCTTGCAAGGGTTTTCTTTCATTTCATTTGCTTCCTATCTTCGATTCGTGGATCTAGTTCGATTTTCGACTTGAGATCAAGGTTATCCGTGGTGCTAGGAAGCTAAGGTAAGTTTTTGGTAGTGTTTTCTCTTGTTTTGGGAAAGAGATGATTTGGGAGTGTTGTTTTTGGCTTGATTATTGAATTGTAGAGTTGATGTTGGTGTTATTTATGGATTATTGTTGTAGGTGGTGTACCAAGAGTATAGTTTGGAGGTGTTCTATTGGTTTGTAAGTGAGATTTCATCCCTTTGCTCACATGATTATATATGTATGGTGTTCTAATGATTTCAAAGTGTTATTCCCTTTTATTTGATCCACAGTTATGTATTGATTCGATTGTATATCTATTGGAGGCATTGTATGTCTCATTTATTAAAAAGGGAATACAAGAGAAAAGAAAGAGTTTACAAAGTGATGGTTTAAATGCTATAGAGAGTTCAAATGTTTTATTGGATTGATAGAAACATAGTCAGAGAATTGCATGCAATTAGTTGATCAACGCCCATAGGCTTATATCCCTCAGAGTTATCGGTTTATATCGATTTGGGATACGAGCACCACAGTCAGAGATACTATTGATATCAATCCAACCAGAGAAAAGAGAAATACCATCGTATTGCTATCTTATTGCTATGCTATTGCTACAGTTATTGCTACAGTATTCATGTTTCAGAGTTGATGGTATTTATGATTTCAAAGTCATGTTTTACAAAGTATACTATGTATCATTGCTATGTAGAGTTCCACTTGCTGAGTTTTTATACTCATTTCAGTTATTTTCATGTGATGCAGATAAGAGCGACGGACCAGGACGTTGACTGTGGTCAGAGGTCATATGCATACGAAGATTGGAAGGAAGTTGTTTTTGCAAGTATTTTTGGGACATGATCATAGGAATGATTGTTTTGTATTTTTGTTAAATCATTTGAATGATCATGTATTTATTTTGTAAACATTTTTATGAAATGTATTTTGAAACTCCTTCCAGTGTAAGAAAATTTTAAATTCCGCTGTATTATTTTATTGTTACGGGTCAGGGTGTCACACCTTCAGTTTTCATGGACTTGATGAACCGTGTGTTCAAGCCTTATTTGGATAGTTTCTTCATTGTCTTCATCGATGACATCTTGATCTATTCCAAGACCAGAGAGCTTCATGCAGAGCATCTCAGAGTTGTTCTCCGTTTGTTGAGGGAGAAGAGGTTGTTTGCCAAGTTGAAGAAGTGTGAGTTCTGGTTGGAGCAAATTTCTTTTCTAGGCCATGTTGTTTCGAAGAATGGCATAGCTGTTGATCCAGTGAAGATTGAGGCAGTTCAGAAGTGGCCTATTCCTACTACTGTTTCTGAGGTACGCAGTTTCCTTGCTTTGGCGGGTTATTATCGTCGCTTTATTTCAGATTTCTCCAAGATTGCCTTGCCATTGACCAATTTGACGAGGAAGACTGTGAAGTTCGAGTGGTCCATTGATTGCCAGAGTGCATTTCAAGAGTTGAAGGATAAGTTGACGACAGCTCCTGTTCTTTCATTGCCATGTGGTTCAGAGGATTTCGTTGTGTATACCGATGCGTCGAAGAAAGGCCTTGGTGCAGTGCTGATGCAGCGAGGTAAGGTTATCGCCTATGCTTCTCGCCAGTTGAAAGACTATGAGAAGAATTATCCGACGCATGATTTGGAGCTAGCAGCTGTGGTTTTCGCCTTGAAGATTTGGAGACATTATTTGTATGGCGAAAAGTGTGAGCTCTGTTAGAGTAGGTGCCCGTCGAGCCAAGTGTTGGCCGAGTGTTCACGATGAAACTCTATGTATAAGCAATCTTTATTTTAATAATATTTGAATTATTATATTGGCAAATCTTTATCTGTATACCCATGCTAGTTGCATAGATAAAGTCCTTGAATATACAAATAGTAGAAAGAATATGAGATGCTCATATGATGAGTATCATGAAACTCATATTTGGAATACTGTATATTCTAAACGGTTCCTAGTCGATTCAGCCGCCACTAAGAAGGATATAGGCCGATCGAGTTAGAGACTAGTATCTGCGATGTGAGTACCATGTTTCATTGGTAGGGGACATTGTGATGTCCGAACATGCAGATAGGTGCTCCTTGTAGAGTGCACTGAACAACCCTCCATAAAAGGACTTTCCAAGTGGTTCTCACTTATCGAGTGGAATAGTCCTAGTTTATGGTTGTACACCATTAGTCCTTATGACCCGGGACAACATTGAGACTCTATGTGCTAGAATTACACTTTGGCTTGTTTACCGACTCTCATGGGGTCATCAGGTGGCAAGGTTGGGTGTTCTGTCGAAACATATAGGAGTCGATGCATTGTAGTCGGGGATTCACCGCTTACCTTCGGGTATGGATATCCTATGTGTTCTCATGTGTATGTAGATTGAAATCTCTGATCAGAGTATGGTGGTAATTATGAAAGGGGTTTCATAGATTACACCATCAATGCAACTACAACATGACACATAGTATCGATTCATTGACAACTCTCGATAAACCAATGGTTGTCGAATCGGTCGGGATATATGAGTTGAAGGGACCGTACTGTACGCTAACCATAATTGAATGGTTCATGCAGGCACTATCATTTGATACCTAGGGAATCATGTAAGCGATGTTGCTAGGCGTTTAACATGATTCGTTGGGAGCTATCAGACTTGAGTTCTGATGTTCTATTTATCAAAGAGTTGATAAGTAAGAATGGAGCAATTGGGGTATGATTATATAAGGACATGTTTAGTCCGAATCACATGGAGATGTGAACCCACGGCTAGTTGTATCAATGAACCATTGAGGGCCACACAAGTGCTGGCTTTCTAGATCCCGTTGAGAAGTAAAAATAGTTCAATGTGTTGAACGACTTATAAATGAGTTTATAAGTGTAAGGAAAAATAGAAGTATGACTTCTATGAGAGAAATGTAAATTTTAATTTATGGAAGTGTTCCTAAATTAAAATTTGGCCAATTGAATAATGTATTTGAAAATTGTGATTTTCATAAACATTATTATGGACTAAATTAAATTAATTCAAGTGTTGAATTAATTAAACACTAGTGGACCTAGTAGAGTCCAAATAATTAAATTAATTCAAGTGTTGAATTAATTAAATTATATTGAGTCTTGTAGAGCTCAATTTAAATTAATTATTTAACTAGTGGGACTTGGGTAAATTCAAGTAATGTTTAATTAGTCTCAAATATGTTTGAGATAATTAAATTTAGTCCATGGTTTTTATTTTGATAATAAACCATATAATATGCATGCATGGGAGGTGAAGGGTTGGAGACAACTTTTGCAACTATCAAGGTTTGGCATGCTACTTTTGTCTCTACTTTTTGCAAGTCCAAGACAAGTCTCCCTTCCCCCATTCAAGACATGCAAGATGGCCGAATTCTCTATACACAATTCTCTCAAGTTTTCTCTCAATTTTTCTCTTCAAGTGTTGAGGAAGAAAAATACTTCTCCTTGAAAAATCCTTTTATTTTTCTAGTGCAAAATAAAAGGGGTTCTAGTTTGCTAGTGGTGGGCCTAATTTTGAAGGAAAGATTCAAGAACAAGGTGAAGCTTGTAGATTGTCTTGCCATCAAGAACTTAGTTGTATATCAACTAAGTTGGAGCCATCATCAACCTCAAGAGGTTGATAGGTAACTATTTCTAAACACACTATGAATGTCATTTTGGTGTTTTATTGTATTTCCTACACAAATCTATGGTGGCCGAAATATATATGCTAAAATCGAAATTTTTGTGCTTCCGTTGCGTTTCCGGCCACCGTAACCGATCCCCTTTCAAGTGGTATCAGAGCTATGGTTACGTTTTTGTGTAGCAAATACAAGATATTATGTTGAGATCGATTTCTAACCGCATGAGTGTATTTTTTGCAACAAAATACCAAGGCCTTTTTGGGGACATTTCGGGCAGCATGTTGCTGCCCGTGTCGGGCAGCTCGGGCTGCCCGAGGGGCTGCCCGAACGCCCCTCTTTTAAAAAAAAAAAAAAAAATTTTTTTTTTGCCGGAATCCGGCGACGGAGCTCCGGCGACGGCGATGACGACTAGGGTTTTCCAAAAGTGTTTTGGATTATCAAAGTATCATGGGCCTTGAGTTGTTGGGCCATTAGATGGCTAACATGTTTGTGATTTAAATGGGCCAAAACGATTTTTGGTGAAAAATAATTTTAGGGCCCTTAAGTTTAAAATAACAAAGTTGCAAATATTTTCTCATGAAATAAATATTTTAAGTTGGACTTTAAATATTTATAGTAAATGGTGATTTATAAGAAATTCGGTTATAAATAAATTAATTTGAAAGTAGACAAAGGTGTTTGTATACTTTGTTAATTTAGTTTATAATCGTGGCGGTTAGTGATTGGATCAAGATATATAATATTGGATCACTTAATTATTGTGATAATTAATTGATGGTGTATGATATGTGATATTATGCATGAAGGATGATCAAAAGCCCAAGCCCAATTTGCTAGGTGTATGCTAGGATATTTTGTATTGAATGATTGTAATAATTATAAATTTATAAAGTGGGCTTGGTTTATGGCCCGTTCCCACCCCATGAGATGTATCCCTATTTGCCATGGATATTTATTTGTAAATATTAGTATAGTGGATGATCAAGATTGGAAGATGGTGGCCATGATGATTATGAAGATCGAAGACATGTAAATATTGGAAGCTAATGTAATAGTTGCATTGCATCCCGTGCATTTACCCTAGGATTGGACCTAGGCCCGTGTTTAGCTCACACGGTCCGTTAGTATTGGGGCGATTGATCATCCTTGTTTTGTTTACTCTTTATAATATATGCATGATATGTTATAAATAATGAGTATGTGCGTTATTATTATGATAATAACAAAGTTGCATGAATCCGACAAACATACGATCAAACATGGCGAGCTTTTAAATAAAATTAATGATGAGACCTTTCAAAATTAAAAAGCCTCATTTTGAATAAGATTCAAAATTAATATCAAGCCCGAAAAGAGGAATTATAAATTTGTTTATAATTTCCTTGTCTTCCATCGACAATGGGTGCATGATGAACGCTACCCGTACTCGGGGCTCGGCTCATATTATTGGGGGAGCTTTGGGTGCCGGAAAGCTGTGACATCCATTGACATGGTGATGTGAACTACGTTGAACTCCCATGATTTCGGCTCATATTATTGGGAAAACTCATGGCGACCGTCCATTAAGGTTCAACATCGATGGGTAAGGCTTGACACGTGAAGATGAACGACGTCATATTATTGGGTCCTAATCAAACGTGAGACAAAAGTTTACGTAGAGGGTTGCATTGTGATGCAATTGGAAACTACCTTTTAGGAATTGTGATTGGCTGATATTATTCGGGATCATGATTCGCTAATTGGACCTTACGTACCTACTGAGGAAAGGAGTTTCCCGTTTTCACTAGAGGGTAGTGAAAGATGTCAAAACAGTGGGAGTAAACATTTATAAAGTTAAAGTCCATACTTTATATTTTACTAAATATTTTAAAATAGTCATTAACATTTATTTGTTTACTTTTCAGTACTATTTGACAATTTCTTCAATTCGCAATCCGCTTTCTGCCATACTCGAAATACATGTGTTAACCGGACCTAACTACCTCACTTGGCTAAGAAATCTGAAAATCGTCTTGAACTCGGAAAAGATTGCATATACACTGACTGAGTCGCCCCTGATAAGGCTCCGACTGACTGCACTCCTGAGGAATTGTAGACCTACAAGGATTGGTGTGACCATGACTTGAAGGCCAAGTGTTATATGCAGGCTTCTATGAATGATGAGCTGCAGAGGCGTTTTGAGGGTGCAAAGAGTGCTGCTGACATTCATTTGCACCTCAAGGAGCTCTTTGGTGAGCAAACTCGGCCTCTTAGTGTTAGAGTAGGTGCCCGTCGAGCCAAGTGTTGGCCGAGTGTTCACAATGAAACTCTATGTATAAGCAATCTTTATTTTAATAATATTTGAAATTATTATTTTGGCAAATCTTTATCTGTATACCCATGCTAGTTGCATAGATAAATCCCTTGAATATACAAATAGTAGAAAGAATATGAGATGCTCATATGATGAGTATCATGAAACTCATATTTGGAATACTGTATATTCTAAACCGTTCCTAGTCGATTCAGCCGCCACTAAGGAGGATATAGGCCGCTCGAGTTAGAGACTAGTATCTGCGATGTGAGTACCATGTTTCATTGGTAGGGGACATTGTGATGTCCGAGCATGCAGATAGGTGCTCCTAGTAGAGTGCACTGAACAACCCTCCATTAAAGGACTTTCCAAGTGGTTCTCACTTATCGAGTGGAAACGTCCTGGTTTATGGTTGTACACCATTAGTCCTTATGACCCGGGACAACATTGAGACTCTATGTGCTAGAATTACACTTTGACTTGTTTACCGACTCTCATGGGGTCATCAGGTGGCAAGGTTGGGTGTTCTGTCGAAACACATAGGAGTCGATGCATTGTAGTCGGGGATTCACCGCTTACCTTCGGGTATGGATATCCTATGTGTTATCATGTGTATGTAGATTGAAATCTCTGATCAGAGTATGGTGGTAATTATGAAAGGGGTTTCATAGATTACACCATTGATGCAACTACGACATGACACATAGTATCGATTCATTGACAACTCTCGATAAACCAATGGTTGTAGAATCGGTCGGGATATATGAGTTGAAGGGACCGTACTGTACGCTAACCATAATTGAATGGTTCTTGCAGGCACTATCATTTGATACCTAGGGAATCATGTAAGCGATGCTGCTAGGCGTTTAACATGATTGGTTGGGTAGCTATCAGACTTGAGTTCTGACGTTCTTGTTATCAAGGTGTTGATAAGTAAGAATGGAGCAATTGGGGTATGCTCATATAAGGACATGTTTAGTCCGAATCACATGGAGATGTGAACCCACGGCTAGTTGTATCAATGAACCATTGAGGGCCACACAAGTACTAGCTTTCTAGATCCCGTTGAGAAGTAAAAATAGTTCAATGTGTTGAACGGCTTATAAAGGAGTTTATAAGCGTAAGGAAAATTAGAAGTATGACTTCTATAAAGGAGAAAATTAGTTCAATGTGTTGAGCGGCTTATAAATGAGTTTATAAGCGTAAAGAAAAATAGAAGTATGACTTCTATGAGAGAAATGTAAATTTTGATTTATGGAAGTGTTCCTAAATTAAAATTTGGCCAAGTGAATAATATATTTGAAAATTGTGATTTTCATAAGCATTATTATGGACTAAATTAAATTAATTCAAGTGTTGAATTAATTAAACACTAGTGGACCTAGTAGAGTCCAAATAATTAAATTAATTCAAGTGTTGAATTAATTAAATTATATTGAGTCTTGTAGAGCTCAATTTAAATTAATTATTTAACTAGTGGGACTTGGGTAAATTCAAGTAATGTTTAATTAGTCTCAAATATGTTTGAGATAATTAAATTTAGTCCATGGTTTTTACTTGGATAAAAACCATATAATATACATGCTTGGGAGGTGAAGAGGTGGAGATTACTTTTGAATAAAAAATTGCATGGCATGCAACTTTTTCACTTTTGCTTTTTGCAACACCAAGACATGCAATTAACTCATTCTCCCTCTCCCTCCAAGCATGATGGCCGAAAACATCAAACTATTATCTCCTCCATTTTTTCTCTCTTTTGTTCTTCAATTGTTGGAGATCAAAAACACTTCTCTTTGAAAAATCCTCATATTTTTCTAGTGCAAAATATGAGGGGATCTACCTAGTTGGTGGTGGGCTTAATAGTTGAGCAAGGAGTGCTCATTGGAAAGCTTGAAGATAGTTTCTACCTTTCAAGAGCTTTGTTGTTTGACAACAAAGTTGGAGCCATAATCAATCTCTTGAGATTGATAGGTATATTTCTTTAAAACACCCTATGTATGACATTTTTGTGTTTTATTGTATTTGTTGCACAATTTCTTGGGGTGGCCGAAATTTCTATGTAAAAATTAAAATTTTTTACTTCCGTTGCGCTTCCGGTCACCGTAACCGATCCCCTTTCACTTAGGCATGCTACCGTCAAGGAGCTAATCACTTTGCGCATGCGAGATGGGGCCTCGGTCCATGAGCATGGCCTAAAGTTGATTGGACTCGTGGACAAGCTTGTTGGCATGGATTTGATGTTGCCTTCGGAGTTGACCACCGACGTGTTGCTGTTATCGCTGCCTAGCTCGTTTGATCCTTTTGTGGTGAATTTCAATATGAACAAGATGGAACCGACCCTTGAAGAGTTGGTGAACATGCTTGTAACTTTTGAGTCCACCATCAAGAAAGAGAAGTCGGTTCTTTATGTGGGTTCTTCATCTGGTACGAAGAACGATCCACGTGGGAAGAGGAAGAAGCGTTCTTTCCAACGTCCCAAGAAGAACGTGCCCTTGAATAGGCAAGCTCCGAGTCCCGTTGTGGTAGCTACACCAGATAAAGCTAACAAGACTGTTGATATTTGTCATCACTGCAAGAAGCCTGGACATTGGAGGCGTAATTGCAAGGAATATCTTGCCCAGAAGGGTTCTGGAAAGGGTATGTTCTATATTGAAGTAAACATTTCAATTAACTCTACTTCTTGGGTATTGGATACCGGCTGTGGCTCACATCTCTGTAATGATTTGCAGGTGATGGGAAGAAGTAGGAGGCTCCGGGAAGGTGAGACCTTCTTAAGGATGGGCAATGGGGCAAGGGTTGCTGCCAAGGCTGTAGGAGATGTTTACTTGCATCTGAACAATGATTTTAAGTTTGTTTTGAGAGATGTTTTGTTTGTACCAGATTTGGTGAAAAACATTATTTCCATTTCTATGTTGGACAAATATGGATTTTCTTGTTTATTTAGCAAAGGTGTTTGCAACATTTACAAGAACGAATGTTTAATTGGTACCGGAGAACTTGAAAACGATCTCTACACCTTAAAATTGAAAGATATCCCACTTAACAATGTCCAAGCTGTAACAACAACAAACAAGCGCAAACAAGATACTCTTAATTCGGCACAATTATGGCATGCTCGATTAGGACATATTTCCCTAAGAAGGATGAACAAGCTAGTGGGAGTGGGCGTGTTTGATATGTCCGATATTAATGCTCTCACGACTTGTGAATCCTGTCTAAAAGGAAAGATGACCAAGATTCCCTTTAAGGGCCATGTGGAGCGAGCCAAAGGGTTATTGGATTTGATCCATACCGATGTGTGCGGTCCGCTTAGCATCACTACTAACCATGGACATGCCTACTTCATCACCTTTACAGATGACTTTTCGAGGTATGGGTATGTGTATTTGATGAAATACAAGTCTGAAGCCTTTGAAAGGTTCAAAGAATTCAGAAGTGAAGTAGAGAAGCAATTGGGACGAAGCATCAAGACACTTCGATCGGATCGAGGTGGTGAGTACTTGAGTGCCGAATTCCAAGAGTATCTTAGGGAGAATGGGATTCTCTCGCAATGGACTCCGCCTGCTACACCGCAGTTGAATGGTGTTACGGAGCGTCGTAACCGGACTTTGATGGACATGGTTCGGTCTATGATGGGGTTCACGGAGTTGCCGCCATCATTTTGGGGATATGCGCTTGAGACAGCGGCACTGTTGTTGAACAATGTCCATTCAAAAGCAGTTGACAAAACTCCATATGAGATATGGATGGGTAAGCCACCCAATTATTCTTATATTAGAATATGGGGGTGCCCTGCTTATGTGAAGCAGGTAGTGGGAGATAAATTGGATAGTCGATCCATTTTATGTTACTTTGTGGGATATCCAAAGAATTCGGTTGGATACTACTTCTATCATCCCCAAGAAACAAAAGTGTTTGTTTCTAGGAATGCAACCTTTTTGGAAAAGGAATTTCTATTGGATAGAAAAGGGAGAGATGATAGAACTCGAAGAAGTTCGAGAGACACCCACAATTATAGAACCCACACCCGAAGAGCCAAGAGAGGAGATACAAGCTCCTAGGAGATCCGAGAGAGTCTCGAGACCACCTATGAGGTATGGTCTGCTTCTTGAAGAGGACCATGATGAGCCTAACCTAGGATGTGATCCAAGGACCTTCAAGGAAGCATTATCTGATGCCGATTCATCCAAGTGGCTGGAAGCAATGGAATCTGAGATGAATTCCATGCATTCGAACCAAGTGTGGAATCTCGTGGATCCACCTGAGGGAATTGTTCCCATAGGGTGCAAATGGATTTACAAGAGGAAACTTGGGGCGGATGGGAAGGTATTGACCTTCAAGGCGCGATTGGTAGGCAAAAGGATATACTCAAAGACAAGGAGTTGACTTTGAGGAAACCTTTTCTCCAGTTGCAATGTTCAAGTCCATAAGGATTTTGCTAGCCATAGCTGCATGGTATGACTATGAGATATGGCAGATGGATGTTAAGACAGCCTTTCTTAATGGGGATATTAAGGAAGAGATTTACATGTCTCAACCCGAAGGGTTTACATCTGTCGGAAGTGAGCATATGGTATGCAAACTTCAAAGATCTATTTATGGTCTAAAACAGGCATCTAGGAGTTGGAACCTTAGATTCGATAGTACAATCAAAGAATTTGATTTTACTAAGAATCCTGAGGAACCCTGTGTGTATAAGAAGGTCAGTGGGAGTGCTGTGACATTCCTGGTGCTGTATGTTGATGACATTCTACTCATTGGGAATGATGTAGGAATGTTGCAATCAACTAAGATATGGTTAGCAAGCAAGTTCTCAATGCAAGACTTGGGTGAAGCATCTTTTGTATTGGGAATACAGATCTATAGAGATAGATCAAAAAGATTGCTTGGTCTCACCCAGTCCACATACATTGATACCATCCTGAAGCGGTTCTGGATGGATGAGTCCAAGAGAGGACATCTACCAATGTGTCATGGCGTGTCCCTATCCAAGTCCATGTCTCCCAAGACTGATGAAGAGATAGTGGCGATGACACGCATTCCATATGCATCTGCAATTGGTAGCATCATGTATGGGATGATATCTACACGTCCTGACGTGGCCTTCGCACTAAGTGTAGTGAGTAGATATCAATCGAACCCTGGTCTTCCACATTGGAAAGCTGTGAAAGACATACTCAAGTACTTGAGGAGGACCAATAAATTGTTCTTGGTCTATGGGGGTGGAGAACTAAAATTGGAAGGCTATACCGACTCTAGCTTCCAAAGCGATATTGATGACTCAAAGTCAACCTCTGGATTCATATTCATGCTCAATGGTGCTGCTGTCTCTTGGAAGAGTTCCAAGCAAGACAGTACAGCGGATTCCACCACTGAGGCAGAATACATTGCTGCATCAGCTGCAGCAAAGGAGGCAGTTTGGATTAGGAATTTCGTCCAAGAGTTGGGCGTCATTCCTAATGGAGTTGCTCCTGTCCCTGTGTTTTGTGACAACACGGGAGCGATTGCTCAAGCAAAGGAGCCGAGGTCTCATCAGAAGTCCAAACACGTATTGAGAAAGTACCACATCCTCAGAGAGATCGTGGAAAGAGGAGATGTCATGATTGACAAAGTCGACTCCGCAGATAATGTTGCTGATCCACTAACTAAGCCTTTACCAGGACCATCATTCGAGAAGCATCGCGAATCAATGGGTCTGAAGTATATGGGTAGTTGGCTCTAGTGCAAGTGGGAGATTGTTAGAGTAGGTGTCCGTCGAGCCAAGTGTTGGCCGAGTGTTCACGATGAAACTCTATGTATAAACGATCTTTATTTTAATAATATTTGAATTTATTATATTGGCGCATCTTTGTCTGTATACCCATGCTAGTTGCAAAGATAAAGTCCTTGAATATACAAATAGTAGAAAAAATATGAGATGCTCATATGATGAGTATCATGAAACTCATATTTGGAATACTGTATATTCTAAACGGTTCCTAGTCGATTCAGCCGCCACTAAGAAGGATATAGGCCGCTCGAGTTAGAGACTAGTATCTGCGATGTGAGTACCATGTTTCATTGGTAGGGGACATACTGATGTCCGAACATGCAGATAGGTGCTCCTTGTAGAGTGCACTGAACAACCCTCCATAAAAGGACTTTCCAAGTGGTTCTCACTTATCGAGTGGAATAGTCCTAGTTTATGGTTATACACCATTAGTCCTTATGACCCGGGACAACATTGAGACTCTATGTGCTAGAATTACACTTTGGCTTGTTTACCGACTCTCATGGGGTCATCAGGTGGCAAGGTTGGGTGTTCTTTCGAAACATATAGGAGTTGATGCATTGTAGTCGGGGATTCACCGCTTACCTTCGGGTATGGATATCCTATGTGTTCTCATGTGTATGTAGATTGAAATCTCTGATCAGATTATGGTGGTAATTATGAAAGGGGTTTCATAGATTACACCATCGATGCAACTACAACATGACACATAGTATCGATTCATTGACAACTCTCGATAAACCAATGGTTGTCGAATCGGTCGGGATATATGAGTTGAAGGGACCGTACTGTACGCTAACCATAATTGAATGGTTCTTGCAGGCACTATCATTTGATACCTAGGGAATCATGTAAGCGATGTTGCTTGGCGTTTAACATGATTCGTTGGGTGCTATCAGACTTGAGTTCTGACATTCTTGTTATCAAAGAGTTGATAAGTAAGAATGGAGCAATTGGGGTATGCTCATATAAGGACATGTTTAGTCCGAATCACATGGAGATGTGAACCCACGGCTAGTTGTATCAATGAACCATTGAGGGCCACACAAGTGCTGGCTTTCTAGATCCCGTTGAGAAGTAAAAAAAATAGTTCAATGTGTTGAACGACTTATAAATGAGTTTATAAGTGTAAGGAAAAATAGAAGTATGACTTCTATGAGAGAAATGTAAATTTTAATTTATGGAAGTGTTCCTAAATTAAAATTTGGCCAATTGAATAATGTATTTGAAAATTGTGATTTTCATAAACATTATTATGGACTAAATTAAATTAATTCAAGTGTTGAATTAATTAAACACTAGTGGACCTAGTAGAGTCCAAATAATTAAATTAATTCAAGTGTTGAATTAATTAAATTATATTGAGTCTTGTAGAGCTCAATTTAAATTAATTATTTAACTAGTGGGACTTGGGTAAATTCAAGTAATGTTTAATTAGTCTCAAATATGTTTGAGATAATTAAATTTAGTTCATGGTTTTTATTTTGATAATAAACCATATAATATGCATGCATGGGAGGTGAAGGGTTGGAGACAACTTTTGCAACTATCAAGGCTTGGCATGCTACTTTTGTCTCTACTTTTTGCAAGTCCAAGACAAGTCTCCCTTCCCCCATTCAAGACATGCAAGATGGCCGAATTCTCTATACACAATTCTCTCAAGTTTTCTCTCAATTTTTCTCTTCAAGTGTTGAGGAAGAAAATTACTTCTCCTTGAAAAATTCTTTTATTTTTCTAGTGCAAAATAAAAGGGGTTCTAGTTTGCTAGTGGTGGGCCTAATTTTGAAGGAAAGATTCAAGAACAAGGTGAAGCTTGTAGATTGTCTTGCCATCAAGAGCTTAGTTGTATATCAACTAAGTTGGAGCCATCATCAACCTCAAGAGGTTGATAGGTAACTATTTCTAAACACACTATGAATGTCATTTTGGTGTTTTATTGTATTTCCTACACAAATCTATGGTGGCCGAAATATATATGCTAAAATCGAAATTTTTGTGCTTCCGTTGCGTTTCCGGCCACCATAACCGATCCCCTTTCAAGATCTTCACAGACCACAAGAGTTTGAAGTATCTGTTTTCCCAGAAAGAGCTCAACATGCGGCAGAGGAGGTGGTTAGAGCTTGTCAAAGACTATGATGTGACGATCAGTTACCACCCAGGGAAGGCGAACGTTGTGGCTGATGCTTTGAGTCGTAAGTCGAGTTCTTCTTTGAGTTCTTTGATTCACAGACCTTTGCTGATGGACTTGCAGAGAGAGGATATTTCTTTGGTAGTTCCGGGGACCATTGCTCGCTTTTCAGCGTTGGTTATTCGGGCTACATTGACGAACAGGATCCGTAGAGAGTAGACTGTTGATGTGCAGTTGTTAGAGTTGAGAGCTAGAGCTGAGGAGAGGGGTAACTCAGAGTTTGCGTTGAATGGTGATGGTTTGGTGACTTTCAGAGACCGTATTTGTGTTCCTGTTGGCGATGATATTCGGCGAGACGTCTTGACATAGGCTCATACCGCACCATATTCGATACATCCAGGCAGCACCAAAATGTATCAGGATCTTCGTAGACTTTACTGGTGGCCAGGTATGAAGAAAGATATTGCTATGTTCATTTCTCAGTGCCTAACTTTTCAGCAGGTGAAGATCGAGCACCAGAGACCTGCTGGGACATTGTTGTCATTGCCGATTCCTCAGTGGAAGTGGGAGCATATTACGATGGATTTCGTGACTGGTCTTCCTAGGACGCAGAAGGGTTTCAATTCCATTTGGGTTATTGTCGATCGATTGACCAAGTCAGCGCACTTTCTTCAAGTCAAGACGACGTATTCCATGAACCAGTATGCCGAAGATAATATAGCAGAGATTGTTAGACTTCACGGTGTCCCTGTGTCGATTGTGTCTGATCGTGACCCTAGATTTACCTCAGAGTTTTGGAAGAGTTTGCACAGAGCTATGGGTTCACGGTTAGCGTTCAGTACAGCTTATCACCCTCAGAGCGACGGTCAATCAGAGAGAGTCATTCAGATTCTTGAGGATATTCTCAGAGCTTGTACTATTGATTATTCTGGTAGCTGGGATTCCAAATTGCCTCTTGTTGAGTTCACGTACAATAACAGTTGCCAGGCGACGATTGGGATGGCACCGTACGAAGCACTTTATGGCAGGAAGTGTAGATCTCCATTGTATTGGGATGAGGTTGGTGAGAGGAAGATGTTGGGACCAGAGTTGGTCCAACAGACAGCCGATGTTGTTGCTGTTATCCGTGAGAGGATGAAGACTGCTCAGTCGAGACAGAAGAGTTATGCAGATGTTCGTCGTAGACCTTTGCAGTTTGAGGTTGGCGATCACGTGTTCCTGTAGATAGCACCTCTCAAGGGTGTGATGCGGTTTGGCAAGAAGGGTAAGTTGAGTCCGAGATTCATTGGTCCATTCGAGATATTGGACAGAGTTGGTGATCGAGCCTACAGGTTAGCCCTACCGCTAGATCTTGACAGAGTTCACAATGTTTTTCACGTATCGATGCTCAAGAAGTATATTGAGAATCCTTCCCATGTTCTTCGCCACGAGCCATTGGACTTGACGCCGAATTTGACGTACCAAGAGATTCCGGTTCAGATTCTGGACCGCAAATTTAAAGTTTTGAGAAGCAAAGAGATCGGCATCGTTAAATTTCTTTGGAGGAACCATTTGATCGAAGAGGCTACGTGGGAACCAGAGGATGAGATGAGAGAGAAGTATCCTGAGTTGTTCGTGCTGTGACGTCAATTTCGAGGATGAAATTCCCTTAAGGAGGGGAGATTGTAATAGCCGAGCCCAGTGTACGGTACGATTTAAGTTTTCGTATGTTATAGATTTATTGATTAAGTTTGAGTTTAGTTGTGATGATTAGAGTTGTGATTATGGGCCATAGTATTGTTGGTTATTATTGTCTTGAGGTGTAGTTGTTGTTGGTTGTTCGTTTCAGCGTTTCGGATCGATTTTGGTTGCATTGTTTTGTTTCTTGGCCGTGACCATAGTGCACCCGTGCTCTTAGTTGGACCGCCCCTGCGGTCGACTGTTCATGATTTTTGAGTTGGTGAGCCGTAGCATCACCGCACCCGCGTTGGCATGGGACCGCACCCGCGGTATTAGCAGCGCCGCACCCGCGGTCGTAGTGTTTCAGAATTTGGTGGTTTTGCCGTGAGCATGGCGCACCCGCGGTGCTTGTTTGATCGCACCCGCGGTCATGCATTATTGAGGTATGGGCGAGATATTTAGTACCTTTTGGATGAGTTGACTTCATTTTCACCTTTCCCTTTCCTCTCAATCTCGTTTTTCTCTCTTAGAACCTTTGATTCTTGGATTTAGTTGGAGTTTCGAGTTGAGATCGAAGTTCTTGATTGCTCTTGGAAGCTTAGGTAAGCTTTTGGTGGATTTATTTCTTGGTTTTTGGAGAGAAGATATTGTAGGTTTGTTGTGTTTATGGATTTATGGATTATTTGGCATAAGTTCTTGGATATCGAGTTGATGTTGGTGTTATTTATGGATTATTGTTGTAGGTGGTGTACCAAGAGTTAGATTCAAGGTGTTATTGTGGTTTGTAAGTGGAATTTCATCCCTTGTGCTCACATGATTATATATGTATTGTGTTTCAAAGATTTTAATGTGTTATTCCCTTCACTGGTTTCATAATTATGTATTGATTCACTTGTATACCTATTGGAGGCATTGTATGTCTCAATTGTATTGAAAAGGGAATACAAATAATATAGTTTCCAAAGTGTTTGATAATGTCAAAGAAAGAGTTCAAATGTTTTATGGATTGATAGATACATAGTCAGAAATTGCATGCAATTAGTTGATCAACGACCATAGGCTTATATCCCTCAGAGTTATCGGTTTATATCGATTGGGATACGAGCACCACAGACAGAGTTACTATTGATATCAATCCAACCAGAGTAAAGAGAAATACCATCTCATTGTTATTGCTATTGCTATGATATTCATGTTTCAGAGTTGATGGTATTTAATGATTTCAAAGCTATGTTTTACAGAGTATGATATGTTCATTGTTATGTAAGAGTTCCACTTGCTGAGTTTTATACTCATTTCAGTTATTTTCATGTGATGCAAATAAGAGTGACGGGCCAGGACGTTGACTGTGGATTGGGGTCATATGCATACGAAGATTGGAAGGAAGTAGTTTGTTTTGCAAACAATATTTTGTACATGATCATTAAAATGATGTTTTGTATTTTGATGTATCATTTAGTTGATCATGTTGATACTTTTGATGATATTTGGAAATGTATTTTGAAACTCCTTCCAATTGTAAGAAAATTTTAAATTCCGCTGTATTTTAATTGTAACGGGTCAGGGTGTCGCAATTTTTTAAAAAAATATAAAGCGAAAACGTAATGTAATTCAATTCAAATTACATATTAAACATAACCATACAATTATTGCATTATCTACAATAATTCAACTAGGTTCAACTACATATCCGTACTAAATCCTAAGTTGCTTCTGATCCCGGATCTCCACGCTATCTAGTCCAGCTTCGTTCTCTTCTTGACCCTGATCCTATCCCACCTGTTGCCATGCACACATACAAACAAGACAACAGCCGGATAGCTCCGGTGAGAATTATATTCTCAGTTTAAACCATGTATACATGCAATCATAAAAACAATATAAAAGCATGTAACAGATATTCCTAACATGTATCAAAATCAGAAACATGAATCAGATATTTAGCACATGTATTATAATCCTAAACATGAATCAACATCAATAATAAATCATATTCTAAACATGTACCATTATCAGGAACATAATTCAATATCAAGCAATGAATCACTCTTCGTGATTCTCAGACTCCGACTCGACTCAGTCCTAATCTAGGGATCCCGGTTTCCAGATGTGGTGTTCCTATATCGAATTCCGTAATAGAAGAAATTCCGATTCTATTTACTCGATATAACCAATTATGGTGTTCCTATATCGAATTCCGTAATAGAAGGAATTCCAATTCTATTTACTCGATATAACCAAACATCCGGTGTCCTGACCTAACCGTCATGGACTATGGCCACATAGCCGATATCCTATCTTGTGACATTGTGCAATGTGCCCGTAGCGATCCCGCCACTACCAGGCGCTTCTGTCACAAGAGTACGACATTATCTTGTGGCATCGTGTCATGTGCCCGTGGCGATCCCGCCACTATCAGGCACTTCTGCCACAAGATTTCTCGTCTAATACCTGCTATCTATCAATCAAGAAAACAAGCATATCAACTCCTTCATTGCAAATATCTATGCAATAAAATAAAGTATGAGATTTAGGGAAACTCGAGCCAAACCTCACTCGAGTTGTGCAATCCCAACTCAACATTAATTTATACCTTTATCTTCCCGATCTGACAAAGATGAAGTCTCACATTCAACTCTGTCCATATCCAATCTGATAATGACAATCGAATATGTATAATATCAATATACAACTCAATTCAATACCAGTTCTGATCAATATTCAAATCGAAATATACGCTGATCGATATGAAATCAAGATACAATCTAATCCATATCGACAATATCACGATATAATCGAAATCCACTACTGACTCTGATCAATATAAATCAAATGATGTTTCAACGGCATAACAATACAATCTTGATAACTCCGTCAGTCCAAACATCGCAGATATAATACCAGAACTCATAATTAATATCAGTAGGAATCATAATCTCAATGATGATATAAATCTGATATCGATTCTCAATCAAATTGACTCCGAAAATCATAACAATTACATAATCAGTCTGTTTCTCAATCTGACTTCGATTCTATGATGTTTAACATGACAAGAACATCATATATGAATCCTATTCAATTCTGACAATAGCATAATTTCAAAACATGTCAAAACATAGCAAAACTTACGTCCTGTTGTAGCTTGCGCCGATAGGAACTCAATACTGAAGTCGGATTTAAAATCAAACAGACGGTTCGCTGGTAAATAAATTTCGAAACTCACGGACGAAGCCTTTTCCCCAAAGCTTTCTCTTACCTTTTCTTTTCTGGTAATTGACGTTTGTATGTGTATGTATATATATATATATATACACGTTGCACAATTAAGGCCAAATGGCTTGTCCTTGTTCTGCATGACTCGCGCATGTGCGCCGTTTACGTCGCGCATATGCGCCAAACATTCTGCCCTCCTCGCGCATGTGCGCCATCTAGGTCGCGCATATGCGCCGAAAGTTCTGTCCAGATGTTCAACTGAACATCTCAAAAATTCTGTCCAGATTTTCAACTGAACATCTCCTTGGCAACTCGCGCATATGCGCGCCTCTCTTCGGCGCATATGCGCGAGGTCCTCTGAAAATTATCCTAGGCTACTGGACACCTCGCGCATATGCACGCCCTCACGCCGCGCATATGCGCGGGGTATTCTGCCAAAACCGCGCATGGTTCGCGCACTAGATCGCGCATGTGCGTGCATGGCATTTCCCTCGCACATAATTCGCGTCTTTTCTCGTCTTTCCCGGTCCTCTCCGTTCCGTCTATAATCACTTCAATTAATCAAGAAATCATCCCAGATTAATCTCAGATTACGGTAAATATACCCAAATCATTTCATATTACGGTAATTAAATTCTCGGGCCTTATAGTGTTTTTGGGAAACTCAAGTCAAATCTGACTCGAGTTGTGCAATCCCGAATCAACATTGATTTATACCTTTCATTCTGTCAATCTTATACAGTCGAAGTCTTGAATTCAAAGCTATCAATGTCACTCGAATCTGAAATGACATATCGAGAAATACAGTATCAATATACAACTCAATTCAAGACTTGTTCTGATCAATACTCAAATCAAGACATAATCAGATCAATGTCAATGACATAACGGTACAATCTCCATCAATACTGAATCTGATCAATATCAATTTACTGCTGTTTCGATGGCATAACAACACAATCTCGATAACCCCGTCAATCTCAACATCACAGATATAATACCACAACTCATAATCGATATCAATATAACTCATAATCTTAACAATAACATATCATAATCTCAAATCTGTACAATCTCGAAATACCGGCAATACAATATCAGTATATACAAATCAAAAACTCATCTGATCCAAATCTGAATAATATCAATTTACCCAGCAATACCATATCAATCAGATATCAATCCCCACATTTCATAATTGATAACAACACAATTCTTATATCAAATCGGTCTAATCATAATCAAATCAACTCTAAAAATTCATAACAATTTCATATGGTATCTGTTCTTTGATCTGGTTTCAATTATACGATGTCTACTCTATCAAGAACACCATATATGAATCATATCCGATTCTTTTAATATCATGTTTTCAAATCATAACAAAAATCAATAAAACTTACGTCCAGTTGAAGCTATCTTCAACAGAATTACAGTACTGAAGTCGGATTGAAATTAGAACGGGCGAATCTTGCGTAAATCACAAATCTAAAAGGTGAAAAGGCGTAAGGATTTTCAGCTGTTTCTTCCGTGCTTCTTTCTGAATGAATTGAAGGGAACTGATATATATGTATATCAAGTTGCATGACCATGATATGTGGCTTATTCTTCAAGCACTTCATTCGGCGCACGGGCGGCCGGAAAGTACCGCTCGAGCGCAGAACTTGCTGTCCGGATCCTTAGCATATTATCCATTGGCGCTTGGGCGGTAATTTTCTACCGCTCGGGCGCCACAGGTTCTGTTCAAATCCTACTTTTGTGGGACATTGGCGCTCGGGCGGTTATTTTCTACCGCTCGGGCGCCAAGGGTTCTGTTCAAAAATCTTGGCTTGAAATACAATGACGCCCGGCTTCTCCTTGCACGTCTTATTTTAGCTCCTGAAATCTCAATTCTGTCCATTAATCAATGTCTGATTACAGTACTAAAATCTCGGGCATTACAGAGGATGAAATTCAAAAGAACAGAGGTTTAGCTAAGAGTCTCACTACAACTCAAGACTCTATTAGCAAACGAGTTGAAGGTCTGGAGACGTCTGTATCAAGAAAAATAGACTTGCTGCAAACCACAATGCTTTCGGCTGTCTCCAGCATATCCACTACTTTCAACATCGTATCAACTGATGTTCGAAAATTATCTCTTAAAATGGATACGTTTGACAAAAAGGGAGAAGAGATTAAAGAGATTATAGAAGAACAAAAGAAGTCTTCTCGTTGAAGAGCAGTCAGTTTTGAGTAGCAGTTCTTCTTGTATTTTTGAAGTCTATCTTTTCAATTCAATCGATCAAAACATTATGTTATCTACAATGAGTTCAGTTGTGCAGTTATTATTGACTTAGTTTTGTCAAACACCATAAAGGGATAAATTGTGGAAAACTAAGTTTCGGCGTTTGACAAATTGCGAACCAACTGATTATGCAAATAACTGAACACGAGAAAACTGAAGTACGCAACTGAATGCGCAGCTAACTATCAGCAGTTGTATTCATTAACAACTATCGCCCAGCAGCTGATCTCTAAGCTATACATGTCATCAGTTGAGAACGACAACCGACAAATAGTACAACAGACTGCAACTAGTAGTGGAACGTCGCATTTCAGAGTTTTCAGTGTACGATTGTCAGAGAATATCGACGTGACAATCAATGTACATATAGATTCAAATGATATTTAGTATTATCGTTGAGAGGGAAGCCTATAAATAGGTGAAGAGAGCAGCTGAGGAAACAACACGCGAACTATTATTCTATTCAAGCTTGTTGTTACTCTGCTAAAATCACAACTCGCATTCAGATATCAAAAGCTCACTCTTATCAGATTTATCAGTAGCAATCTAGGCTATATTTACGAGCTTGCTAGCACTTTGAAATCTTTGTTAAGATTCATTCAGTTGTGTTATATTCAGTCACGTACTGTAAAAGTTATTGTGAACTAAGAGTTTCAGTTTGGCAATGTTAAGTCCAAACTGAAGTGGGTCAGTACAACATGTGTATTCGATCAAAGTCTTTTAGTGAAAATCCTATCTTCGTGATAGAAAGGGTGACGTAGGAGTTATTCTATTCTCCGAACATCCAGAAACATATCGTGTGCTTTTTATTTCAGTTATTCTATCTTTCAGTCAGTTTACTTCCGCAACTGTTTTTCAATTAAACTGATTGCTATCGACTGACGAGATACCAAGTGTCAGTTTTTCACTAGACTGAACTCATTATTCGAAAAGAATACATAATAAGTGAGTGTTAATTCAACCCCCTCCCCCCTTCTAAATACTTATCACCTACTAACCGATCTTTTCAACATCTTTAATAGTAAAGTTACCATGAATAAGCTTACCCTTACCCACAGTTTTACCTTTGGATTTGTCTCCAAAACTGATGTTTGGACCAGTGTATTTGATCAGTTGGGATAACAAAATTGCATCCCATGTCATATGACGCGAGCATCCACTGTCCAGATACTAGGTTGATTCTTTGTTTGCACCTTTCACCTGCAATCACACAAAATATATGAACTTGGTACCCACATCTATTTGGGTTCTAAACTGATTAGTCCTTTAGGAACCCAGACTTGGACCAGTCTAACTGACTTTCCAGTTGTTGTGTTCCAAATAGTTTTTCTCTGCTTGTGTGTGCTTGATGTGTAGTGTGCAAATGAAGCAACATGAGTTTCCGTTTAACTGGTTGTTCAGCCGATATATTTTCTGGATTGGCTTGCTGTTATAGTAATTGGAGTAGCCATATGAATAGTTCAGGTATTTATTGTTGAACCTTTTTGGTAACTAACTTTGTGAGTCAGCTGAAAATTTGGGTTATAACCAATACCATATCTTCTATCCTTTTTCTTATTTTCAATAGCTTGTACAACTGGTTTACTTGACTCAGGTTTTTCTTTTACCACAACTGTTTTTACAAAGTGAATATATTTCCCTTTGCTTATGTTCAGTTTTGGTTGAGCATCATTGGTGAAAGTTTCATCTTGGTTGCTGAACCCTAAACCAGTTTTATCAGTAACTGATTTTTGCTTATCTTGTATTTCAGCTAATGCAATAGATGATTTATTCTATGCTTTAATAAGCTCAGTTTGCTTTGAATTCTCAAGCAACAACTGCTGAATCATTGATTGATTCTTGGTTCCTTCATCATTCAGCTCAGCAATCTCCTGTTTAAGACTCAACAGATCAACTGATTCATCAGTTTCAGTTTTATCATCTTTGGGATCAGTTTTCTTTGCTCTGGCCCTCTCAAAAGATAAGGCAAGCTGGTGATACTCATTAACCATGTCATGAAGTGTAGAAATGAGTTCATCTCGTGTGAAATCAGTTGAACTAAAATCGAATGCCTGTTGACTGGTTGACTCTAGTTCTATGTCATCAGCCATCATACACTTGACCTGTTCATCATCATCACTGGAGCATTTCAAGCTCTCAGGTTCTGAATCATCAATATCAGATTCTACCCATTTGGACTTGCTTTCCTCAGCTAGAAGCATCTCATGTTTCTTTCTGTAAGATTTCTTGTCATCCTTAGATCTTCTCTTGTGCTCATAAGGTTTCTTTCTCTATTCATTTGAGCCTCGACTGTCCTTCCTTGGCTTGGGAAGTCCGCAATGAAATGGCCATTTTTGCCACAGTTGTAGCAAGAATTAAGTTCCTATTTGGAGTGATTTTTTTGATATTGTCTTTGAAAGTTTCCTTGATTTCTTCTCATAAATCTTCAAAATTTTCTGACAAACAGTGACATTGCATCATTTCTTAACTGATCAACAGATCTTTCAACTGAACCAGTTGGTTCTAGTTTGACAGCAGTTAGGGCAGTTGTAGGAGCTGGTGTAGAAGGTTTCCCTTCTCTGGTTTGCAACTCAAAATCATATGCTTTTAAATCTGTAAATAAATCATAAAGTTCGACCTTGTTCAGGTTTTTTGATTCTCACATTTCCATGGTCTTGACGTTCCATTCTTTGGGAAGACCTCTGACTACTTTCAGTGCTACGTCTTTATTTGAATACTCATTTCCAAGTGCATTCAGTTCATTGATTATTCCACTGATTCTTTCATCATATTCGTGCATTGATTCTCCAATCTTCATCTTGATATTGTCGAATTTTTGAACCGCAACAGATAGCTTATTCTCTTTTGTTTGATCATTGTGTTCGCAGAGCTGAATTAGTTTCTCCCAGATTTCCTAAGCAGTTTTGCACATTTTTATCTTGCTCAAAGTGACTTCATCCAGCGTTCTGTAAAAAATGACTTTAGTCACGTTGTCCAAATTAGATTTTCTCTTGTCTCCAGCTGTCCACTCATCTCTGGACTTTTCAATACGGTTTGGTGCACCGTCAGTTTTAGCAATAGCAGTATTAGCTTTCAATATTTTCATGGGTCCGTCTGTAATAACGTACCACATGTCATCGTCTTGTGCATCTAGATGACCCTGCATTCTTATTTTTCAATCATCAAAATCCTCTTTGGAGAACATTGGAATTTTGTTGAATAAAGACATGGTAATCAGTTTGTATAGAGATGTTTAGAAACAAGATTCAACTACTTTGATACCACTTGATAGGATCGGTTAGGAGATGAAAGAGTATTTAGAAGGGGGGTTGAATAAACACCTACAATTTTCACAACTTTTTCGATTGATTAGTCAGTTTAGTGTTAAACTGATACTCGGGAATCTTGTAAGTCAATATCAATCAATTAACAAAGAATTTGCGGAAATAAACTGACTGATAGATAGAACAAAAACTGAAATAAGAACACACAAGATTTTACGGATGTTCGGAGATTTCAATTACTCCTATGTCACCCATCTATCTCAAAGATATCATATTCACTAAAATACTTTGATCAATACAAGCAGTTGTACAGACCCACTTCAGTCTTGGACTTAACAATGCCAAACTGAAACTCTTAGTTACAAACTTGTTTACAGTACTCAATAGAACTGAAATCATTTAGCACAACTGATCTCTTCAAGATCAAGTATTACAGTTTGTTCTTGAAAGCTTGAAGTATAGCCTGAAAGCTATGAATATATACACTATGCATGAGCTTTGAAATCCTTAGAATATGAATAGAAAGCTTGCAAAGATTTCAGCAGAGTAACAACTCAGTTAATAGAATAATATTTGGCGTGTTCACATATGCTCTTCTCTGCTTTTTATAGGCTTCGCTTCCAACGGTAACAATTAATGTGATTTAAATCTTTCTGTGCATTGTTTGCCACGTCATCATTCATCGGACAGTCATACATTGTAGTATTTCTGAAATGCGGCGTTCCTGTTGTTCTTTATACAATCTATAGGTGGTTGAGCTACGTCCATTTCACTTATTGAAATCGGACCGGTTACGGTGGCCGGAAGCGCAACGGAAGTCAAAAATTTAACATTTTAAGCATAAAATTCGGCCACATCATTTTTGTGTAACATTTACAAACAAAACACCATACATAGGATGTTTAAGAGATTTACCTATCAACCCCTTGAGGTTGATGTTTGGCTCCAACTTTGTTGTTAACAACAAAGCTCTTCTTGGTAGGCAAGTCTACAAGCTCCTCCTCCCTTTCCTTCAAAATCAAGCCCACCACTTGCAAAGTAAACCCCCTCAAATATTGCACTAGAAATATTTGAGGATTTATCAAAGAGAAGACTTTTATTCTCCAACACTTGAAGAACAAAAGAGAGAAGAAAAATTTGAGAGAAAAATAAGAGTAGGTTTCGGCCAAGGTAGGTGCAAGAATGAGGAGGAAAGTTGAGTCTTGGGGTTGCAAAAATCTAGATTCAAAAATTGCATGCCATGCATTATTTTAATCAAAAGTATTCCAAACCCCTTCACCTCCCAAGCATGCAAACCCTAGTGGGCCTGCAACTTTTGTAATAGCCGAGCCCGGTGTACGGTACGGTTTAAGTTTTGTATGTTATTTGGGTTATGTGATTAGATGTTTAGATTTGTGTTTTGGGCCATAGTATTATTGGTTATTGTTTTATTGAGGTGTTAGTTGTTGTTGATTGTTCGTTTCAGTGTTTCGGATCGATTTTAGTTGATTTAGTACTGTTCATTGCCGTGGCTTGAGTGCACCCGCGCTCTTAGAGGAGTGCCCCCACGGTGAGACCGCACCCGCGGTAATTGCAGCACCGCACCCGCGGTCATTGTGCATGGAATTTATTTTGTTGTGCCGTGAGCTTAGCGCACCCGCGGTGCTTGTGGCAGCGCACCCGCGGTCTAGGTATGGGCGAGATATTTAGTACCTTTTTGATTGAGTTGACTTCATTTCTACCTTATCTTCCCCTTCATTTCAAGATTTCCTCTCTAGAACAAGGGTTTTCTCCATTTTCTATTGCTTCCTACCTTTGATTCTTGGATTTGTTTGGATTTCCGACTTGAGATCGAGGTTCTCCGTGGTATAAGGAAGCTTAGGTAAGTTTTTGGTTGAGTTCTATCATGGTTTTTGGTAATGAGGTGTTATAGGTTGATGTTTTGGTTGGTTTAATGGATTATTTGACTTGTATTTTTGGATATAGAGTTGATATTGGTGTTATTTATGGATTATTGTTATAGGTGGTGTACCAAGAGTTAGTTTGGAGGTGTTCTATTGGTTGTAAGTGGAATTTCATCCCTTTGCTCACATGATGTTATATGTATTGTGTTTTAAAGATTTTAAAGTGATATTCCCTTCAATTGATTCATTGTTATGTATTGATCCCATTGATTATCTATTGGAGGCATTGATGTCTCACTATTGTTAAAAGGGAATACAAGAGAAAAGATATAGTTTCCAAAGTGATTGTTTAAATGCTATTGAGAATTCAAGTGTTTTTATTGGATTGATTGAATCATAGTCAGAGCATTGCATGCAATTAGTTGATCAACGACCATAGGCTTTTATCCCTCACAGTTATCGATTTATATCGATGGGATATTTGCAACCACAGACAGAGATACTATTGATATCAATCCAACCATAGAAAAGAGAAAATACCATCGTATTGCTATCTATTGCTACAGTTATTGCTACAGTATTCATATTTCAGAGTTGATGGTATTTATGATTTCAAAGTCATGTTTTACAGAGTATATTGTATCATTGCTATGTTAGAGTTTCACTTGCTGAGATTTATTCTCATTTCAGTTATTTTCATGTGATGCAGATAAGAGTGACCGACCAGGACAGTGATCGTGGATGGGGGTCATATGCATACACCGTTGGAAGGAAGATTATTTTGTTATCATTTTGGGACATGATCATAGAAATGATTGTTTTGCATTTTGTATATCATTTGAATGATCATGTATTTATTTTGTAAACATTTTATGAAATGTATTTTGAAACTCCTTCCGTATTTTAAAGAAAATTTTATTTCCGCTGTATTATTTTAATGTTACGGGTCAGGGTGTCACATTTAGTGGTATCAGAGCGGTGTTCTTCGGACCAATGCTTATGACTTCGTCTACTTTCAACTGTCCGGGTATGTTTTCTTTGCATCTATCTATTCATTGTTATCTATTGATTGGTGTCTTGTGAGCACATTGTAGAGTATGCCACCTAAGAGGAAAGCAGTAGAGGGTGAGGATAGTTCTTCCTCTAGAGTTGTCGACGAGTTCGGCAAGTTGAACGAATATGAATTGATTCTCGATCAGCAGTAAGATGATCGGAGGAGAGACTGAATTGAAACAGGTTTGTTGGATTGGATTACTAATCCTTTTGAGTTTCAGATATGCCTCCTCGACGAATTCCAAAACAGGGTAGTACATCGAATCCTCCAATGGATGTAACACCGACTCCAATGGAAACCTTGCTGAAGAGATTTCAGTCATTCAAACCACCCACTCTGACGGGTACTGAGACATCGGTCGAGTGTGAGAGTTGGTTAGGTAGCATTGAGTTGCTGTTTGATTCACTGGAGTACAGTGATGAGCGTCAGGATTAAATTGATTGGGCACCAGTTGCTTGATGTTGCACAACGCTGGTGGGTAACAATGAAGAGGGCCTTGGAGCAGCGAGGTACGATTATTACTTTGGATGTATTTAAAACTGAGTTTTATCAGAGATTTTTCCCAATATCGTACAGAAAAGACAAGGGGGCGGAGTTTGCCAATTTGAGACAGGGTCAACTGAACATTGAAGAATATGTGACCAAATTCTCTACCTTGTTGAAGTTTGCTCCACATGTGGCTGGAAATGACGAAGCCGTTGCCGATCAGTTCATCAATGGCTTGAATCCCGATATATTTACATTGGTGAACACAGGGCGACCCAATTACTTTGCTGATGCCATGAATAGAGCAAAGGGCGCTGAAGCGGGCCTGATAAGGCAGAGAGGAGCTGAATTTGTTCCTCCAGTGTCGAGACCACCGCAACCGCCTCCCCGATTCGAGAGTGGCAGTAGCTGTGGTGGAACGAAAGATTTTCTGAAGGCTAGAGGAAAGCAATTTAAGAAGTCTGACGGCAGTTCTTCTAGCTCTAGTGGTTCTCAGCAGAGTTATACTGGCGTTTATTGCGGAAATTGTGGAGGGAGACATTCCACTGAACAATGCCAAGGAGTACTTGGTAGCTGCCACTTCTGCAAGCAACAGGAACATTTTGCCAGAGTATGTCCACAAAGGGGTTCCCAAAGATCCCAGGGAGCTGAACCATCTGGATCAGCGGCACAGTGGAGTAGACGATCAGTTGCCGTTTCTTCATCTCAGCCAGCACCATCTCAGTCACAGCAGAGGCAAGGAGGAAGCCAGACAGTTGGCCAGCCTCCTAGACAGTAGGCCAGAGTATTTGCTTTGACCGAGGAGCAGGCTCAGGAAGCACCAGATGATGATGTTGCAGGTAACTGATTTGTTTGATTATCCTGCATATGTATTGAGGGGTACCGGTGCTTCATATACTTTTATTCTGAAAGATTTGCATTGATGTATGCATTATCTGTTGAGTCTCTATTTACTGTAGTATTTGTTTCTTTCCTTTGGGAAAAGATCTTGTATCAGCGATTTCTATTAGATCTTGTATACTACGATATGATGGGAATGAAATCGAGTTAGAGCATATGGTAGATTGCATTGTACTGATGTTCTCTGATTTTGGGACTGCATTACTGATATTGATATGCTGACCGAGTACGAAGCTACCATAGATTAATTCCAGAAGATGGTAAGAATCAGACCTGAGATGATCAAGAAATGAATATTGTACGATAAGAATTCTAGACTGAGAATTCCTTTGATATTCGTACTAGCTATGACTCGATTATTACAGAAAGGAGCAGAATGACTTCTTATGTATTCAGTTGATTTACTGAAGTTGAGTCTATCATTGGCTGATTTACCAATGATAAGAAAGTTCTCGATGTTTTCTCTGATAAGATTTCAGATCTGATTCCAATCAGAGAGATTGATTTTAGCTTTGAGTTGATATCAGAAACCGTTGATATGGTGAATCCTGATTGAGACAGATTGCATTCCGGATGTGTTATATCTGAAGATGATATATTCGTTGATTTTCACAGCATTAAACCGTGATTAGTCAGCTGAGGTTGACATTAGTGTCAGACATTGCGATTTATGAAATTAGCATGTTTTGAATCTGATTGAATATTGATGATATTCTGAATATGTATTTGAGACTGATTGTAGACAACGGAGATTATGTTGTATCGTCCGAATCAGAGCTGATTTTGAAACGTTAGCAATTCAAAACGCTAAGTAGAATGTTTAGAAATCAATATCGATAATCAGATCAGAGTGTCGATCAGAATAACAGATATGTGATTGTGTATGTTGTATGAGATTGATTGTTCTGTGATATCAGATGTGTTAGAATTGTACAGCAAAGCTTGATATTGATAGTCAGAGCCGAATACAGGTAGGTATTTCCTCTTTAATTTATGTTATTAACTGATTTGCGTATATCAAATAGTTCGAATCAGAAAGAACAGATATTGTCAGAAGCTTACAGTCATGGATTCAGTGTTCAGTCTGATGATTGAGACTGTATTATATTCGAACAGATAGTGGTGATATAGACAGATGAGATCAGTTATAACAGAATTGTATTGAAATGTTGGCAGAAATTGTACTGATATGTCTAAATTGCTAACAGAAAAGATAGAAAGATAGAAATCAGGAGAATTATTACAGAATTGTAAAGTTCTAAATAGAAATGAGAGTACATTTCTATAGTCTTCGTAATGAAATTACCGTCATTTTACAGATTGTAATATGATATAATTAAGATTGACAGATTGTTCAATCTATATCTATCAGTTTGTACTAGATAAGGTACAAACATGACCAAAAGACACAGATCGATGTCAGAAAAGTGGTCAGAAAGATCAGAATGCCATAGTAGACTATGTCAGATTGTGATTTTACTTGAGATTGTATTCGTGACAGAATGTATCACGAGCTTTCTTTTAGATTGTTTTACAGATTGGCAGACTGTCAGAATGTATTAGCCATATATTGGAAGATTTTTGTGCAGCTTTAGTGCTGGATGTTAGCACTAATTGATATGACTTTTTATCATGACGTGACAATAGCTATCAGCCTATCAGATGGGTAATGAGATAGTTATAGATGAGACAGTATACAGTGAATACTGCAGATTTCTTTTGAAGAAAATTCGAAGGAAGATGAAGATAGTTCAAAAAGAACAGATGTCATAAACCAACATCGGATGATGATGATTGGTATTTGAGGTCGAGGATTGAATATGTCCTAAATCGAGAGCAACAGATTTAATGATGGTTGGCTGTATTGAATAATTATAGACTATGGAGTGGTTTATACGGATGTTGTATAACCAACATGGCAAGATCTGTCAGAAGGATTGGAGAAGTATTATGACATTATACTTAGTGAATTCTTATTCCAGACCGGAATCAGATATTTGAGTTTTGGTTTAAGCTCTATATATACATTTCTTCTGAATCGATTACTTGTGAGTTCGAGGACGAACTCAAATCTAAGAGGGGGAGAAATGTAATGCCCGAGGAATTTATCCCGTTAATTCGAAATGAGTTAGCGATGATTATTATAATCTATTGGTGATAATCGATTTGATTATAGACGAAACAGATCGGACCGGAAAAGACGAGAAAATACATCAAATAATCAAAAGGGCCGAAGCCATGGCGCACATGCGCGAAGAAATGCGCGCATATGCGCGACATGTCCAGAAGGTTCGGCGCATATGCGCGACGTAGATGGCGCACATGCGCGGGAGGGACAGTAGGCTTGGCGCATATGCGCGAGAAAAGTGGCGCATATGCGCGAGGGGCATGGTGCGTGACCAGTAGGTCTCGTGCATATGCGCGACTTGAGTTCGCGCATATGCGCGAGGAGTGCAGAAGCCGGACAATGCTTCCGGCGCATATGCGCGGGCATCGAGCGCGCATATACGCCAGTCATGCAAAACGTAAGCTTGCCATTTGGCTTATTGCATGTCCGAGATGTATATATATATATACATATAAACGTTAATCAGCAGAAGAAAATCGAGGATTGAAGGGAAAGCTTACTTCTTAATTTTGAAACTTGATTTACGAGCGAACCGTCTATCTGAATTAAAATCCGACTTCGGTACTGTGTTCCTATCAACGCAAGATACAACTGGACACTGAGTATTGAGAGGCTTGGGGTTCGAGACTTCGACAGAGCCAGGGTATCAGAAAGAAAGGTATAAATTAATGTTGTGTTGGGATTGCACAACTCGAGGAAGGTTTGACTCGAGTTTCCCTAAATCACATACTTAGTTTATTACATTGATTCTTGTAATTGATGAGATTGATGTTTGTTGTCTATTGATTTATAGACATTGCATGTAATGACTGCTGATTCGCTAGTCATTGATTGATTTGCTTAGATACTGACTGTATGTATTGATTACTGAGTCGTTGAGTCATAGGCTGATTCGCCTAGTCACCGGCTGATTCGTCGGGTTATTGACTGATTCGTCCATTATAGGCTGATTCGCCTAGTCACCGGCTGATTCGTCTGGTGATTGACTGATTCGTCTAAACTTAAGCTGATTCGCTTAATTACAGGCTGAGTTGTCTGATTATGGGCTGATTCGCCTAATTACCGGCTGATTCGTCGGGTTATTGACTGAGTCGGCAATTCTGCGGCTGATTCGTCCAGACACTGATATATGAATTATATCGATGCCGTTTATGGATTGATTCATTCCTATCGACTGAGATTCGATATAATACCTATATCCAGACATCAGGATCCCTAGGATAGAGTTGAGTCGAGTCTGAGACGACGTGTCAGTTGAGTCGAGTCTGAGACGACGCGTCGGTTGAGTTGAGTCTGATATGACCTGTTGATTTACATTGTTTATGCCATTCATGATTATTGAATGTTTGATATTGATTTATGTATTCTGATTTGATACAGGTTAAGAATATTTCTTATATATGCTTTCGTATATGCTTTTATATGATTGCATGTTTACATTGTTTATACTGGGATATTTATATCTCACCGGAGTTATCCGGCTGTTGTCTTGTTTTGTATGTGTGCAAGACAACAGGTGGGGCTGGATCAGGGTCAAGAAGAGGATGAGAGAAGACGAGTTTAGCGTGGTGATTCCGGACTGGATTTAGAGATAGGGCTAGACACTTGATATTAGCTGTTAAACCCTAGTGAATAAATGTATGTTGTACATGACTTGTACTTTTATACTGAGATGTATATTCATGTTTAATATGTAATTTGAATAAATTACATTACGTTTCCGCTTTGTATTTTAAAAAAAAAAAAATTTAGACCCTGTTTTATAATTGATTAATTAGTCCCCAAACATGATTAAGAACTTGATTAGCGTCCGGGTCCCCACAAGATTTCAACATGTTTTGAAGTTTAAATGTTAAGGAAATTGTGATATGATGTATAATATGTGTTCTTGAGATTATGAGCATCGTAGAAACGTAAACGGATCGATTTTCAGACGTCGTATGTTACCGTTTCGAAATTACAGCATGTATTATGTGAAGATTATATAGATTTCAGTATACATATTTGTGTTGGATGAGATTATGAGTTATTGGGATCGATTATGATATTGTTTGAGTTATCGGTATCGCGAGACTACGCCGCTACGCCGTTGAATTGTATTGAAATCAATTACATATTTGTACATTGAGTTGATTGAGATGTATATTGATAGAATGTGTCTATACATTTCCATTTCAGATTTGTATTGGCTACATTGAATTCGAGAATTCGTCTATGACCGATTGTTCGACAAGAAAGGTATAATTCATGTGGTCACGGGATTGCACAACTCGATTCAGATTTGATACGAGTTTCCCTAAATCACATACTAGATTGTTTTTTATATTTGATTATGATTATGCTTTGTTTATAGATTTATATTCAAGCCTTTGAGATAGGAATCATTGACAGATTTTTCAAACTAGACGTTCGGTGTATCGACGCGTAGGAGCAGATCATCTCTACGTGTAGCCACTCGATAAAGATTTGACCGAAGTCTAGGAATAAGACGTACAGTTACCCCGATTGGGAGGGTAGGTGACAGATCAGTGACGTCTTATTCACACCGGGATCCCTAGATTAGAAATGAATCGAGTCAAGAACTAGATGTTGAATACAGATTTGTATTCCTTTACATGTTTAGATTTTAATTCATGTTAATTGATATATGCTATGCTTTTGTACATGATTATTACATTGCATGCATACATGTTTTATACTGGGATTTGTTCTCACCGGAATTATCCGACTGTTGTCGTGGCTGTATGTGTGCATGGCAATAGGTGGGGCAGGATCTGGGTCACGAGGAAGATGAGAGATTGTTGATAGTGTGGAGATCTCGGGCGATGCAGATTACTAGTTGTTGGTATTAAATTTGTACTGAAACTCTTAAACACTAGTGTATGATTGTACTAAACAGATTTGTATGTACATTATGTTGTTTAATTGTTATAGAGACGGATTATGTTTTAATTATACATTTGAATTAATGTTACACGCAAAATTTTGACCTCCATTTTCGAGCAAAGATCCAATAAATCCCAAAGGAATTGAGTTAGAGCCCGGGTCCCCACAACAGGTGGTATCAGAGCCATAGGTTCTGTAGATTGAGATAGACTAAAATGAGCTGGGTAGATCGAGTCTTCTTCCTTGCTTTTGGGATGCTAGCATGATTTATTGCATTCCCTATTATATGTTGTTGTATTATCTGAATTGATTTACAGCATGTCAAGCCTGAATCAGAACCGATTCTCGATCAGAGTTATATGATCAGAGGAGGGCTGAGACAGATTGTATAATTTGTGTACTAATCAGTTTGATAATCAGATTTATGCCTCCTCGACGAGTGCCACAGCCGGTAGCAGGTCAGGTGCCGGAGCAGGGTAGCACATCAGGTACACAGATGGATGTTACGGCTACACCGATGGAGACCTTGTTGAAGAGGTTTCAGTCATTCCATCCTCCGACGTTGAAAGGCACAGAGAATGCAGTTGACTGTGAAAGTTGGCTCGATGATATAGAGATGCTTTTCGAGTCGTTGGCCTATACTGATGAAAGATGTGTGAAGTTGATAGGGCATCAATTGCAAGAGGTTGCAAAGAGCTGGTGGTTGACTACGAAGAGAGCCTTGGAGCATCGAGGCATTGATATCACTTGGAAGGTGTTCAAGGATGCGTTCTATCAGCGTTTCTTCCCAATCTCTTACCGAAAAGATAAAGGAGCAGAATTTGCAAACTTGAGACAGGGGCCATTGAACATCGAAGAGTATGTTGCTAAATTCTCTGCTTTGCTTCGTTTTGCACCTCATGTGGCAGGGAATGATGAAGCGGCTGCCGACCAGTTCATAAATGGCTTGAATCCGGATATTTTCACGTTGGTAAATACTGGTAGGCCCAATACTTTTTCAGAGGCACTGAACAGAGCTAAGGGAGCAGAGGCTGGCTTGATCAGGCAGCGAGGAGCTTCTTACAGTGTTCAGGGGCAGAGACAGCCACCACCTACCGCCGTTCAGTTTCCACCACCTCCTCCTCGATTTGATAGTGGATCTAGTAGAAGTGGCAAGAAGGAATTTCTGAAGGCTAAGGGCAAGCAGTTTAAGAAATCCGGGAGCAGTTCATCGAGCTCAAGTGGATCTCGACAGAGAGGTCAGGGTTCAGATTATAGTGGCGTGTATTTCAGTTCGTGTGGAGGGCGACATGCCACCGAGCAGTGTCAAGGAGTTATGGGACGCTGCAACATCTGTAGGCAACCGGGACACTTTGCCAGAGTTTGTTTCCAGAGGAGTGCCCAGCGATCCCAGAGTACAGGGTCATCAGCATTAGTGCCACAGATGGAGAGACAGGCATCCTCTGTACACTCCTTCTAGCCACCACCTACACAGACCTAGCAGAGACCAGGAGGTAGTCAGACAGTGAGTCAACCTCCCAGACAGCAAGCTAGTGTATTTGCGCTGACAGAGGAGCAGGCGCAGGAGGCACCAGACGATGTCATTTCAGGTAACTGTTTCCTTTGCGGTTATCCTGCATATGTGTTGATAGACACAGGTGCATCCCATACATTCATATCTGAACATTTTGCATTGACACATGCATTGCCTATAGACTCATTATCTACTGTAGTATCTATCACATCTCCGTTGGAAAGTGGTTTGATATCTGTGACTACAGTTAGACATTGTATGCTTCAGTTTGAGGGGCATGAGATTGATCTAGATTGTATAGTACTTGGTTTAGCTGATTTTGATTGTATAATTGGTATAGACATGTTAACCAAGTACAGGGCTACTGTAGATTGTTACCACAAGATTGTCAGATTCAGACCTGAATTGACAGAAGAGTGGAAACTCTACGGTAAGGGTTCCAGATCTCGGATTCCCTTATTATCTGCTCTGACTATGAGTAGATTGTTACAGATAGGAGCAGAGGGGTTCCTTATTTATTCAGTAGATCTACTGAAGTCGAGCCCTGCTTTGGCAGATTTGCCAGTAGTTTGTGAGTTTGCAGATATATTTCCAGATGAGATACCGGGGTTACCTCAAGCCCGAGAGGTTGATTTCAGCATAGATCTTATGCCCGGTTCTGTTCCTATTTCGAGAGCTCCGTATAGGATGGCACCGATAGAGCTGAAAGAGTTGAAAGCACAGTTAGAAGACCTTCTGTCCAAGGGATACATCAGACCGAGTGTATCACCTTGGGATGCTCCGGTGCTATTTGTTCGAAAGAAAGATGGCTCGATGCGGTTATGTATTGATTACAGACAGTTGAACAAGGCAACAGTAAAGAACAAGTATCCTTTGCCTCGCATCGATGACTTATTTGATCAGCTTCAAGGATCTTCGATTTACTCGAAGATTGATTTGAGATCCGGGTATCATCAGCTTAGAGTTAGAGATGTGGACATACCGAAGACAGCATTCCGAACCAGGTATGGACATTACGAGTTTGTGGTTATGCCTTTTGGTTTGACGAATGCGCCAGCGGTTTTTATGAGTTTGATGAACCGTATCTTTCAGAAATATTTAGATGAGTTTGTGATAGTTTTTATTGATGACATTTTGGTATATTCGAAAAATTTGACTGAGCATGCAGAGCATTTGAGAATTGTATTGCAGACTTTGAGAAAAGAGCAGTTGTATGCCAAACTGTCCAAGTGCGAATTTTGGTTAAGACAGGTTTTTGTTTTTGGGGCATATCATATCTGGGGACGGTATTGCAGTAGATCCGAGTAAATTTGAAGATGTGATCAGTTGGCCGAGACCGACTTCTGTGCCTGAGATACGCAGTTTCATGGGTCTAGCAGGGTACTACCGCTGTTTTATCAGAGATTTCTCCAGTATAGCGAAACTGATTACCCAGTTAACACAGAAGAATTCACCGTTCGTGTGGTCAGAAGATTGTGAGTCTAGTTTTGTTGAGCTAAAGAAGAGGCTGACTAGTGCGCCTGTTTTAATGATTCCTTCCGGTACAGGTGATTTCGTTGTGTACTGTGATGCATCTCACAGAGGGCTAGGGTGTATTCTTATGCAGCGAGGGCACGTGATTGCGTATGCCTCTAGGCAACTGAAGCCACACGAGACACGATACCCGATTCATGATCTTGAATTGGCTGCTATCGTATTTGCGTTGAAGATTTGGCGTCATTATTTGTATGGCGAGAAATTCGAGATCTACTCTGATCACAAGAGTCTGAAATACCTATTTTCTCAGTCAGAGTTAAACATGAGGCAACGTAGATGGCTTGATCTGCTGAAAGATTTTGATTGTGAGATCAAGTACTATCCAGGGAGGTCGAATGCAGCAGCAGACGCCTTGAGTCGGAAGGTATGTGCTCTATCCTTGTCGACGATAGGTGTATCGAATTTAGCTGAAGATTGTTGCTTGTCTGGATTGGCATTTGATACAGTTAGTAGACCACTACGACTAGCGATGATTGAAGTTGAGCCAGATCTGATTATGAAGATCAAAGAAGCGCAGAGGACTGATCCGAGTATTCAGAGATCGATTGATATGGTCAGAGCTGGACATATCTCTGAGTATCAGGTTAGAGATTTTGTTCTGTATGTAAATAACCGTCTAGTAGTGCCAGATGTTTCAGATTTAAGATGACAGATCATGTCAGAAGCGCATTGTAGCCGGCTTAGTATTCATCCTGGTGGCAGAAAGATGTATAACGACTTGAAGACACAGTTCTGGTGGAAATAGATGAAGACCGATATCGCAGAATTTGTGTCTAAATGTTTGAATTGCCAACAGGTGAAGGCAGAAAGAAAGAAGCTCGGAGGTTTACTTCAGAGTTTGTCTATTCCTGAATGGAAATGGGACCACATTTCCATGGATTATGTGACGAAGTTACCTCGATCTTCTCGGGGCTGTGATTCGATTTGGGTCATTATTGACAGACTGACCAAATCTGCCTGTATTCCATACAAGATGACATACCGACACGATCAGATGGCAGAGTTGTATGTCAGAGAAGCCGTCAGATTTCATGGTGTGCCGAAGTCTATAGTATCAGATCGTGATCCACGATTCACTTCTCACTTTTGGCACAGTTTGCAGCAGGCTTTGGGTACGACTTTACACCTGAGTACTGCTTATCATCCTCAGACAGACGGACAGTCAAAGCGGACTATCCAGACTTTAGAGGATATGCTGAGAGCTGTAGTACTAGACTTTGGTACTAGTTGGCAGGATTCATTGCCTTTATGTGAATTCTCGTACAACAACAGCTATCAGACGAGTATAGAGATGGCACCGTTTGAAGCTTTGTATGGCAAGAAGTGCAGATCTCCGTTGTACTGGGATGACATTTCTGAGGTACCAGAATTGGGGCCAGATATGGTTCGTGAGATGACTGAAAAAGTTAAGATCATTCAGAAGAGAATGAAGACAGCACAGGATAGGCAAGCCAAATACGCCAATATCAGACGCAGAACGTTAATGTTTGAGCAGGGAGACAGAGTATTCTTGAATATTTCTCCTTTCAGAGGCGTTGTCAGGTTTGGCAAACGTGGGAAATTGTCTCCTAGATACATCGGTCCGTATGAAATCCTGGAGAAGATTGGCGATCGAGCTTACAGACTTGCTCTTCCTCCTTCTTTGTCTGGAATACATGACGTATTTCATGTATCGATGCTACGTAAATATATGTCAGACAGTTCTCATGTCATTCAACCTGATGAAGCCGAGTTAGATCAGACTTTGAGCTATGTTGAGCGACCGATACAGATTCTTGATCGGAAAGAGAAACAACTCAGGACAAAGACTATTCCGCTTGTGAAGATTCAGTGGAGTCGTCATGGCATCGAAGAAGCAACTTGGGAGACAGAGTCTAATATGAGACAGAGGCATCCCGAGCTATTCATATGATGTGAGTTCTTATTTCAGTTTCGCTTATACTACTTTTGTATATAATTGCATGATTACTGGTTTATGAGTTCGAGGATGAACTCTTGTTTAAGAGGGGGAGAAATGTAAGGCTCGAGAATTATCAGTGGTCATTGATGTTAGATTTGAAGATATGAGAATGCATAACATGAAAATGAGAATTTTTAAAATGAGGCCGAAGCCTGAGCGTACCCGCGGTGCTAGGTGACCGCACCCACGGTGCTGCATGCGAGAATGCCACCTTTGTTTCTTGTGTTGACACATGGCATGGTGTATATATATGTGATACACGAAAGCTCTCTTCTCCATTCAGCAGATCAGCAACTGAAGGAATTTCCATGGAATAGCTTCAAGTTTTCTAACTTAGAAATTATATTGTACAATATCTAGCCATCCAAACTTGAATCCGAGTTCAGATTTATGCTCTTCTCAACCAAAGCTACAAGAGGATGTAAGTTTGGTTAGATTTCAACATGTTTTGAAGTTTAAATGTTAAGGAAATTGTGATATGATGTATAATATGTGTTCTTGAGATTATGAGCATCGTAGAAACGTAAACGGATCGATTTTCAAACGCCGTATGTTACCGTTTCGAAATTACAGCATGTATTATGTGAAGATTATATAGATTTCAGTATACATATTTGTGTTGGATGAGATTATGAGTTATTGGGATTGATTATGATATTGTTTGAGTTATCGGTATCGCGAGACTACGCCGCTACGCCGTTGAATTGTATTGAAATGAATTACAGATTTTTACATTGAGTTGATTGAGATGTATATTGATAGAATGTGTCTACACATTGCCATTTCAGATTTGTATTGGCTACATTGAATTCGAGAATTCGTCTACGACCGATTGTTCGACAAGAAAGGTATAATTCATGTGGTCACGGGATTGAACAACTCGATTCAGATTTGATACGAGTTTCCCTAAATCACATACTAGATTGTTATTTATATTTGATTATGATTATGCTTTGTTTATAGATTTATATTCAAGCCTTTGAGATAGGAATCATTGACAGATTTGTCAAACTAGACGTTCGGTGTATCGACGCGTAGGAGCAGATCATCTCTACGTGTAGCCACTCGAAACAGATTTGACCGAAGTCTAGGAATAAGATGTACAGTTACCCCGATTGGGAGGGTAGGTGACAGATCAGTGACGTCTTATTCACACCGGGATTCCTAGATTAGAAATGAATCGAGTCAAGAACTAGATGTTGAATACAAATTTGTATTCCTTTACATGTTTAGATTTTAATTCATGTTAATTGATATATGCTATGCTTTTGTACATGATTATTACATTGCATGCATACATGTTTTATACTGGGATTTGTTCTCACCGTAATTATCCGGCTGTTTTCGTGGCTGTATGTGTGCATGGCAACAGGTGGGGCAGGATCTGGGTCACGAGGAAGATGAGAGATTGTTGATAGTGTGGAGATCTCGGGCGATGCAGATTACTAGTTGTTGGTATTAGATTTGTACTGAAACTCTTAAACACTAGTGTATGATTGTACTAAACAGATTTGTATGTACATTATGTTGTTTAATTGTTATAGAGACAGATTATGTTATAATTATACATTTGAATTAATGTTAAACGCAAAATTTTGACCCACATTTTCGAGCAAGATCCAATAAATCCCAAAGGAATTGAGTTAGATTCCGGGTCCCCACAATTGATATGGATTAGAGTATCTTTGATCCTAACTATTTTCTTTGTTCCATCAGCTGAGATTTCTGGTGGGATGATCTTCAGAGGAACTGCTTTGATAGGCTGTTGGGCATTCGAAGATTTCAGCCTTTCAGTAGGAATAGATTCTACTGTGGTTGGTAATTTTGTCCTTTGTGTTCTTGGTTTCTTGGCAACTTTTGGAGATGGCGTCTTCTCGGATTCAGATTCATTGATAATCAGTTTTCTTTTAACTGTCTTCAGTTGAGCCAATGTCTTGTCCTGTTTAACTGATTTTCGAGCAGCCTGTTGCGTCCCAATATCCTTCTTGATCTTCACAAACTGATCAGGAGAGATATCTAATTTAGTCTTGGGAAGCAGAACATTCTTCCCATTGAAAATTTTGAATTTAGATAATCGCTCAGAATCATCAGCCACCAACCCTTTTACTTTCATCCAATAGCTCAGCAGCACTGCAAATCCTTTGGATTGCTTGGTGGAGGAAAACATATTCTTCAAGATACTGAAAATAAGTTGCTTCCAGTTGAATTTTCTTCCAGTCATAATAACCGTAATAGCTTAAAATTTTTGCAAAGTCAGGGCAGCAAACGATCCTGCCTTAGCCCATAGCCATTTGGCTACGATATCAGCCAGCAACTGAACCTCAAGCTTCAGTTCCTTCTTAAGATTGAAAACTTTGATTTTCCGTCCATCAGTAGAGAGTGCAGTTTGCATTTCTTCAATATCTAATGCTTTAACATCAGCAAGATGTACCAGTCCATCAGAAGGTAATGAAAAGATTTCTCCGAAAGAATCTTCAGAAATGGTCACTAACTAACCATTAACAGTGGAAATGATGCTTCCATCAGAGTCGATATATCCATTTGAGTAGAGGTCCTGGAGTTCTTTTGGGTAAATCTCCTGCGAGTATTGCCCTAAGAATATCATCAGCCCAGCTGATTCAAGCTTCAGAAATAAATTTTTCACATCGACTTCTTCGACTGATAAAGCTGATTCAAAATTGATAGCCATAGCGTTCAATAGATGAGCAGGGATCTGATTTGCCATTGCTGAGAGTAAGAAAACCTGAAATTTTGCGAAATATAAGCTCTGAGTGTATGAGTTTGCTCTGAGAGATGATGTACGTGTAAGAAAGAAAACTGAATTGAAGCGGGGAATCATTTATATGTAGTGGCTGTTCAAATTCGGGACACGTGTTAGTCCATGAAAAAAAATTTGAATAAAAACGTGTGTACGTGTGTACAATTTAAACAGTTCAAATGCTTCCACGTTTTTAAAATAAGATACATCATTAGATAGCAGACAGTCACGTCACTTGATTTGGAATCTATTATGGTTAATTATTTAACTTATATGAGAAGATTAGTGAAATACCCAACTGAACGATCAGCTGTAAGACTGAATCCTTTCAGTTGAGAGTTTACTAACATTTGTCTTCTCAGTTAACCTCTTAAAACCACTATTCCCCCTTAATATATGCATATGATAATTAAAGTGACGATATAAAATAAATTTAAAGATCAGAAAGTTTATCGTTTGCTGAAACATTGACGGCCCTTCAACTTCCATGTTTTTTGGCTATAAATAGAAGTAACACGGTTAGTTTCAGTCATATTGGTGAAAATACTCAAGACAAAAAGAATGGCAGATACGAGTAGCTCAAGTGCTTCGCCGTTTGCTCTGGAAGCCAGGAAGAGTGTTATAGAAGATGAATTCTTCTATAAAAGTCTTCACTACTGGGAAAAGTTACAGAAGCTTGAGTTCCTGTATAATACTGGAGAGGCTACCACTCCCGAACTGGTGGCAGTGTTGAGAAAAGTGCGGGAGCACTTGAACATAGCTGTGTGGGTGGACATCTTTAAGGATGGTCATATCTATCAGCTAATGCTTCGAAAGAAGCTGAAAATTCTTAAGCGCATAGCTGTTTCTCAGAGCTTTGTCAAGACATCTACCGCACCTTTATCCACTTGGTAGAAAATGTGATAATTTTTGTAGAGGAAAATATGATGATGTAATTCGTGCAAATGTTTATGGTTGAACGAAGTATTTATATAGCTTTACTTTGTTTTTCTCTTTCCTGCAAATGATAGATTTCATCAGTTGTTATATATGAATTGCGAACTGGAATCAGTTAAGCATTAAGTAATAGATGACAAACTGATATAAGTTGATAATTAACAACTGATAAATAAAAAGCCTGGGTAAAATAATAAAAACGCTTTGGTTGACTTGAGACTCTTTGGTTTTTCAACATTTAATGTCAACTGTCTATAAATAAGACGACAGAGATAAAATGTGAGACAATAACAGTTAAATATGTCGGATTCAAGTAATTCTGATGCATGTAGCAGTACGCATATTCAAGTTACTAATCAATTAAGTCCTTATTTAGAAGAGTTAAAGAAGACGATGGAGTAATATGTCTTGACGAAAGTGATGTCAACATGGTTCAAAATTCATGATTTACAGAGGATAAGTAGTAGTGGTGCTGCTCCTTCTCGTGCTCAAGCAGCAACAGCAAGAAATACATTAATCGTTTTGAAGTCAGGCATGTTACAGACCTGGTTGATGACAATGTTCTGTTACATGCAATGCTATGGAAGGAATGTCATGTGATTGAGAAGATTTCTACGACTGAATCATTTTCTAGAATCTGAATTTATGAGTTGAATAATTGGATTTCAGAGTGGCAAGATTCAGTTGGTTCTAAGATATCTTCTGTAAGATGGAATCGATTTTATTCTTAATAAAGTATCATTTCCAATTTGTTGTTGTGTTCTTATTTTCTGAAAATAAATTTATTAGTAAAACAGCATCAATAATAATTTTAAGGCAAGTCAATTAAACCAACAATATTGCGAAAATAAGAAAACTTAGTCTCGGGAAATGATTTGGTGAAGATGTCAGCTGCTTGTTGCTCAGTTGAAATATACTCCAGTCTAATGTCCTTCTTCAAAACATGATCTCTAATGAAGTGGTGCCTGACATCTATATGCTTGGTCCTTGAGTGAAGAACTGGATTATAGGTGATGGCAATTGTGCTCGTATTGTCACAAAATATGGGTGATTCTGAAAGGGGATCGATTACGGTGACCGGAAGCGCAACGGAAGTTTAAAAATCGAATTTTTCATGAATATTTTCGGCCACCTTGATTTAATGTGTAGCAAATACAATAAACACAAAATATGACATTCATAGTGTGTTTAGAAATTACCTATCAATCTCTTGCGATTGATGATGGCTCCAACTTAGTTGATATACAACTAAACTCTTGATGGCAAGAAAATCTACAAGCTTCACATTGTTCTTGAATATTTCCTTCAAAATTAGGTCCACCACCAACTAGCTAGAACCACCCTAATTTTGCAATAGAAAAATTAGAGTATTTTTCATTGAGAAGTGTAGGTTTTCCTCAACAATTGAAGAAAGAAAATAAAATGAGGGAGAATGAATAGTAATTTCGGCCACTATTCATGCTAGGAGAGAAGGAGAGATATTTTTTTGGTTGTAGGAAAAGTTAAAGTAAAAAGGTTGCATGCCATGCCTAGATAATAGAAAAATTTGTCTCCCAACCTTTCACCTCCATTGCATGCCTTTCTATTTGGGTTTGTAACAATTACAAAGTCCATGGACTTTTATTTAAATGTCCCAAACACATTTGAGACCATTTAACCATTGCTTGATTTTACTCAAGCCCACTAGTCTAATAATTATTTTTCATTGGGCTCTACAAGACCCAATATTTTTTAATTAATTCAACACTTGAATTAATTTAATTATTTGGACTAGAAACTAGGCCCACTAGTGTTTAATTAATTCAACATTTGAATTAATTTAATTTAGCCCATAATAATGTTTATGAAAATCACAATTTTCAAATACATTATTTGTTTGGCCAACTTTTAATTTAGGAACACTTCCATAAATTAAAATTTACATTTCTCTCATAGAAGTCATACTTCTATTTTTCCTTTACGCTTATAAACTCATTTATAAGCCGTTCAACACATTGAACAAATTTTTCCTTTATAGAAGTCATACTTCTAATTTTCCTTACGCTTATAAACTCCTTTATAAGCCGTTCAACACATTGAACTATTTCTCTTCTCAACGGGATCTAGAAAGCTAGTACTTGTGTGGCCCTCAATGGTTCATTGATACAACTAGCCGTGAGTTCACATCTCCATGTGATTCGGACTAAACATGTCCTTATATGAGCATACCCCAATTGCTCCATTCTTACTTATCAACTCCTTGATAACAAGAATGTCAGAACTCAAGTCTGATAGTACCCAACCAACCATGTTAAACGCCTAGCAGCATCGCTTACATGATTCCCTAGGTATCAAATGATAGTGCCTGCAAGAACCATTTAATTATGGTTAGCGTACAGTACGGTCCCTTCAACTCATATATCCCGACCCATTCGACAACCATTGGTTTATCGAGAGTCGTCAATGAATCGATACTATGTGTCATGTCGTCGTTGCATCGATGGTGTAATCTATTAAACCCCTTTCATAATTACCACCATACTCTGATCAGAGATTTCATACTACATACACATAGGATATCCATACCCGAAGGTAAGCGGTGAATCCCCGACTACAATGCATCGACTCCTATATGTTTCGACAAAACACCCAACCTTGCCACCTGATGACCCCTTAAGAGTCGGTAAACAAGTCAAAGTGTAATTCTAGCACATAGAGTCTCAATGTTGTCCCGGGTCATAAGGACTAATGGTGTACAACCATAAACCAGGACGTTTCCACTCGATAAGTGAGAACCACTTGGAAAGTCTTTTTATGGAGGGTTGTTCATTGCACTCAACCAGGAGCACCTATCTGCATGCTCGGACATCACAATGTCTGTGGGGACTCGGGCTCTAATTCTGTTTCTTGGGATTAAATGGATCATTATTCTAAAACGTGGGTCAATTTTTCGCTTTTACATTTAATCAAATGTAACGAAACAAACATAAGTTCTTAATTTAATTTACAATATAAAACATAAAATACATGTCTTGGTCTATATACAACTAGTGTTCACTATCATCTAAACTCAAATGATAGTACAAGTCTAACAAAAGAACCACTAGTCCTCTGCTGCGCCCGTAGTCACCACGCTATCACGATCATCTCTGTCTCGACCCAGATCCTGCCCCACCTGTTGTTATGCACACATACAGACATAACAACAGCCGGAAAACCGGTGAGAACAAATCCCAGTATAAACATGTATACATGCATTAAAACAATCTAAACACATGAAACATGCTAATATGAATATCATTCATATATAATCATGCAATGCGAATCTAATCATGTCTAGACTCGACTCGACTAGAACTCTAGGGATCCCGGTGTGAATAAGACGATCTATCACCTACCCTCCCAATCGGGGTGACGGTATGTCTTATTCCTAGACTTCGGCCTGATCTGTATCCGCGTCTACAATAGGGGCGGTGATCTTCCCCTAAGCTGTGATATCTCCGAACGTCTAGAAGTCTGGATGATCTCATAGACTTTCCTATCTTAATGCATGAATACACAATCTGTAAACAAGCATAATCATCTGAACATGATTTGCATACAAGTTCTATAAGCAAATCGATCTATAACAATCATAATCATATCAAGATACGCAATAATCATATCACGACAAAACAATAAAACAAGTATGTTATTTTGGTTGGGAAACTCAAATGTGATCTGTTTTGAGTCGTAATTCCCCAAACAAAACATGTACTATACCTTGCGTTGTTAAACCTATATCAATGCCGAGGTCTCGGTGTCGAAGTGAGGCACAATGAATCTGAAATGGCAATGATCAATATACCTTCTATTAATTCTTAACCCAATTCAACACTTCTACAACGCACTAGTACATCTAAACACAATTTGACGGCATAACGACGTAATTTTTCGATACCGATCAATCCAATTCTTAACACATATCAATATCTAATTTCCACAATCCGTAATAAACCTCATAGACACCATCACACTCTCCAAATCTACATAATTCAACAATAAACATGCTGAAAAATCGTAACAATTGAGTACGATATCATTTCTTCGTTCCGGTTGTATTTTTACAATCACAATACTCTCAAGAACATGGCATAGAGCTCAATCCTTCATTCCCCTAACACATATATATATATCCAACATGCTGGAATTGAATGAAAATTACATCTTTTGGTAGCTCTTGTCAAGAGGAGTAAAAATCTTAACACGGAACACAAATCAGAAGGTTACATCTTAAGAAATCTTACAATGAAGCCTTGAAGAACTTTGAAGACTCCTCAGACTTTTCCCTCGTCCCTAGCTGTTAGAGTAGGTGCACGTCGAGCCAAGTGTTGGGCGACTGTTCACAATGAAACTCTTTGTATAAACGATCTTTATTTTAATAATATTTCAATTTATTAATTTGGCGCATCTTTATCTTTATACCCATGCTAGTTGCATAGATAAAGTCCTTGAATATACAAATAGTAGAAAGAATATGAGATGCTCATATGATGAGTATCATGAAACTCATATTTGGAATACTGTATATTCTAAACCGTTCCTAGTCGATTCAGCCGCCACTAAGAAGGATAAAGGCCGCTCGAGTTAGAGACTAGTATCTGCGATGTGAGTACCATGTTTCATTGGTAGGGGACATTGTGATGTCCGATCATGCAGATAGGTGCTCCTTGTAGAGTGCACTGAACAACCCTCCATAAAAGGACTTTCCAAGTGGTTCTCACTTATCGAGTGGAAAAGTCCTGGTTTATGGTTGTACAGAGTTAGTCCTTATGACCCGGGACAACATTGAGACTCTATGTGCTAGCGTTTCACTTTGACTTGTTTACCGACTCTTATGGGGTCATTAGGTGGCAAGGTTGGGTGTTACGGCGAAACATATAGGAGTCGATGCATTGTAGTCGGGGATTCACCGCTTACCTACGGGTATGGATATCCTATGTGTTTTTCATGTATATGTGGGTTGAAATCTCTGATCAGAGTATGGTGGTAATTATGAAAGGGGTTTCATAGATTACACCATCGATGCAACCACAACATGACACATAGTATCGATTCATTGACAACTCTCGATAAACCAATAGTTGTCGAATCGGTCGGGATATATGAGATGAAGGGACCGTACTGTACGCTAACCATAATTGATTGGTTCTTGCAGGCACTATCATGTGATACCTAGGGAATCACGTAAGCGATGCTGCTAGACGTTTAACGTGATTGGTTGGGTACTATCAGACTTGAGTTCTGACGTTCTTGTTATCAAGGTGTTGATAAGTAAGAATGGAGCAATTAGGGTATGCTCGAATAAGGACATGTTTAGTCCGAATCACATTATGATGTGAACCCACGGCTAGTTGTATCAATGAACCATTGAGGGCCACACAAGTACTTGCTTTGTAAATCCCGAAGAGAAGTAAAATAGTTCAATGTGTTGAACGGCTTGTAAATGTGTTTATGAGCGGAAAAAGAAAAATTTAGAAGTATGACTTCTATGAGAGAAATATTAATTTTAATTTTTGGAAGTGTTCCTAAATTAAAATTTGGCCAAGTGAATAATGTGTTTGAAAATTGTGATTTTCATAAACATTATTATGGACTAAATTAAATTAATCCAAGTGTTGAATTAATTAAACACTAGTGGACCTAGTAGAGTCCAAATAATTATTTTAATTCAAGTGTTGAATTAATTTTATATAATTGGGCCTTGTAGAGCCCAATTGGAAATTATTATTTAAACTAGTGGGCTTGTATAAAATTCAAGCAAAGTAGTATTGGGCTCAAATTGTTTGAGACAATAATATTAGTCCATGGGCCCTTGTGAAGGGTTTCAAGCCCACATGCAAAGGGGATTAGGGTTTGCATGCTTGGAGTAATAGCCAAAATACTTTTTAATAAAATATTCAAAAGAAGTGCAACTTTTGAGACAACTTTTGCAACTACCTAGGCTAGTCTCCCACTCCTCCAAGCATACCTCTTGGCCGAAAATTCACAAGGTTTTTACACCAATTTTCTCTCATTTTTCTCTCAAGTTTTGTTCTTCATTTTGGAGACAAAAATTCTTTCTCTTTGAAAAATCCTCAAACTTTTCTAGTGCAATTTTTGAGGGAGTTTACCTTGTGAGTGGTGGGCCTTATTTTGAAGAAAAGAAAGGTGTTGGAGGCTTGTAGATCTTCAACCTAGAAGAGTCAAGTTGTTTACAACTTGATTGGAGCCATACATCAACTTTGCTAAGTTGATAGGTATATTTTTCTTACCTCCTATGTATGGATTTTTATTTGTAAATATAGTGCAAATCAAGGGGGCCGAAAAATGCATGATAAAATTTTAAATTTTGCTTCCGTTGCGCTTATTGCCCCCGTAACCGGTCCGCTTTCAAGTGGTATCCGAGCTTAGGTTGCGGATTTTGTACTATATTTACGTTATATTATGTCGAGTATCGATTTCTAACCGCTTGAAATTTTTTGTGCATAAATCTTCAAGGCCGAAATTTTGAGAAACAAACCAAAAAAAAAAAATATTTTCGGGCAGCATGTTGCTGCCCGTGAGTTTCGGGCTGCCCGAATTATTTCGGGCAGCATGTTTGGGCAGCCTACGGGCTGCCCGGAAAATTCGATTTTAATAAAAAAAAAAAATTTTTTTTTGTGTGTTGCCGGAATCCGGCGACGGAGCTCCGGCGACGGCGGTGACGACTAGGGTTTCCAAAAGTGTTTTGGATAATCCAAGTGTCATGGGCCTTAAGATGTTGGGCCATTGGATGGCCAACATAATTTGTGAATTTTAAATAGGCCAAAGTATTTTTGGTGAAAAATGAGTTTTGGGCCCTTAAGTTTAAAATTACAAATGTTGCACATATATTTTTCATAAAATAAATAATTGAAGTGGGACTTTAATTATTTATAGTAAATTGTGATTTATAAGAAATTCAATTATAAATAAATTAATTTGAAAGTAGACAAAGGGGTTTGTATACTTTGTTAATTTAATTTATAATTGTGGCGGTTAGTGATTGGTTCAAGATACATAATATTGGATCAATTAATTATAGTGATAATTAATTGATGGTGTATGATATTTGATATTGTGCATGAAGGATGATCAAAAGCCCAAGCCCAATTTGCTAGGTGTATGCTAGGATATTTGTGTTGTATGATTGTAATAATTATCAATTTATAAAGTGGGCTTGGTTTATGGCCCGTTCCCACCCCATGAGATGTATCCCTATGTGCCATGGATATTTAATTGTAAATATTAGAATAGGGGAAGATCAAGATTGGAAGATGGTGGCCTTGGTGATTATGAAGATCGAAGACATGTAATATTGGATGCTAATGTAATAATTTAGTTGCATTGCATCCCTGCATTTACCCTAGGATTGGACCTAGGCCCGTGTTTGGCTCACACGGGCCATTAGTTTTGGGGCGATTGATCATCCTTGTACTGTTTTCTATTTATAATATATGCATGATATGTTATAAATAATGAGTATGTGCGTTATTATTATTATAATAACAAAGTTGCATGAATCCGGAAAACATACGATCAAACATGGCGAGCTTTTAAAATAAAATTAATGATGAGACCTTTCAAAATTAAAAACCCTCATTTTGAATAAGATTCAAAATTAATATCAAGTCCGAAAAGGGGAATTATAAATTTGTTTATAATTTCCTTGTCTTCCATCGACAATGGATGCATGATGAACGCTACCCGTACTCGGGGCTCGGCTCATATTATTGAGGGGGCCCTGGGTGCCGGAAAGCTGTGACATCCATTGACATGGTGATGTGAACTACGTGGAACTCCCATGATTTCGGCTCATATTATTGAGGGAACTCATGGCGACCGTCCATTAAGGTTCAATATCGATGGGTTAGGCTTGACACGTAAAGATGAACGACGTCATATTATTGGGTCCTAATCAAACGTGAGACAAAAGAATACGTAGAGGGTTGCATGGCGATGCAATTGGAAACTACCTTTTAGGAGTTGTGATGGCCGATATTATTCGGGATCACAATTCGCAAATTGGACCTTACGTACCTACTAAGAAAAGTGTTTCCCGTTTTCACTAGAGGGTAGTGAAAATGTCAAAACAGTGGGAGCGATAATTTATAAAGTAAAAGTCCAAACTTTATATCTTATTAAATATTTTAAAATAGTCATTAACATTTATCTGTTTTACTTTTCAGTACAAATCTTTGACAATGTCATCAATTCGCAACCCGTTTTCCGTAATTCTCGAAAAACACATTCTAACCGGACCAAACTATATCACTTGGCTAAGAAATTTAAAGATTGTCCTAAACTCGGAGAAGATCGCGTATACACTGACTGAGGCGCCCCCTGCTGAGGCTCCTATAGGCTGCACTCCTGAGGAATTGCAGACCTACAAGGAATGGTGTGACCATGACTTGAAGGCGAAGTGTTATATGCAGGCTTCAATGAACGATGAGCTGCAAAGGCGATTCGAGGATGCAAAGAATGCTGCTGACATTCATATGCACCTCAAGGAGCTCTTCGGAGAGCAGACTCGGCCTTTGAGGCATGCCACAGTAAAGGAGCTCATCACTTTACGCATGCGAGATGGGACTTCGGTCCATGAGCATGGCCTAAAGTTGATTGGGCTCGTGGACAAGCTCGTAGGCATGGATTTGGTGTTGCCTTCGGAGTTGACCACTGATGTGTTGCTGCTGTCGCTGCCTAGCTCTTTCGATCCTTTCGTTGTGAACTTCAATATGAACAAGCTCGAGCCCAGCCTTGAAGAGTTGGTGAACATGCTTGTGACCTTTGAGTCCACAATCAAAAAGGAGAAGCAGGTTCTTTATGTGGGCTCTTCATCTGGCACGAAGACCGGTCCACATGGGAAGGGAAAGAAGCGTTCTTTCCAGCGCCCCAAGAAGAGCGAGCCCTTGAAGAGGCAGACTCCGAGTCCCTTAGTGGCAGCCGCGCCAGCAAAGGCTGAGAAGACTGTTGACATCTGTCACCACTGCAAGAAGCCTGGACATTGGAGGCGTAACTGCAGGGAATATCTTGCGCAGAAGGGTTCTGCCAAAGGTATGTTCTATATTGAAGTTAACATCTCGATTAACTCTACTTCTTGGGTATTGGATACCGGCTGTGGCTCACATCTCTGTAATGATTTGCAGGTGATGGGAAGAAGTAGGAGGCTCCGAGAGGGTGAGACCTTCTTGAGGATGGGCAATGGGGCAAGAGTTGCTGCCAAGGCCATTGGAGATGTTTATTTAATATTGAACAATGATTTTAAGCTTATTTTGAGAGATGTTTTGTATGTACCAGACTTGGTTAAAAACATTATTTCCATTTCGATGCTTGATATTGATGGATTTTCTTGTTTATTTTGCAAAGGTGTTTGCAATATTTATAAGAATGAATGTTTAGTTGGTACGGGTGAACTTGAAAACAATCTCTATACCTTAAAATTGAAAGATATTCCACTTAACAATGTCCAAGCAATAACAACAACAAATAAGCGCAAACAAGATACTCTTAATTCGGCACAACTATGGCATGCTCGATTAGGTCATATTTCCCTAAGAAGGATGAACAAGCTAGTGGGAGTTGGCATGTTTGATATGTCCGATATTAATGCTCTCACGACTTGTGAATCCTGTCTAAAAGGAAAGATGACCAAAATTCCCTTTAAGGGCCATGCGGAGCGAGCCAAAGGGTTATTGGATTTGATCCATACCGATGTGTGCGGTCCGCTTAGCATCACCACTAAGCATGGACATGCCTACTTCATCACCTTTACCGATGACCATTCGAGGTATGGGTATGTGTATTTGATGAAATACAAGTCTGAAGCCTTTGAAAGGTTCAAAGAATTCAGAAGTGAAGTAGAGAAGCAATTGGGACGAAGCATCAAGACACTTCGATCGGATCGAGGTGGTGAGTACTTGAGTGCTGAGTTCCAAGAGTATCTTAAAGAGAATGGGATTCTCTCGCAGTGGACTCCGCCCGCTACACCGCAGTTGAATGGTGTTTCGGAGCGTCGTAACCGGACTTTGATGGACATGGTTCGGTCTATGATGGGGTTCACAGAATTGCCGCCATCCTTTTGGGGATATGCGCTTGAAACAGCGGCACTGTTGTTGAACAATGTCCATACAAAGGCAGTTGACAAGACTCCATATGAGATATGGATGGGTAAGCCTCCCAAGTATTCTTATCTTAGAATATGGGGGTGTCCTGCTTATGTGAAGCAGACAGTGGGAGATAAATTGGATAGTCGATCCATTTTATGCTACTTTGTGGGATATCCAAGGAACTCCATTGGATATTATTTCTATCATCCCCAAGAGACAAAGGTGTTTGTTTCTAGGAACGCAACCTTTTTGGAAAAGGAATTTCTATTGGATAGAAAAGGCGAGATGATAGAACTCGAAGAGGTTCGAGAGACACCTACAGTTGTAGAACCCACACCCAATAAGCTGAGTGAAGAGATACAAGCTCCTAGGAGATCCGAGAGGGTCTCAAGACCACCTGTGAGGTATGGTCTGCTTCTTGAAGAGGGCCATGATGAGCCTAATCTTGGATGTGATCCAAGGACCTTCAAGGAAGCATTATCGGATGCCGATTCATCCAAATGGCTTGAAGCAATGGAATCTGAGATGAATTCCATGCATTCGAACCAAGTGTGGAATCTTGTGGATCCACCTGAGGGAACTGTTCCCATAGGGTGTAAATGGATTTACAAGAGGAAACTTGGGGCGGATGGGAAGGTATTGACCTTCAAGGCGCGATTGGTAGCAAAAGGGTATACTCAAAGGCAAGGTGTTGACTATGAGGAAACTTTTTCTCCAGTTGCGATGTTCAAGTCCATTAGGATTTTGCTAGCCATAGCTGCATGGTATGACTATGAGATATGGCAGATGGATGTCAAGACAGCCTTCCTTAATGGGGATATTAAGGAGGAGATTTACATGTCTCAACCTGAAGGGTTTACATCCATCGGAAGTGAGCATATGGTATGCAAACTTCAAAGATCTATTTATGGTCTTAAGCAGGCATCGAGGAGCTGGAACCTCAGATTCGATAGTACAATCAAAGAGTTTGGTTTTACTAAGAATCCTGAGGAACCCTGTGTGTATAAGAAGGTCAGTGGGAGTGCTGTGACATTCCTTGTTCTTTATGTTGATGACATTCTACTCATTGGGAATGATGTAGGAATGTTGCAATCAACAAAGATATGGTTAGCAAGTAAGTTCTCAATGCAGGACTTGGGTGAAGCATCTTTTGTATTGGGAATACAGATCTATAGAGATAGATCAAAAAGATTGCTTGGTCTCACCCAGTCCACATACATTGATACCATCGTGAAGCGGTTCTCGATGGATGAGTCCAAGAGAGGACATCTACCAATGTGTCATGGCGTGTCCCTATCCAAGTCTATGTCTCCCAAGACTGATGCAGAGATAGCGGCGATGACACGAATTCCGTATGCTTCAGCTATTGGTAGTATCATGTATGGGATGATATCTACACGTCCTGACGTGGCATTTGCACTAAGTGTAGTGAGTAGATATCAATCCAACCCTGGTCTTCCACACTGGAAAGCTGTGAAAGACATCCTCAAGTATTTGAGAAGGACCAATAAGTTGTTCTTGGTCTATGGGGGTGGAGAACTAAAATTGGAAGGCTATACCGACTCTAGCTTCCAAAGCGATGTTGATAACTCGAAGTCAACCTCCGGATTCATATTCATGCTCAATGGTGGTGCTGTCTCTTGGAAGAGTTCCAAGCAAGACAGTACTGCGGATTCCACCACTGAGGCAGAATACATTGCTGCATCAGCTGCAGCAAAGGAGGCTGTTTGGATTAGGAATTTCGTCCAAGAGTTGGGCGTCATTCCAAATGGAGTTGCTCCTATCCCGGTGATGTGCGACAACACGGGAGCCATAGCTCAGGCGAAGGAGCCGAGGTCTCTTCAGAAGTCCAAACATGTATTGAGAAAGTACCACATCCTCAGAGAGATCGTGGAACGAGGAGAAGTGTCGATCGACAAAGTCGGCTCCGCAGATAATGTTGCTGATCCACTAACTAAGCCTTTACCAGGACCATCGTTCGAGAAGCATCGCGAATCAATGGGTCTAAAGTATATAGGTAGTTGGCTCTAGTGCAAGTGGGAGATTGTTAGAGTAGGTGCACGTCGAGCCAAGTGTTGGGCGACTGTTCACAATGAAACTCTTTGTATAAACGATCTTTATTTTAATAATATTTCAATTTATTAATTTGGCGCATCTTTATCTTTATACCCATGCTAGTTGCATAGATAAAGTCCTTGAATATACAAATAGTAGAAAGAATATGAGATGCTCATATGATGAGTATCATGAAACTCATATTTGGAATACTGTATATTCTAAACCGTTCCTAGTCGATTCAGCCGCCACTAAGAAGGATAAAGGCCGCTCGAGTTAGAGACTAGTATCTGCGATGTGAGTACCATGTTTCATTGGTAGGGGACATTGTGATGTCCGATCATGCAGATAGGTGCTCCTTGTAGAGTGCACTGAACAACCCTCCATAAAAGGACTTTCCAAGTGGTTCTCACTTATCGAGTGGAAAAGTCCTGGTTTATGGTTGTACAGAGTTAGTCCTTATGACCCGGGACAACATTGAGACTCTATGTGCTAGCGTTTCACTTTGACTTGTTTACCGACTCTTATGGGGTCATTAGGTGGCAAGGTTGGGTGTTACGGCGAAACATATAGGAGTCGATGCATTGTAGTCGGGGATTCACCGCTTACCTACGGGTATGGATATCCTATGTGTTTTTCATGTATATGTGGGTTGAAATCTCTGATCAGAGTATGGTGGTAATTATGAAAGGGGTTTCATAGATTACACCATCGATGCAACCACAACATGACACATAGTATCGATTCATTGACAACTCTCGATAAACCAATAGTTGTCGAATCGGTCGGGATATATGAGATGAAGGGACCGTACTGTACGCTAACCATAATTGATTGGTTCTTGCAGGCACTATCATGTGATACCTAGGGAATCACGTAAGCGATGCTGCTAGACGTTTAACGTGATTGGTTGGGTACTATCAGACTTGAGTTCTGACGTTCTTGTTATCAAGGTGTTGATAAGTAAGAATGGAGCAATTAGGGTATGCTCGAATAAGGACATGTTTAGTCCGAATCACATTATGATGTGAACCCACGGCTAGTTGTATCAATGAACCATTGAGGGCCACACAAGTACTTGCTTTGTAAATCCCGAAGAGAAGTAAAATAGTTCAATGTGTTGAACGGCTTGTAAATGTGTTTATGAGCGGAAAAAGAAAAATTTAGAAGTATGACTTCTATGAGAGAAATATTAATTTTAATTTTTGGAAGTGTTCCTAAATTAAAATTTGGCCAAGTGAATAATGTGTTTGAAAATTGTGATTTTCATAAACATTATTATGGACTAAATTAAATTAATCCAAGTGTTGAATTAATTAAACACTAGTGGACCTAGTAGAGTCCAAATAATTATTTTAATTCAAGTGTTGAATTAATTTTATATAATTGGGCCTTGTAGAGCCCAATTGGAAATTATTATTTAAACTAGTGGGCTTGTATAAAATTCAAGCAAAGTAGTATTGGGCTCAAATTGTTTGAGACAATAATATTAGTCCATGGGCCCTTGTGAAGGGTTTCAAGCCCACATGCAAAGGGGATTAGGGTTTGCATGCTTGGAGTAATAGCCAAAATACTTTTTAATAAAATATTCAAAAGAAGTGCAACTTTTGAGACAACTTTTGCAACTACCTAGGCTAGTCTCCCACTCCTCCAAGCATACCTCTTGGCCGAAAATTCACAAGGTTTTTACACCAATTTTCTCTCATTTTTCTCTCAAGTTTTGTTCTTCATTTTGGAGACAAAAATTCTTTCTCTTTGAAAAATCCTCAAACTTTTCTAGTGCAATTTTTGAGGGGGTTTACCTTGTGAGTGGTGGGCCTTATTTTGAAGAAAAGAAAGGTGTTGGAGGCTTGTAGATCTTCAACCTAGAAGAGTCAAGTTGTTTACAACTTGATTGGAGCCATACATCAACTTTGCTAAGTTGATAGGTATATTTTTCTTACCTCCTATGTATATATTTTTATTTGTAAATATAGTGCAAATCAAGGGGGCCGAAAAATGCATGATAAAATTTTAAATTTTGCTTCCGTTGCGCTTATTGCCCCCGTAACCGGTCCGCTTTCACTAGCTTCTGAAATGGCAAGGAAAAGTAGACAACACATTTAAATTTGCATGGCAAGAACACTTGGCCTTTTTCTTATGCTGCACGTCTCGCGCATATGCGCGACATCACTCACGCATATGCGCGAGACCTACTGGTCTCGGCAATGTAGAATTTACCACCTCGCGCATATGCGCCACTTTTCTCGCGCATATGCGCCATTTTCACTGGAGGCGTCGCGCATATGCGCCGCTTCTTTCCGCGCATATGCGCCAATGCTACTGTAAATGTAGCGCATATGCGCCACTCTTTCCGTGCATATGCGCCAATGCTACTGGAATTCCCGCGCATGTGCGCGCATGTCTTCGCGCAAGTGCGCTGGAGCTTCGACCCTTCTCATTTCTTTTGATTGTCTCCTCATCTTTATTGTACATTTCCTTTTCTTTTCTAGTCCAATATAATACATCTACAATCACCTTAATTATCAACAAACTCAGTCTGATTATGATAACTAAATCTTCGAGCCTTACATTTCTCCCCCTCTAAGAAATGATTTCGTCCTCGAAATTGTAGGTAATCAATTAGAGTATTTAAAACAGTATTACAATCTAAAACTGAATAAATACTTACATCATATAAATAACTCGGGGTGTTTCTGCCTCATGTCTGCCTCTGTTTCCCAAGTCGCCTCCTCGATGCCATGACGACCCCACTGAACTTTCACAAGTGGAATAGTCTTCGTTCTGAGTTGCTTGTCTTTCCGATCAAGAATCTGTATCGATTGTTCCACATAGCTCAAAGTGTGATCAAGTTCAGCTTCGTCAGGTTGAATGACATGAGAAACATCTGGCATATATCTTCGCAACATTGATACATGAAACACGTCATGTATTCCGGATAAGGAAGGAGGAAGAGCAAGTCTGTAAGCTCGATCGCCAATCTTCTCAAGAATTTCGTAAGGCCCAATGTATCGAGGAGATAATTTCCCGCGTTTGCCAAATCTTACAACGCCTCTGAAAGGAGAAATCTTTAAGATTACTCTATCTCCTGCCTCAAATACTAACGGTCTACGTCGGATATTGGCGTACTTTGCTTGCCTATCCTGTGCTTTCTTCATTCTTTTCTGAATAACTTTCACCTTCTCAGTCATGTCACGAATCATGTCTGGCCCCAGTTCTGGTACTTCTGAGATATCATCCCAATATAGCGGAGATCTGCACTTCTTGCCATACAAAGCTTCAAACGGTGCCATCTCGATACTCGTCTGATAGCTATTATTGTAAGAAAATTCGCAAAGAGGTAGAGAATCTTGCCAACTAGTGCCAAAATCTAGCACTATGGCTCTCAACATATCCTCTAACGTCTGGATAGTCCGCTCTGACTGTCCGTCTGTCTGAGGATGGTAAGCAGTACTCAGGTATAATGTCGTACCTAGAGCCTGCTGTAGACTGTGCCAAAAGTGAGAAGTGAATCTTTGATCACGATCTGATACGATAGACTTCGGCACTCCATGTAATCTGACTACCTCTCGAATATATATCTCCGCCATCTGATCTTGTCTATACGTCATTCTGTACGGAATGAAACAAGCAGATTTCGTCAATCTGTCAATAATGACCGAAATCGCATCGCAACCACGGGAAGATCGGGGTAACTTTGTCACGAAATCCATGGAAATGTGGTCCCATTTCCATTCTGGAATGGCTAAACTCTGAAGTAAACCTCCGGGCTTCTTCCTCTCGGCTTTCACTTGCTGGCAATTCAAGCACTTAGACACAAATTCTGCGATATCCGACTTCATTTGCTTCCACCAGAACTGTGTCTTCAGGTCATTGTACATCTTTCGGCCACCAGGATGAATGCTAAACCGACTACAGTACGCCTCTAACATGATCTGTTGTTTCAAATCTGAAACATCTGGCACTACAAGACGGTTATTCACATACAATACATGATCACGCACCTGGTATTCTGACAAATGCCCTGATGTGACCATCTGAATTGATCTCTGCACATTCTGATCCATTCTTTGTGCTTCTTTAATCCTCCAAATCAAATCAGGTTCAATATGAATGGAAGCAAGTCGTAGTGGCCTACTATCTGTATCAAATTCTAATCCAGACAAACAGCAGTTTTCAACTAACTTTGTAACACCTATCGTCGATAATGACAAGGCACATACCTTTCGACTCAAGGCATCAGCTGATGCATTCGACTTTCCTGGATAATATTTGATTTCACAATCAAAATCTTTTAATAGATCAAGCCATCTACGTTGCCTCATGTTCAGTTCTGACTGAGAAAATAGATACTTCAGGCTTTTGTGATCGGAGTAAATCTCAAATTTCTCGCCGTAGAGATAGTGACGCCAAATCTTTAATGCAAATACGATAGCCGCCAATTCAAGATCGTGAATGGGGTATCGAACTTCATGTGGCTTCAATTGTCTCGAGGTGTATGCGACCACATGACCTCGCTGCATAAGTACACATCCCAAACCTCTGTGAGAGGCATCACAATATACAACGAAATTACCCGTACCTGAAGGTATCGTCAATACTGGAGCACTAGTCAGCCTTTTCTTCAGTTCTAGGAAGCTAGACTCGCACTCCTCTGACCAAACGAATGGCATATTCTTCTGTGTCAATTGTGTGATTGGTTTTGCAATACTGGAGAAATCTTGAATAAATCTTCGATAGTATCCTGCCAGACCCATGAAACTGCGTATTTCTGGCACAGAAGTCGGTCTTGGCCAGCTGATCACAGCTTCCACTTTACTTGGATCTACAGAAATACCATCTCCAGAAATGATATGCCCCAAGAATACAACTCGATTCAACCAAAACTCGCACTTTGGCAATTTAGCATACAATCTCTCATTCCTCAATGTCTGCAATACAATTCTGAGATGCTCTGCATGCTCATTTTTATTCTTCGAATACACCAGAATATCATCGATAAAGACAATCACAAAATCATCCAAATACCTCTGAAAGATTTGATTCATCAAGCCCATAAATACCGCAGGAGCATTTGTTAAACCAAAAGGCATGACAATAAATTCGTAATGTCCATACCTGGTTCGAAATGCTGTCTTCGGTATATCTACATCTCGAACTCTGAGCTGATGATATCCGGATCGCAAATCAATCTTAGAATAAATAGAAGATCCCTGTAATTGATCAAATAGATCGTCGATGCGCGGCAATGGATATTTGTTCTTGATCGTTGCCTTATTCAGTTGCCGGTAGTCTATACACAATCGCATCGAACCGTCTTTCTTCCGCACAAACAGCACCGGAGCGCCCCAAGGAGATACACTAGGTCTGATATATCCCTTGGCCAGAAGATCTTCTAACTGTGCTTTCAATTCTTTTAGTTCGATGGGTGCCATCCTATACGGAGCTCTCGAAATAGGGTACAAGATCAATACTAAAATCTACCTCTCGCACCGGAGGTAATCCTGGGATCTCATCTGGAAAAATATCTGCAAATTCCCGTACTACTGGCAGATCCGCCAATGCCGGGCTCGACTTCTGCATATCTACAGCATAAATAAAGAAACCATCTGCTCCTTTTTGTAACAATCTGTTCATAGTAAGAGCCGAAATCAAGGGAATCCGAGATCTGGAACCCTTCCCGTAGAATTTCCACTCGTCTGTCATCTCGGGTCTGAATCTGACAATCTTATGGAAACAATCTACAGTGGCTCTGTACTTCGTTAGCATGTCAATACCGACTATACAATCAAAATCAGCTAGACCCAACACTATACAATCTAGGTCAATCTCATGTCCCTCAAACTGTAGAATGCAATGTCTAACCGTAGTTACAGATATCAATCCACTTCCCAACGGAGAATTAATAGACACTACATCCGACAAAGACTCAACAGGCAAGGAATGCAATAATGCAAATCGTTCTGAGATGAATGTATGCGATGCACCCGTATCTATCAATATATAAGCAGGACAACCGCAGATAGAACAGTTACCTGCTATGACATCATCTGGGGCATCCTGTGCTTGCTCCTCTGTCAATGCAAAAACCTGAGCCTGTTGTCGAGGAGGTTGGCTCACGGTCTGGCTACCTCTGCCTCTGGGCTACGTCTGTGTCTGTGGTGGCTGAAAGGAGTGAACAGATGAAGCTTGCCTCTCAGGCTGAGCTACAGATGCAGATGACCCTGCACCTTGAAATCTCTGTGAGCTTCTCTGGGGACACACTTTGGCGAAGTGCCCCTGTTGTCTACATATGTTGCATCTCCCTGTTACTCCCTGGCACTGTTCAGTCGTATGTCTACCCCCACAAGAATTGCAGTAGACACATGTATACCTGGTACTCTGATCAGAACCACCCTGTCTGGATCCACTGGAGCTTGAAGAACTGCTCCCAGGTCTTTTGAACTGCTTCCCTTTTGATTTCAACTGATCCTTTCGTCCGCTGCTACTACCGCCGCTATCAAATCTAAGAGGAGGTTGTGCTGGAGGTAATGGTGGTCTCGGACTCGGAGCAACATAAGGAGCACTCCGTTGCCTAAGCAATCCTGCTTCTGCTCCTTTGGCACGGTTCAATGCCTCAGCGAAATTGTTAGGTCTTCCAGTATTTACCAACGTAAAGATATCGGGATTTAAGCCGTTTATTAACTGATCTGCCACGGCTTCATCACTACCTGAAACATGAGGTGCAAAGCGAAGCAAGGAGGAAAATTTAGCGACGTACTCTTCAATGTTCAATTGTCCTTGCCTTAAGTTTGCAAACTCAGCGCCTTTATCTTTACGGTAGGATATAGGAAAGAATCGCAGATAAAACTCTGTCTTGAACGTTTTCCATGTAATCTCCGTGCCACGCTGTTCCAATGCTCTTTTGATGTTCAACCACCAATTCTTAGCCACATCTTGCAGTTGATGGCCAATGAGTTTCACTCTCTTCTCATCATTGTATTCGAGAGACTCGAACAACATCTCGATATCCTCCAACCAGCTTTCACATTCGATGGCGTTTTCTGTACCTCGTAAGGTAGGTGGTCGGAAAGACTGGAATCGCTTCAATAAAGTCTCCATGGGCGTAGCAGTAACGTTCATTGGATCCCCGGATGTGCTACCCTGTTTTGGTGCGGAGGGTCGTAGAGGCACTGCTGCTCTTCTAGGAGGCATGTATCTGATATTCAACAAATTAGTATACAAGCTATACAACTGTCTCAGCCTTCCTCTGATCATTTACCTCTGATCCAGAATCAGTTCTGATTCAGTCTTTACTAACACATGCTGTAATACCAGTCAGATAATCATAAAACATGCAATAATAAAAGCAATAAATCATGCTAGCACATCATAAAGCAAGGAAGAAGACTCGATCTACCCCGCTCATTCTATCTTATCTCACTCTAAAGGATCTATCGCTCTGATACCACCTGTTGTGTGGACTCGGGCTCTAATTCTGCTTCTTGGGATTAAATAGATCATTATTCTAAAACGTGGGTCAATTTTTCGCTTTTACATTTAATCAAATGTAACGAAACAAACATAAGTTCTTAATTTAATTTACAATATAAAACATAAAATACATGTCTTGGTCTATATACAACTAGTGTTCACTATCATCTAAACTCAAATGATAGTACAAGTCTAACAAAAGAACCACTAGTCCTCTGCTGCGCCCGTAGTCACCACGCTATCACGATCATCTCTGTCTCGACCCAGATCCTGCCCCATCTGTTGTTATGCACACATACAGACATAACAACAGCCGGAAAACCGGTGAGAACAAATCCCAGTATAAACATGTATACATGCATTAAAACAATCTAAACACATGAAACATGCTAATATGAATATCATTCATATATAATCATGCAATGCGAATCTAATCATGTCTAGACTCGACTCGACTAGAACTCTAGGGATCCCGGTGTGAATAAGACGATCTATCACCTACCCTCCCAATCGGGGTGACGGTATGTCTTATTCCTAGACTTCGGCCTGATCTGTATCCGCGTCTACAATAGGGGCGGTGATCTTCCCCTAAGCTGTGATATCGCCGAACGTCTAGAAGTCTGGATGATCTCACAGACTTTCCTATCTTAATGCATCAATACACAATCTGTAAACAAGCATAATCATCTGAACATGATTTGCATACAAGTTCTATAAGCAAATCGATCTATAACAATCATAATCATATCAAGATACGCAATAATCATATCACGATAAAACAATAAAACAAGTATGTGATTTTGGTTGGGAAACTCAAATGTGATCTGTTTTGAGTCGTAATTCCCCAAACAAAACATGTACTATACCTTGCGTTGTTAAACCTGTATCAATGCCGAGGTCTCGGTGTCGAAGTGAGGCACAATGAATCTGAAATGGCAATGATCAATATACCTTCTATTAATTCTTAACCCAATTCAACACTTCTACAAGCGCACTAGTACATCTAAACACAATTTGACGGCATAACGACGTAGTTTTTCGATACCGATCAATCCAATTCTTAACACATATCAATATCTAATTTCCACAATCCATAATCAACCTCATAGACACCATCACATTCTCGAAATCTGCATAATTCAACAATAAACATGCTGAAAAATCGTAACAATTGAGTACGATATCATTTCTTCGTTCCGGTTGTATTTTTACAATCACAATACTCTCAAGAACATGGCATAGAGCTCAATCCTTCATTCCCCTAAAACATATATATATCCAACATGCTGGAATTGAATGAAAATTACATCTTTTGGTAGCTCTTGTCAAGAGGAGTAAAAATCTTAACACGGAACACAAATCGGAAGGTTACGTCTTAAGAAATCTTACAATGAAGCCTTGAAGAACTTTGAAGACTCCTCAGACTTTTCCCTCGTCCCTAGCTTCTGAAATGGCAAGGAAAAGTAGACAACACATTTAAATTTGCATGGCAAGGACACTTGGCCTTTTTCTTATGCTGCACGTCTCGCGCATATGCGCGACATCACTTGCGCATATGCGCGAGACCTACTGGTCTCGGCAATGTAGAATTTACCACCTCGCGCATATGCGCCACTTTTCTCGCGCATATGCGCCATTTTCACTGGAGGTGTCGCGCATATGCGCCGCTTCTTTCCGCGCATATGCGCCAATTCTACTGTAAATGTCGCGCATATGCGCCACTCTTTCCGCGCATATGCGCCAATGCTACTGGAATTCCCGCGCATGTGCGCGCATGTCTTCGCGCATGTGCGCTGGAGCTTCGACCCTTCTCATTTCTTTTGATTGTCTCCTCATCTTTATTGTACATTTCCTTTTCTTTTCTAGTCCAATATAATACATCTACAATCACCTTAATTATCAACAAACTCAGTCTGATTATGATAACTAAATCTTCGAGCCTTACAATGTCCCCTACCAATGAAACATGGTACTCACATCGCAGATACTAGTCTCTAACTCGAGCGGCCTATATCCTTCTTAGCGGCGGCTGAATCGACTAGGAACTGTTTAGAATATACAGTATTCCAAATATGAGTTTCATGATACTCATCATATGAGCATCTCATATTCTTTTACTATTTGTATATTCAAGGACTTTATCTATGCAACTAGCATGGATATACAGATAAAGATGTGCCAAAACAATAATTTCAAATATAATTAAAATAAAGATCGTTTATACATAGAGTTTCATTGTGAACACTCGGCCAACACTTGGCTCGACGGGCACCTACTCTAACAATCTCCCACTTGCACTAGAGCCAACTACCCATATGCTTCAAACCCATTGATTCGCGATGCATCTCGAATAATGGTCCAGGTAAAGGCTTAGCTAGTGGATCAGCAACATTATCTGCGAAGCCGACTATGTCAAAAGACACTTCTTCCTCTTTCCACAATCTCTCCGAGGATGTGGTACTTTCTCAATACATGTTTGGACTTCTGATGAGACCTGGGCTCCTTTAACTCCATTAGGAATGACGTCCAACTCTTCGACGAAATTCCTTATCCAAACAGCCTCCCTTGCTGCATCTGATGCAGCAATGTATTCGGCCTCTGTGCTGGAATCCGCAGTATTGTCTTGCTTGGAACTCTTCCAAGAGACAGCAGCACCATTGAGCATGAATACAAACCTAGAGGTTTACTTCGAGTCATCGATATCGCTTTGGAAGCTAGAGTCGGTATAGCCTTCCAATTTCAGTTCTCCACCCCATAGACCAAGAACAATTTATTGGTCCTTCTCAACTACTTGAGGATGTCTTTCACAGCTTTCTAATGTGGAAGACCAGGGTTCGATTGATATCGACTCACTACACTTAGTGCGAAAGCTACGTCAGGACGTGTAGATATCATCTCATACATGATGCTACCAATCGCAGATGCATAAGGAATGCTTGTCATCGCCGCTATCTCTGCATCAGTCTTGGGAGAAAGACTTGGATAGGGACACGCCATGACACATTGGTAGATTTCCTCTCTTGGACTCATCCATCGAGAACCGCTTCACGATGGTACAATGTATGTAGACTGGGTGAGACCAAGCAATCTTCTTGATCTATCTCTATAGATTTGTATTCCCAATACAAAAGATGCTTCACCCAAGTCCTGTATCGAGAACTTACTCGCTAACCATATTTTAGTTGATTGCAACATTCCTACATCATTCCCAATGATTAGAATGTCATCAACATAAAACACCAGGAATGTCACGACACTCCCACTGACCTTCTTATACACACAGGGTTCCTCAGAATTCTTATCAAAACCAAACTCTTTGATTGTACTGTCGAATCTAAGGTTCCAACTCCTAGATGCCTGCTTTAGACCATAAATAGATCTTTGAAGTTTGCATACCATATGCTCACTTCCGATAGATGTAAACCCTCCAGGTTTGAGACATGTAAATCTCTTCCTTAATATCCCCTTTTAGAAAGGGTGTCTTGACATCCATCTGCCATATCTCATAGTCATATCATGCAGCTATGGCTAGCAATATCCTTATAGACTTGAACATTGCAACTGGTGAAAAGGTTTCCTCAAAGTCAACTCCTTGTCTTTGAGTATATCATTTTGCCACCAATCGCGCCTTGAAGGTCAATACCTTCCCATCCGCCCCAAGTTTCCTCTTGTAAATCCATTTATCTATGCAACTAGCATGGGTATACAGATAAAGATTTGCCAAAACAATATTTTGAAATATTATTAAAATAAAGATTGCTTATACATAGAGTTTCATTGTGAACAATCGGCCAACAGTTGGCTCGACGGGCACCTACTCTAACAGATTCATTTGTCATTACTCCATAATCTCTCAGTTGTTGCTGGATCCGGATCAGTTGTGCACAACAACTACCACCAGCAAGGTATTCTGCTTCAGTTGTTGAGATAGCTATGTATGTCTGCTTTTTGCTGAACCAAGAGATCAGTCTGTCTCTTAGAAACTGACAAGATCCACTTGTACTTTTACGATCAAGCTTACATCCTGCATAATCTGCATCTGAATATCCAACTAAATTGAAAGTAGAGTCTTTAGAATACCATAACCCAACATTTTGTGTAACCTTAAGATATCTCAAAATTCTTTTAGCAGCTAAGAAATGTGATTGCTTAGGATTTGCTTGAAATCTTGCACACATACAGACAGAAAATACAATATCAAGACGACTGGCAGTTAGGTACAACAATGAACCTATTAAACCTCGATGTAATGTCGCCTCAACTGATATTCCCCCTTGATCAGTGTCCAATTTTACTGATCAGCTCATGGGAGTATTTGCAGCTGAACATGATTCCATGCCAAATTTCTTCAGCAGCTCCTTTGTATATTTAGTTTGACTGATGAATATACCAGTTTCCAGTTGCTTCACTTGCAGTCCAAGAAAGAATGTCAATTCACTCATCATGCTCATTTCAAACTTATCCTGCATTAGTTTAGCAAACTTTTCGCATAATTTGGGGTTAGTTGATCCAAATATGATATCATCAACATAAATTTGAACTAATAAAATGTGATCATTCTTAGTAAATTTGAACAAGGTCTTATCAACTGATCCAACAGAAAAATCATGATCAGTTAGAAATTTTGAAAAAGTTTCGTACCAAGCTCTGGGATCTTGTTTAAGACCATATAAGGCTTTGTTCAAATGGTATACATGATTAGGAAAGTTATGATTTACAAAACCTGGGGGTTGTTCAAATATACTTCCTCTTGTAGTTGATCGTTCAGGAATGCACTCTTGACATCCATCTGATAGACTTTGAAGTTCTTGTGTGATGCATAGGCAAGAAAAATTCTGATTGCTTCCAGTCTTGCAACTAGACCATACGTCTCACATAGTCAATTCCTTCTTCTTGCCTATATCCTTGTGCCACTAATCTTGCTTTGTTGCGTCCAACTGAACCATCCTCGTTCAATTTTATTTTTATATACTCATTTTGTACCTATAATAATTTTCGAAATTGGTCTTGGAACTAAGTTCCAGACATTGTTATAAGTGAAATGATTTAGCTCTTCTTGCATTGCATTTACCCAGTTAGGATCAGCAAGAGCTTCATCAGTTTTCTTCGGTTTTAGTTGTGAAACAAAAGCTGCATAGATAAATAAATTGAGCATTTGATTGCGATTTCTTACTGGATCATATGGATTTTCTATTACCAGTTCAGGTGGATGTGATTTTCTCCATCTGTATTCAGTATTTGTTGTATCAGCAATTTCTTCAGTTGGTAACTGTGGGGACACGGACGCTAATTCATTCCTTAATCGTCTTTAGGAATAATTCAAATAATTATAATAAACAGGGTCTAAATTTTTTTTCTTAAATTACACAGCGGAAACGTAATGTAATTAAATTTAAATTACATATTAAACATAACATACAATTATTGTATAATCTACAATAATCCGACTAGGTTCAACTACAAGTCAGTGCTGAATCCTAAATTGCTTCAAAGCCCGGATCTCCACGCTATCTAGTCCAGCCTCGTACTCTTCTTGACCCTGATCCTAGCCCACCTGTTGCCATGCACACATACAAACAATACAACAGCCGGATACTCCGGTGAGATATAAATATCCCAGTATAAATCATGTATACATGCCATCATATAAACAATATAAAAGCATATAACAGAAAATCCTATCATATATCAAAATCATGATATAAATCCCTTACAAGAATAAATCATATTCTATACATGTACCCTGATCAGGAACATAATTCAATATCAAGAATAAATTCTATTCTAAGCATGTACCAATATCAGGAACATCATTCAACATCCATCAATATCAATCGATATAACTGTCACTCAAACTCGTGACTCTACATTTTAGACTAGACTCAATCCTAGCCTAGGGATCCCGGTTTCCAGACATTGGCATTCCATATCGACCAACAGTAATAGAAAAGACTCCAGTTCTATCCACGTCGATATAGCATCGATCACCAGTAATAGAAGAAGCTCTGTTTCTATCCACATCAGTATAGTATCGATCACCAGTAATAGAAGAAACTACAATTCTATCCACATCGATATAACATCGATCAACAGTAATAGAAGAAGTTATAATTCTATCCACATCGATACAATACTGATCACCAGTAATAGAAGGAGCTATAATTCTATCCACATCGATAGCCAATTATCCATTGACAGACTATGGCGCTTCCGCCAATACAATATCTCATGACATCGTGCAATGTGCCCGTGGTAATCCCACCACTATCAGGCACTTCTGTCATAAGACTACTCGTCTAACACCTGTCATCTATAATTCAAGAGAACAAGTATATCAATCAACTCAATGCAAATATCAATGCAATAAGTAAAGTATGTGATTTAGGGAAACTCGAGTCAAACCTCACTCGAGTTGTGCAATCTCAACTCAACATTAATTTATACCTTTATCTCCTCGCTCAGAAGAAGAAGAATTTTCGACTCTATCTCGGTCCATTCTCAATCTGGTAATAACAATACCGAACAGATATAATATCAATATTCAACACAATTCAATACCTGTTCTGATTAATATTCAAATCGAAATATATGCTGATCGATATCCAATCAAGATACACTCTAATCCATATCGACCATATCACGATATAATCGAAATCACTACAGAATCTGATCAATATCAATTAACTGATGTTTCAACGGTATAACAATACAGTCTCGATAACCCCGTCAGTCCAAACATCACAGATATAATACCAGAACTCATAATCAATATCGATACTAGTCATAATCTCAAAAACCATACATATCTGATATGAATTCTCAGTCAAATCGACTCCAAAAATCATAACAATTACATAATCAATATTTTCTTCAATCTGACTTCGATTCTATGATGTCTATGTAATGCCCGGAAATTTAATCCTAGTAATCTATAATTATTGATATATAATGTGATATGATTATGAGAGGATTAATCGGGACACGAAAAGGAGACTACATGTGAAATTCGGAAATCTTGGGCAGAAAGAGTGGAGCCCGAGCGGTAGTTTATGACCGCTCGAGCGCCAGTGGATAGCAAGTAAATGTTTGGGCAGAATGTATGGCACCCGAGCGGTAAAGAATTACCGCCCGAACGCCATTGGATAACCAGCGTGGTTCCGGACAGAAGGCTCCGCGCTCGAGCGGTATATTTTGACCGCCCGAGCGCGAGTCATGCAACATGAAAAATTGCCACTTGGTCTGTATATGCGCGACGTGTATATATATATACATATATCATACATATCAACAAACGTTAATTCAGAAAAAGGAAAAAGGAGAGAGAATCGTGAAGTTTGGAAATTGATGAACGATCCGCCCGTCAGATTTTGAATCCGACTTCAGTACTGTATTCCTATCAACGTAGACTACAACTGGACGTAAGTTTTGCTACGTTTTGACATGTTTTGAAAATATGATATTGTCAGAATTGAATAGAATTCATATATGATGTTCTTGTCATGTTAGACATCATAGAATTGAAGTCAGATTAAAGAACGGACTGGTCATGTAATTGTTATGATTTTTGGATTCGATTTGATTGAGAATTCATATCAGATATGTATTGTTATTGCGATTATGACTGGTATCGACATTGATTATGAGTTCTGGTATTATATCTGTGATGTTCGGACTGACGGGGATTATCGAGACTGTATTGTTATACCGTCGAAAGATCAGTTGGTTGGTATTGATCAGATTCGGTATTGATTTAGATTGGATTGTGATACCGTATGTCGACTGACATTAATCAGATTATGTGTTTTGATTTGAGTATTAATCAGAACAGGTATTGAATTGAATTGTCTATTGATATTATACCTATTCAACTGTTATTACCAGATTGGGAATGGACCGAGACAGAGTCGGGACTTCTTCTTCTTCTGAGCGAGAAGATAAAGGTATAAGTCAATGTGGTATTGGGAAATGGACTTGAGTCGGTTTAGACTTGGGTTTCCCTAAATCACATACTTTACTTTATTGCATTGATATTTGCATTGATTGATTGATATACTTGTTTTCTTGAGTTATAGATTACAGGTATTAGAAGAGTAATCTTATGACAGAAGTGCCGGTAGTGGTGAGATCACCACGAGCACATTACACGATGTCATAAGATGGTGTATTGGCGGATGTGCCAAAGACTGTCACTAGATGTTGGATTATCGATGTGGATAGATTGATAGCTTCTTCTATTACTGTTGGTTGATATTATATCGATGTGGATAGACGTATAGCTTCTTCTATTACTGTTAATTGATAGTATATCGATGTGGATAGATTCATCGTTCCTTTCTATTACTGTTAATCGATGTTATATCGATGTGGATAGAATCGGACTTTGTGCTATTACTGGTAATCGATATCATATCAATGTGGATAGAATCAGGGCTTGCTCTATTACTGGTAATCGATAATATATCAATGTGGATAGAATCAGGGCTTCGTCTATTACTGTTAATCGATACTGTATCGGTGTGGATAGAACTGGAGTCTTTTCTATTACTGTTAATCGATACTATATCGACGTGGATAGAACTGAAGTCTTTCCTATTACTGTTAGTCGATATATACATGCCGACGTCTGGAACCGGGATCCCTAGACTAGGATTGAGTCTAGTCTGAATTATGTAGCTACGAGTATTGTTGACAGCGTGCTATTGATTATGTTTCAGATTTGTTACATAGGATTGTTACCTGATTACATGCTTTATATTTGTTATATGATTGCATGTTTCATTGATTTATACTGGGAGTTATTCTCACCGGTTTATCCGGCTGTTGTCTTGTCTGTATGTGTACTTGACAACAGGTGGGACAGGATAAGGGTCAGGAAGAGAACGAAGCTGGACTAGATAGCGTGGAGATCCGGGCTTCAAGAGCAACTTAGGATTCAGTACTGATATGTAATTGAACCTAGTTGGAGTATTGTAGATCATACAATAATTATATGTATGTTTAATATGTAATTTGAATTTAATTACATTACGTTTCCGCTTTGCATTTTAAAAAAAAAAAAATTTAGACCCTGTTTTACTAATTAATTAATTAGTCCCAATGATGATTAAGAACTTGATTAGCATCCGGGTCCCCACAGTCTAACATGACAAGAACATCATATATGAATCCTATTCAATTCTGACAATATCATAATTCCAGAACATGTCAAAACGTAGCAAAACTTACGTCCAGTTGTAGCCTGCGTTGATAGGAACTCGGTACTGTACTCAGATTCAAAATCTGACGGACGAATTGAAATAAAAAGGCGTAAGGATTTTTCACTCTTTCACAAAACCTTTTCTCGATTCTTTCTGCTGGTTTGTGAAGAATATAGCAAAGATATACGTATATATATATCAAGTTGCTTGGTTCATGATACGTGTCATCTTTTCACCATTCTTAAGCGGCGCTCGTGCGGTGCTAAACTACCGCTCGAGCGCGGCATGTTCTGTTCGAGTGCTCTTCTTATCACCCACTGGCGCTCGGGCGGTCGAAAACTACCGCCCGGGCGCCACTTCTTCTGCCCGTAACACACATTTGCTGAACATTGGCGCTCGGGCGGTCGAAAACCACCGCTCGGGCGCCACACTCTCTGTAATAGCCGAGCCCAGTGTACGAGTTTCGGATCGATTCTAGTTGCATGGGAATAGTGCTTGGCCGTGGCTTGAGTGCACCCGCGCTCTTAACTGGAGTGCCCCCGCGGTGTACTGTGCTGTTTTGGAGTTGGAATGCCGTGAGCACACCGCACCCGCGGTGATGTAGAGACCGCCCCTGCGGTAGAGACCGCACCCGCGCTGCTTGCGTCGCCGCACCCGCGCTGTTCGTGTTCCAGAATTTTTGAGAATGCCGTAACCATTGCGCACCCGCGGTCCTTGTGTTGGCGCACCCGCGGTGAAGGTATGGGCGAGTTTTTAAGCTACTTTTTGGAGTGGTTGGCCATACTTTCCCTTTCTTTTCTCCTCCATTCTCGACTTTTCTCTCCATTTCTAGGGTTTTTGGTCATTTCTTTCACTTCCTATCTTCGATTCAAGCGTTTGTTTGGAATTTCGACTTGAGTTCGACGTTCTCCTTGGTGCTAGGAAGCTTGGGTAAGTTTTTGGTGCGATTCTGTTAAGGTTGTAAATTAAGAGTTGTTTAGGTTGGTTGTTTATGTGGATTTATGGATTATTTAGCTTGTAATCTTGGATATTTAGTTGATATTGGTGTTATTTGTGGATTATTTGTTGTAGGTGGTGATCAAGAGCTAAGTTGAGGTGTTTGTTGTGGTTTGTAAGTGGAAATTCATTTCTTTTGCTCACATGATTTTATATGTATGTGTTTCAAAGAGTTTATTGTGTTATTCCCTTTCATTTGATCCATAGTATGTATTGTTATATGTATTGGAGGCATTGTATGTCTCATTATTGATTAAAGGGAATACAAAGAGATATATAGAGTTCAAAGTGATTGTTAAAACCAGAGAAGAGTTTAAATGTTTTCGGATTGATAAATACATAGTCAGAGATTGCATGCAATATTAGATGATCATCGCCCAGAGGCTTATATCCCTCAGAGTTATCGGTATTTATATCGATTTGGGATACGAGCAACCCCAGAGCAGAGATACTATTGATATCAATCCCCAGAGCAAAAGAGAAATACCATCATATTTTGGCTATATATGATATTCAGAGTTTACAGTTCAGAGTGAGGTATTGACGAGAGTTTACAGAGTTATTGTCTAAGAGTTCACTGCTAATTTATTTATTTGTTTTTTCATGTGAGATCAGTGGGCCTCGGACGTGCGTAGATCGGGGTCATTACACCGTTGAGAGGATTTGGCATGATCATAGTATTTGTTTTTGTTATGTCATTAAATGATATTATTATTTTGTAAAGAATTGATGAAATGTTTTTTGAACTCCTCCGTATATTTAAAGAGTCCGCTGCGTATTTATTTAAAAGAACGGGGTGTCCACTCTCTGCCCAACTTCTCGAATTTCACATGTAGTCTTATTTCCGTGTCCCGATTAATCCTCTCATAATCATATCAAATTATATATCAATAATTATAGATTACTAGGATTTAATTTCCGGGCATTACATTTCTCCCCCTCTAAGATATGATTTCGTCCCCGAAATCACAACCACTCAACTCGTGTTATACAGATAATTATATCATATCTCAAATCAGATATAAGAAGGAGACATATCGAAACGACAATAATCTCATATCAATGAAATCACTCGTGATAGAATCAACCTCAGAACCATGGCTATACAACATCCGTATATACCAATCAACAACTCATAACAATCAATATCCCGGTCAGAGATATACTCAATATTCGGCTTCAAATGCTAACAATCATCGTCCGACGTTAGCATATTTAGTCTATTAATTCTGAGTTGTTTTCATTTTCTTCTGAATCAGTTTCATTTCCTTTATCAGATCACTGATCTTAGCAAATTTGCTCTCAAGCATCACTGTAATATCATTCCCATAAGAAGGAAAATAGCAGTTTTCACTGTACAATACTTCAAGTCAAGCTATTTCGATACTCGTTTAATAGCTATTATCGTACAATAGTTCAAAAGTGACAATGAATCATGTCAACTAGTGCTATAATCCAGCACTACATTTCCTGGATATCCTCCAGTATCAGGATAGTTCACTCCGACTATCCGTCAATCTATAAATCATAGATGAAAAATCATGTTATACACTCAGCCAAAAGTATAAAATCAAACGAAAATCACAGTCTGATAAAATCAACTTTGGCATTCAATACAATCTGACTCCCGTTTCTGACATACCTCTCAGTCGTCTGGTCATATTTGTAAGTCATCCTGTACAATATAACCTATGCAGATTTTAACAATCGTTCAATCATAGCCACTATCTTGGCAAGATTACAGTAGTGTCATCACACAATCCATAGAAATGTACTCCCATTTCTATTTAGAAATCAATAATCAAGATCAGTAATTTAAAATTTTCTATCTGTCGGTCTTCATCTATCAGCGATTTAGACATTTCAATACAAATTCTGACATAACTGATTTCATCTGTTTACTTCAAAACTTTCTATTCGAATTATCACACATTTCCTGTTACCAGAATAGTACTGAATCTACTATTGTGTGCATCTGACAATACCTGTCATTTCTAATTCGAACATCTGACACAAACAAATCAGTTAATAATATAAATTAAAGAAAAATAACTACCTGGTATTAAGTTCTAACTATCAAAATCAAGTTCTGGACAGTCTGATCAAACTTCTGAACTGCTTTAATCTTCAAAATCAGTTCTGACTTGACTGAACTGTGTGTAAGCTCAACGGTTCATAACAATCGGTATCAAACACGGATTCAGAATGATAACAATATCAGATCAGAATATCAATACACAATACTGATTTAATAACTGCATAGAATGCAATTTCTGACATTTCGAAAATTCTGCCATGTTCAATGTCGTTCTCAGCCACTGATCACGGTCTCACAGTGCTACAATCAATCAGTATACTATCTTCAGATATCACAGACTCTGAATACAATATGTTACAATCCCGATTCATATCCGAACAATTCTGTATACCACAGTCTCAGTTCCCAGAATATTCAATACAATTTTCAATTGTTCAATTCATTCAATCATATGCTACGAACATATCAAAATATCATAGATAGACTGAGCATAACATCGTCAGAATACTTCTGAACACAGGATTTATCAATCCATACATGAAACTGAAGTACTTTACAGAGAAACACATAATCAGATGTAACTCTAACTCTTCAGGTAATAAACCTTTCAACTGATATCTCAATTCTCTCAATTCAATCAGTATCAGTCTATAAGAAATTCTAAAATGAAACCAATACCTGGAATCACATCAACGCTGAAATCATTCTCCCTGATACAGGACAAACCTGAAATCTCATCTGCAAGACTATAGCAAACTTCCTGCTACTAGTAAATCAATCCCTGATAGGCTCATCTTCAGTAATCAACTGAATATACGAGGAATTACTCCATTCCTTTCGATAATCATCGAATCATATATAATACGGATATCAAGGAATTCAAAATCAAGAATCCTTACCGTATATCATTCATTCTTTGGCCATTTCAGGTCCGAATCTTACCATCTCCTGGCAAGAATCTAAAATAGCTCTGTACTTGTTCACTATATCAATATCAATCACGCAGTCATCATCAGACAATGCAAGTACAAGCTAGTCTAATTCAATCTTATTCTCAACTTACTGCAGTATATGATATATCACAGAATATCACTGATATCAAATTCTTTCCCCAAAAGGTAAAGAATTAATACTACAGTAAATAAAAACTCAACAGGTACAATGTATATCAATGCAACTCAGTCAAAGATAATCGTAAAGAATGCATTAGTATATATCAATACATATGCAATCTAATCATAAAAGACCAGTACCTGTCACTGTATCATCAAGTGTGTCCTGGGTCTGTTTCTCGATCACCACCCCCAGATGATCCTGCTCCCTGAAATCTTCGGGGGCCTCTCAGTGGACAAGCTTTAGCAAAATGTCCTTGTTGTTTACAGATATTGTACCTACCAGTTACTCCCCGGCATTGCTCCGTGGAATGTCTCCCACCGCAATTCCTGCAATAAACTCCAGTATCCCTCGGGCTAGAACCACTGGAGCTAGATGAACCACTCCCTAACTTCTTGAATGGCTTCTTTCGAGCTTTCAGCAAATCCTACTTTCCACTCGTACTACTACGATCAACCCGGAGAGAAGGTTGCTGTGTCTGGGGTTGCACCGCACACAACCTTTTTAGTTGTCTAATCAGACTCGTCTCCGCTCTCTTCGCTCAACTCAGGACATCGGCAAAATGGTACGGCCGCTGCATATTCATCAATGCAACTATCTCCGAGTTCAATCCTCTAATGAACTGAGCCGTTACAGCCTCATCATTCCCAGCTATATGAGGAACAAAACGCAGTTGAGTAGAGAATTTATCAACATACCCTTCAATATTCAGTTGGCCTTGGCTCAAATTCTCAAATTCTACTTTCTTGTCCTCTCGGTACGATCCTGAGAAGAATCTTCGATAAAATTCAGCTTTAAAGACTTCCCATGTGATCACAGTACCACGCAGTTCTAGTATTCCTTTGGTTGTAACCCACCAACTCCTGGCGGCCTCTTGTAACTGATGGAATACCAGTTTAACTCTCTGTTCATTTGTACAATCAACTAAATCAAACAGGATATCTATGTCATCAAACCAGTTTTCACAATCTTCAGATGTCTCGATACCACTCAGAATCGGCGGTTGCAGTAACTGGAACTCTCTCAACTTTATTTCCATCTGAGTCTCTGATACATCTATCTGATCAGACGAAGTACTGCCCCTTTCTGAAATTCTTCTAATAGGAATATCTGATAATCACAGATGTTAGTAGTAACAGGAGACAAATCCGTCTCAATCCCAATCCTGATCAGCTTACCTCTGATCAAGAATTGGTTTTGATCCAGTTTCAATAATACATATTACCAAATCAACTCAGATATTCAGGTAACATGTAGCTTAATATACAGTAAAAACATACTGAAATCTTAGCATATACAATGTAATTTCAACATTATATTCCATCATATGCCATATAAGTCCAGGCAATAAAATATAATATCATGCTAGCATACACAATGTAATTCCACATTATAATCAATCACATGCTAGCAATCACATGCAAGGAAAGAAAACTCATTCTACCCCGCTCACTCTTCTCTATCTCAGTGCTAAGGAACCTATAGTTCAAGGACCTACAGCTCTGAAACCTAATGCTCTGATACCACCTGTTGTGGGGACCCGGACGCTAATTCATTCCTTAATCGTCTTTAGGAATAATTCAAATAATTATAATAAACAGGGTCTAAATTTTTTTTTCTTAAATTACACAGCGGAAACGTAATGCAATTAAATTCAAATTACATATTAAACATAACATACAATTATTGTATAATCTACAATAATCCAACTAGGTTCAAATACAAGTCAGTGCTGAATCCTAAATTGCTTCAAAGCCCGGATCTCCACGCTATCTAGTCCAGCCTCGTACTCTTCTTGACCCTGATCCTAGCCCACCTGTTGCCATGCACACATACAAACAAGACAACAGCCGGATACTCCGGTGAGATATAAATATCCCAGTATAAATCATGTATACATGCCATCATATAAACAATATAAAAGCATATAACAGAAAATCCTATCATATATCAAAATCATGATATAAATCCCTTACAAGAATAAATCATATTCTATACATGTACCCTGATCAGGAACATAATTCAATATCAATAATAAATTCTATTCTAAGCATGTACCAATATAAGGAACATCATTCAACATCCATCAATATCAATCGATATAACTGTCACTCAAACTCGTGACTCTACATTTTAGACTAGACTCAATCCTAGCCTAGGGATCCCGGTTTCCAAACATTGGCATTCCATATCGACCAACAGTAATAGAAAAGACTCCAGTTCTATCCACGTCGATATAGCATCGATCACCAGTAATAGAAGAAGCTCTGTTTCTATCCATATCAGTATAGTATCGATCACCAGTAATAGAAGAAACTTCAATTCTATCCACATCGATATAACATCGATCAACAGTAATAGAAGAAGTTATAATTCTATCCACATCGATACAATACTGATCACCAGTAATAGAAGGAGCTATAATTCTATGCACATCGATAGCCAATTATCCATTGACAGACTATGGAACTTCCGCCAATACAATATCTCATGACATCGTTCAATGTGCCCGTGGTAATCTGTGACACCTTGACCCGTTTACAATAAAATACAGCGGAATTTAAAATTTTCTTACAAATGGAAGGAATTTCAAAATACATTTCCAAATATCATCAAAATTATGAACATGATCAACTAAATGATACATCAAAATACAAAACATCATTTTAATGATCATGTACAAAATATTGTTTGCAAAACAAACTACTTCCTTTCAATCTTCGTATGCATATGACTCCCATCCACAGTCAACGTCCTGGCCCGTCACTCTTATCTGCTGTGGGGACCCGGGCTCTAATTCTTTTTCTTGGGATTAAATGGATCATTATTCTAAAACGTGGGTCAATTTTTCGCTTTTACATTTAATCAAATGTAACTAAACAAGCATAAGTTCTATATACCACTAGTGTTCACTATCATCTAAACTCAAATGATAGTACAAGTCTAACAAAAGAACCACTAGTCCTCTGCTGCGCCCGAGATCACCACGCTATCACGATCATCTCTGTCTCGACCCAGATCCTGTCCCACCTGTTGTTATGCACACATACAGACATAACAACAGCCGGAAAACCGGTGAGAACAAATCCCAGTATAAACATGTATACATGCATTAAAACAATCTAAACACATGAAACATGCTAATATGAATATCATTCATATATAATCATGCAATGCGAATCTAATCATGTCTAGACTCGACTCGACTAGAACTCTAGGGATCCCGGTGTGAATAAGACGATCTATCACCTACCCTCCCAATCGGGGTGACGGTATGTCTTATTCCTAGACTTCGGCCTGATCTGTATCCACATCTACAATAGGGGCGGTGATCTTCCCCTAAGCTGTGATATCGCGGAACATCTAGAAGTCTGGATGATCTCTCAGACTTTCCTATCTTAATGCATGAATACAAAATCTGTAAACAAGCATGATCATCTTAATGCAATGCAACATGATCTGTAAACAAAGCATAGCAAGATTTGCATACAAGTTCTAGAAACAATTCTATAAACAATCATAGTCATATCAAGATATAGATAATGAAACAAGTATGTGATTTGGTTGGGAAACTCAAATGTGATCTCCTTTGAGTCGTGATTCCCCAAACAAAACATGTACTATACCTTTCTTGTCGTAGTCTCGAAGTTGGTATCAATTTTGTCAATCAAATCTGAAAGAGATACATTGATACACACTCTATCAAATTCTAATCTAATCAATACCTCAACATTGTATAATTCTCAAGTCATACACAATATAATCTATCTCATAACATCTTAATTTCTACATAATCTCCTAAAATCTGTACAATCTCCATTCAATCTTTGCTGGAAATTCATAATAATTACATATGATATCCGATAATCAAACCGTTTACAAATATGCGATGTTCATAATCTCAAGAACACATATTATACATCATATAACACTTTCTTCCATATCTAAATTTCAAACCATGCTAGAACTTAAAGAAACCTACATCACTTTGAAGCTCTTGATGCAAGGATCAATAATCTAAGCTCGGATGTGAAATCGGATAACTAAATCTTGCGAATTCTTACCCCAAAGCTTTGAAGGAATCTTGAGAAACTCTCGGTTCAGCTGCTGGAAATGAGAACGAAATGAATCAGCACTAATTCATATATATACCATGCCATGTGTCAACAGGAGAAGGAGAGTGGATTCCTCGCATGCAGCATCGCGGGTGCGGTACTGTAAGGAGCGCGGGTGCGCCAAGCTTTCGGCAGTTCTCCAATTTTCCTAAAACTGTCGACCGCGGGTGCGATCTTTACAACAACGCGGGTGCGGTCTTTACACCGCGGGTGCGGTGATGCTACGGAAATTTTGGCCAACTTGTTGTCCATGCACCGCGGGTGCGGTGTCTACAAGCACCGCGGGTGCGGTGTGGCTTCGAATTAAAATGGCAAAATTCTACATTTCAAGCCAAACTTCTTCATCTCTTATTTCTTATCTCTATGCACCTTATTCATAACATATCTATCAATTCAGAATGATCACTCAGTATTCTGGGCATTACATTTCTCCCCCTCTAAGACATAAGTTCGTCCTCGAACTTAAAATAAATCAATCAAAGTATTTAACGATAGCATTACAATCTAAAACTGAATAAATACTTACATCATATAAATAACTCGGGGTGTTTCTGCCTCATATTTGCTTCTGTTTCCCAAGTCGCTTCTTCGATACCATGACGACTCCACTGAACTTTCACAAGTGGAATTGTCTTCGTTCTGAGTTGCTTATCTTTCCGATCAAGAATCTGTATCGGTTGTTCCACATAGCTCAAAGTTTGATCAATTTCAGCTTCGTCAGGTTGAATGACATGAGAAACATCTGGCATATATCTTCGCAACATGGATACATGAAACACGTCATGTATTCCGGATAGAGAAGGAGGAAGAGCAAGTCTGTAAGCTCGATCGCCAATCTTCTCATGAATTTCGTAAGGCCCAATGTATCGAGGAGATAGTTTCCCGCGTTTGCCAAATCTTACAACGCCTCTGAAAGGAGAAATCTTTAAGAATACTCTATCTCCTGCCTCAAATACTAACGGTCTACGTCGGATATTGGCGTACTTTGCTTGCCTATCCTGTGCTGTCTTCATTCTTTTCTGAATAACTTTCACCTTCTCAGTCATGTCACGAATCATGTCTGGCCCCAGTTCTGGTACTTCTGAGATATCATCCCAATATAGCGGAGATCTGCACTTCTGGCCATACAAAGCTTCAAACGGTGCCATCTCGATACTCGTCTGATAGCTATTATTGTAAGAAAATTCGCAAAGAGGTAGGGAATCTTGCCAACTAATGCCAAAATCTAGCACAACGGCTCTCAACATATCCTCTAGTGTCTGGATAGTCCGTTCTGACTGTCCGTCTGTCTGAGGGTGATAAGCAGTACTCAGGTGTAATGTCGTACCCAAAGCCTGTACGTTGTAAGCTGTGCCAAAAGTGAGAAGTGAATCGTGGATCACGATCTGATACGATAGACTTCGGCACTCCATGTAATCTGACTACCTCTCGAATATATATCTCCGCCATCTGATCTTGTCTATACGTCATTCTGTACAGAATGAAACAAGCAGATTTGGTCAATCTGTCAATAATGACCCAAATCGCATCGCAGCCTCTGGATGATCGAGGTAACTTCGTCACGAAATCCATGGAAATGTGGTCCCATTTCCATTCTGGAATAGATAAACTCTGAAGTAAACCTCCCGGCTTCTTTCTTTCAGCTTTTACCTGTTGGCAGTTCAAACACTTAGACACAAATTCTTCAATATCTGACTTGATTTGCTTCCACCAGAACTGTGTCTTCAGGTCATTGTACATCTTTCGTCCACCGGGATGAATGCTAAACCGACTACCGTGTGCTTCTGATAGAATCTGTTGTCTCAACTCTGCAACATCTGGCACAACAAGACGGTTATTCACGTACAATACATGATCACGCACCTGGTATTCTGACAAATGCCCTGACCTGACCATCTGAATCGATCTCTGCACATTCTGATCCATTCTTTGTGCTTATTTAATCTTCCAAATCAAATCAGGTTCAACACGAATAGTAGCAAGTCGTAGTGGCCTACTATCTGTATCAAATTCTAATCCAGACAAACAGCAGTTTTCAACTAAATTATTAACACCTATCGTCGATAAGGACAAGGCACATACCTTTCGACTCAAGGCATCAGCTGCTGCATTCGACTTTCCTTGATAATATTTGATTTCAATCAAAATCTTTTAGTAGATCAAGCCATCTACGCTGCCGCATATTCAATTCTGACTGAGAAAATAGATACTTCAGGCTTTTGTGATCGGAGTAAATCTCAAATTTCTCGCCGTAGAGATAATGACGCCAAATCTTTAAGGCAAATACGATAGCCGCCAATTCCAGATCATGAATGGGGTATCGTACTTCATGTGGCTTCAGTTGTCTCGAGGCGTATGCGATCACATGACCTCGCTGCATAAGTACACATCCCAAACCTCCGTGAGAGGCATCACAATATACGACGAAATCACCCGTACCTGAAGGTATCGTCAGTACTGGAGCACTAGTCAGCTTCTTCTTCAATTCCACGAAGCTAGACTCACAATCCTCTGACCAAACGAATGGCATATTCTTCTGTGTCAATTGTGTGATTGGCTTTGCAATACTGGAGAAATCTTGAATAAATCTTCGGTAGTATCCTGCCAGACCCATGAAACTGCGTATTTCTGGTACCGAAGTCGGTCTTGGCCAATTGATCACAGCTTCCACTTTACTCGGATCAACAGAAATACCATCTCCAGAAATGATATGCCCCAAGAATACAACTCGATTCAGCCAAAACTCACACTTTGACAATTTGGCATACAGTTGCTCGTTTCTCAACGTCTGCAAGACAATTCTGAGATGCTCTGCATGCTCATTTTTATTCTTCGAATACACCAAAATATCATCAATGAAGACAATCACAAATTCATCCAAATATCTCTGAAACACTTGGTTCATCAAGCCCATAAATACCGCAGGAGCATTTGTTAAACCAAAAGGCATGACAATAAATTCGTAATGTCCATACCTGGTCCGAAATGCTGTCTTCGGTATATCTACATCTCGAACTCTGAGCTGATGATACCCAGAACGCAAATCAATCTTAGAATAGACAGAGGATCCCTGCAACTGATCGAATAGATCCTCAATTCTAGGCAAAGGATATTTGTTCTTGATCGTTGCCTTATTCAGTTGCCGGTAGTCTATACACAATCATATCGAACCGTCTTTCTTTCGCACAAACAGCACCGGAGCGCCCCAAGGAGATACACTAGGTCTGATATATCCCTTGGCCAGAAGATCTTCCAACTGTGCTTTCAATTCTTTTAGTTCGATGGTGCCATCCTATACGGAGCTCTCGAAATAGGGACGGTACCTGGTACAAGATCAATACTAAAATCTACCTCTCGCACCGGAGGTAATCCTGAGATCTCATCTGGAAAAATATCTGCAAATTCCCGTACTACTGGCAGATCCGCCAATTCCGGGCTCGACTTCTGCATATCTACAGCATAAATAAAGAAACCATCTGCTCCTCTTTGTAACAATATGTTCATAGTAAGAGCCGAAATCAAGGGAATCCGAGATCTGGAACCCTTCCCGTAGAATTTCCACTCGTCTGTCATCTCGGGTCTGAATCTGACAATCTTATGGAAACAATCTACAGTGGCTCTGTACTTCGTTAGCATGTCAATACCGACTATACAATCAAAATCAGCTAGACCCAACACTATACAATCTAGGTCAATCTCATGCCCCTCAAACTGTTGAATGCAATGTCTAATCGTAGTTACAGATATCAATCCACTTCCCAACGGAGAATTAATAGACACAACATCTAACAAAGACTCAATAGGCAAGGAATGCAATAATGCAAATCGTTCTGAGATGAATGTATGTGATGCACCCGTATCTATCAATATATAAGCAGGATAACCGCAAAGGGAACAGTTACCTGCTATAACATCATCTGGGGCATCTTGTGCTTGCTCCTCTGTCAATGCAAAAACCCGAGCCTGTTGTCGGGGAGGTTGGCTCATGGTCTGGCTACCTCTGCCTCTGGGCTGTGTCTGTGTCTGTAGTGGCTGAAAGGAGTGAACAGATGAAGCTGGCCTCTCAGGCTGAGCTACGGATGCAGATGACCCTGCACTTTGAAATCTCTGTGAGCTTTTCTGGGGACACACTTTGGCAAAGTGCCCCTGTTGTCTACATATGTTACATCTCCCTGGCACTGATCAGTCGCATGTCTACCCCCACAAGAATTGCAGTAGACACCTGTATACCTGGTACTCTGATCAAAACCACTCTGTCTGGATCCACTGGAGCTCGACGAACTGCTCCCAGGTCTTTTGAACTGCTTCCCTTTTGCTTTCAACTGATCCTTTCGCCCGCTGCTACTACCGCCGCTTTCAAATCTAAGAGGAGGTTGTGCTAGAGGTAGTGGTGGTCTCGGACTCGGAGCAACGTACGGAGCACTCCGTTGCCTAAGCAATCCTGCTTCTGCTCCTTTGGCACGGTTCAATGCCTCAGCGAAATTGTTAGGTCTTCCAGTATTTACCAACGTAAAGATATCGGGATTTAAGCCGTTTATGAACTGATCTGCCACGGCTTCATCACTACCTGAAACATGAGGTGCAAAGCGAATCAAGGAAGAAAATTTAGTGACATACTCTTCGATGTTCAGTTACCCTTGCCTTAAGTTTGCAAACTCAGCGCCTTTATCTTTACGGTAGGATATAGGAAAGAATCGCAGATAAAACTCTGTCTTGAACACTTTGTGACACCCTGACCCGTTACAATTAAAAAAACAGCGGAATTTAAAATTTTCTTTAAAATATGGAAGGAGTTTCAAAATACATTTCATAAAAATGTTTACAAAACAAATACATGATCATTCAAATGATATACAAAATACAAAAGAATCATTCTTATGATCATGTCCCAAAATGATACAAAATAATCTTCCTTCCAACGGTGCATGCATATGACCCCTATCCACAGTCAACGTCCAGGGTCACCACTCTGATCTGCATCACATGAATAAACTGGAATGAGAATAAATCTCAGCAAGTGGAACTCTAACATAGCAATGATACATAGTATACTCTGTAAAACATGACTTTGAAATCATAAATACCATCAACTCTGAAACATGAATACTGTAGCAATAACTATAGCAATAGCATATCAATAGGATAACAATACGATGGTATTTCTCTTTTCTTTGGTTGGATTGATATCAATAGTATCTATGACTGTGGGTGCAAATATCCCATCGATATAAATCGATAACTGTGAGGGATATAAGCCTATAGGCGTTGATCAACTGATTGCATGCAATGCTCTGACTATGATTCAATCAATCCAATAAAACATTTGAACTCTGAATATCATTTAAAGCCGTCGTTTCACAATCTCATAATATCTCTTGTATTCCTTTTTTAACAATAGTGAGACATACAATGCCTCCAATAGATAATCAATGAAATCAATACATAACAATGGATCAATGGAAGGGAATAACACTTTGAAACCTTTAAAACACAATACATATATCATCATGTGAGAAAAGGGATGCAATTCCACTTACAAACCAATAGAACACCTCCAAACTAACTCTTGGTACACCACCTACAACAATAATCCATAAACAACACCAATATCAACTCTATATCCACAAGTACAGGTCAAATAATCCATTAATCAACTCAAACAACAAGCCCAAGTCAACCCTTAACTCAAAACCTTAATAGAATCGCACCAAAAACTTACCTAAGCTTCCTTATACCACGTAGAACGTCGATCTCTAGTCGAAAATCCAAACAAAGCCAAGAATCAAAGGTAGGAAGCAATTGAAAATGGAGAAAACCCTTGCCCTAGAGAGGAAATCTCGAAAAGAAGATAAGAGATAAGGTATGGAATGGCCAACAACTCCCAAAAAGCAACTAAATATCTCTCCCATACTTACACCGCGGGTGCGGTCACACAAGCACCGCGGGTGCGCTAAGCTCACGACAATCCAACAAAATCCATGCACGAACACCGCGTGTGCGGTGCTACAATTACCGCGGGTGCGGTGCACACCGCGGGGGCGGTCCTTGCACTGCCGCGGGTGCGGTGATGCCACGGCCTTCCAAAACCAAAATGATGAATAGTACACCGCGGGGGCACTCCTCTAAGAGCGCGGGTGCACTCTTGCTACGGCAATGAACAGTAATAAGGCCACAAAAATAGATCCGAAACACTGAAACGAACAATCAACACCAACTAATACCTCAATAAAACAATAACCAATAATACTATGGCCCAAAACACAACTCTAAACATCTAATCATAAAACCCAAATAACAAGTAAAGCTTAAACCGTACCGTACACCGGGCTCGGCTATTACAATCTCCCCTCCTTAGAGGAATTTCGTCCGCGAAATTGACGTCACTGCACGAACAACTCAGGATACTTCTCTCTCATCTCATCCTCTGGTTCCCACGTAGCCTCCTCTATCAAATGGTTCCTCCGAAGGACTTTAACGATGCCGATCTCTTTGTTCCTTAGAACCCTAACTGTGCGATCCAAAATCTGGACCGGAATCTCTTGGTACGTCAAACTCGGCGTCAAGTCCAATGGCTCGTGGTGAAGAACATGGGAAGGATCTGCAATACACTTCCTGAGCATTGATACGTGAAACACATTATGGACTCTGTCAAGATCGGGCGGTAGGGCTAATCTGTAGGCTCGGTCACCAACTCTGTCCAATATCTCGAATGGACCAATGAATCTCGGACTCAACTTGCCCTTCTTGCCAAATCTCATCACACCCTTGAGAGGTGCTATCTTCAAAAATACATGATCGCCAACCTCGAACTGCAAAGGTCTGCGGCGAACATCTGCATAACTCTTCTGTCTGGACTGAGCAGTCTTCATCCTCTCTCTGATCACTGCAACAACATCGGCCGTCTGCTGGACCAACTCTGGTCCCAACATCTTCCTCTCACCAACCTCATCCCAAAACAAAGGCGATCTGCACTTCCTGCCATAAAGTGCCTCATACGGTGCCATCCCAATCGACGCCTGGTAGCTATTGTTGTACGTGAACTCCACAAGTGGCAATTTAGAATCCCAGCTACCAGAATAGTCAATAGTACAAGCTCTGAGCATATCCTCAAGAATCTGAATGACTCTCTCTGACTGACCGTCGCTCTAAGGATGATAAGCTGTACTGAAAGCTAACCGCGAACCCATAGCTCTGTGCAGACTCTTCCAAAACTCGGAGGTAAACCTGGGGTCACGATCAGACACGATCGACACAGGAACCCCATGAAGTCTAACAATCTCTGCAATGTAGTCCTTGGCGTACTGATTCATGGAGTACGTCGTCTTGACTAGGAGAAAGTGCGCTGACTTGGTCAATCGATCAACGATGACCCAAATGGAATTATAACCTCTCTGAACTCTGGGAAGACCAGTCACGAAATCCATAGTGATATGCTCCCACTTCCACTGAGGAATCGGCAAAGATAGCAATGTCCCAGCAGGTCTCTGATGCTCAATCTTCACCTGCTGACAAGTAAGGCATTGAGAAATGAACAAAGCAACATCTTTCTTCATACCTGGCCACCAATAGAGTCGACGAAGATCCTGATACATCTTCGTACTGCTTGGATGAATCGAATAAGGTGCGGTATGAGCCTCTGTCAACACATCTCTACGAATATCGTCGCCAATAGGAACACAAATACGGCCTCTGAAAGTCACCAAACCATCACCATTTGAACCAAACTCTGAGTTCCCTCTCTCCTCTGCTCTAGCTCTCAACTCTGTCAACTGAACATCAGTCGACTGCTCTCTACGGATCCTGTCCGTCAAAGTAGATCGAATGACTAACGCTGAAAGACGAGCAATGGTACCTGGAATCACCAGATCTATCTCCTCTCGATGCAAATCCATCAACAATGGCCTCTGAATCAAAGAACTCAATGAAGTACTCGACTTGCGACTCAACGCATCTGCCACAATGTTCGCCTTCCCTGGGTGGTAACTGATAGTCACTTCATAATCCTTGACAAGCTCTAACCACCTCCTCTGCCGCATGTTGAGCTCTTTCTGAGAAAACAGATACTTCAAACTCTTGTGGTCTGTGAAGATCTCACACTTTTCGCCATACAAATAATGTCTCCAAATCTTCAGGGCGAAAACCACAGCTGCTAGCTCCAAATCATGCGTCGGATAATTCTTCTCGTAATCCTTCAACTGGCGAGAAGCATAGGCAATAACCTTACCTCGCTGCATCAGAACTGCACCAAGGCCTCTCTTCGACGCATCGGTATAGACAACGAAATCCTCAGAACCACTAGGCAATGAAAGAACAGGAGCTGTCGTCAATCTATCCTTCAGCTCTTGGAATGCACTCTGGCAATCGATGGACCACTCGAACTTCACAGTCTTCCTCGTCAGATTGGACAATGGCAGGGCAATCTTGGAAAAATCTGAAATGAAACGACGATAATAACCTGCCAAACCAAGGAAACTGCGTACCTCTGAAACAGAAGTAGGAATAGGCCAATTCTGAATCGCCTCTATCTTCAATGGATCAACAGCAATGCCATCTCTCGAAACGACATGGCCTAGAAAAGAAATCTGATCCAGCCAAAACTCACACTTCTTCAACTTGGCAAACAACCTCTTCTCTCGCAACAACTGAAGCACAACTCTAAGATGCTCTGCATGAAGCTCTCTGGTCTTGGAATAGATAAGAATATCGTCGATGAAAACAATGAAGAAGCTATCCAAGAACGGCTTGAACACACGGTTCATCAGATCCATAAAGACCGAAGGGGCATTGGTCAAACCAAACGACATCACAAGAAACTCAAAATGACCATACCTGGTCCTGAAAGCCGTCTTAGGGACATCAGACTCCCTAACCTTCAACTGATAGTAGCCAGACCGAAGATCAATCTTCGAAAACACAGTGGCACCATGGAGCTGATCAAACAAATCATCTATCCGTGGCAACGGATACTTGTTCTTGACAGTCACTTTGTTAAGCTCCCTGTAGTCGATACACAGCCGCAAAGATCCATCCTTCTTCTTAACAAAAAGAACCGGAGCTCCCCAAGGCGAAGAACTCGGACGAATGAAACCCTTATCTAGAAGATCCTGCAACTGTGCCTTCAACTCCTTCATCTCAGTAGGGGCCATCCTGTACGGAGCCTTAGAGATAGGAACCGTACCTGGAGCTAAATCGATCACGAATTCAACATCTCTGTCCGGTGGCAAACCCGGAACAACATCCTCAAACACATCAGCAAACTCCCTCACAACATCGATATCATCAATATTCAACTTAACCAGTCTATCAACATCCACAATAGAAGCAAGAAACCCATCGCAACCTCTACACAGCAATCTCTCAGCCTCAAGACAAGAAATAAAAGGAAGGACCAGCGAAGTACCTGAGCTGGCGAGAACTCCTCCCTGGCCATCATCTGCAAAAGTCACCTTCTTAGCAACACAATCGATAACTGCACGGTAAGTCGAAAGCCAATCCATGCCAAGAATAACATCGAAGGCAACCATAGGGATAACAATCAAATCAGCGAAGACAACTCGCTCCTCAATACGAACAGGGCACGCAAACACAATCGATGTCGGGCACAATACATCTCCCGAAGGCAAAACAACACTAAGCTGAATGGGAAGAATAGAAGGAACTATACCCAAAGATCTCAAAAACAAATCAGACATAAAAGAATGAGTAGCACCAGTATCAATCTGTGGGGACCCGGACGCTAATCAAGTTCTTAATCATGTTTGGGACTAATTAATCAATTATAAAACAGAGTCTAAATTTTTTTTTTTTTTTTTAAAATACACAGCGGAAACGTAATATAATTTACTCAAATTACATATTAAACATGAACATACATCTCAGTATAAACAATGTGTACATGCAATCATATAAAAACATATATAAAAGCATATAACAAATATTCATAACAAGTATCAAATCAGAAACATAAATCAATATCACACAATGAATCATACTCAGACTCATACTCGACTCAAACAACGCGTCGTCTCAGACTCGACTCGACTCTAACCTAGGGATCCCGATGTCTGGATATAGGTAATTATATCGAATCTCAGTCGATAGGAATGAATCAATCCCTAAACGGCATCGATATAATTAATATCTCCAGTGTCTGGGCGAATCAGCCGCAGAATTGACGACTCAGTCAATAACCTGACGAATCAGCCAGTAATTAGGCGAATCAGCCAATAATCAGACAACTCAGCCTGTAATTAAGCGAATCAGCTTAATTTTAGACGAATCAGTCAATAACCCGACGAATCAGCCGGTGACTAGGCGAATCAGCCTATGACTCAACGACTCAGAAATCAATACATACAATCAGTATCTAAGCAAATCAATCAATGACTAGCGAATCAGCAGTCCTTACGTGCAGTGGCTATAATCAATAGACAACAAACATCAATCTTATCAATTACAAGAATCAATGTAATAACTAAGTATGTGATTTAGGGAAACTCGAGTCAAACCTTCCTCGAGTTGTGCAATCCCAACTCAACATTAATTTATACCTTTCACTCTGATACTCTGACTCTGTCGAAGTCTCAAACCCAAGCCTGTCAATACTCAATCTGGCAATGACAATATCGATATTCTGTATTAATATTCAAATCAAATCACAACATCTCTGTTTTATCAAATTCTGCCAGTACAATGGTACAATCTTGCGATACCAGTAATACCACACCAGTATATACTAATACCACTAATTTAAAATCAACCACTGTACAAATCTGACATCACATCTCCGTCAATTCCATTCTGAAATTCATAACAATTCCATATTCAGTCCGTTTCTTAATCTGACTTCGATTCTACGCTGTCTAACATGTCAAGAATAACATATATGACGTGTATTCAATTCTAACAACATCATAATTTCAAAACATGTTAAAACGTAGTAAAACTTACGTCCAGTTGTAGCCTACGTTGATAGGAATACGGTACCGAAGTCGGATTTAAAATCTAACGGACGGATTGAAATAAAAAGGCGTAAGGATTTCTTTGAAAGATTCTCGACCTCCTTCCTCGATTTCTGAGGAATTTCGAGTGATATACATATATATATCACAAGCTGCATGTTGGAGAAACGTGGCACTTTTTCTTAAATCTCGGTCGGCGCTCGAGCGGTAAAAATGTACCGCTCGAGCGCGGCCCTCTCGGCTCAAGCGTTACCGATTACACCTTTGGCGCTCGGGCGGTAATAATCTACCGCCCGGGCGCCACATCCTCTGCCCGCGACGAATGTTTGATGAACACTGGCGCTCGGGCGGTCACTTTCTACCGCTCGGGCGCCAGACTTTCTGTCCCCAAGTGGTATAAATCATATACTTGCTCCGATTTGATCTCGTAATGGCCCGCAAGCGCCAATAGTTCTGTTCAATTCTTGTATAAGTCATGTACTTGGCCCCGTTCGGTCTCGGCACAATGCATCTAAAATCATATCAGTTCATCATCAATAAATCATCCCAGATTACGTTAATCATCTCAGATTACGGTAACCAAATTCTTGGGCATTACATTTCTCCCCTTCTTAGATCTGAGTTCGTCCTCGAACTCTCACTAAATTAATTCAAATCTATCAGAAGAAATGTATAACAGAGTTTAACATCCAAACTCAAATATTTGATTCCGGTCTGGAATAAGAATTCACTAAGTATAATGTCATAATACTTCTCCATTTAATTCTGACAAAATCAATCTTGCCATGTTGGTTATACAACATCCGTATAAACCACTCAATAGTTCGTAACAACTTAACTTCATCAGCTGTTATCGAATCTATTTATCTTAATCAACGATATATTCGATCGTTGGTCTCAGTTACCAACAGTCATCTTCCGACGTTGGCATATTCGGCTTGTCTAACTTGGGCTGCCTTCATTTTCTTCTGACTCAACTTCATTCTTTCAGTCATATTTCTGATCATGTCAGGTTCATTCTCAGGAACCTCAGAGATATCTTTCACTAAAGAGGGAATCGATACCTCTTTTTGTGCAATACTTCGAAAGAAGTTATTTCAATACACGTCTGATATTTATGATGGTACGAAAACTCACCAAATGGCACTGCATCTTGCCATCTAGTGTTGAAATCAAACACTACTGCTTTCAACATATCCTCCAATATCAGGATCGTCTGCTCAGACTATCCCTCGGTCTGTGGATGATTGCGGTACTAAAAGGTAACTTTATACCTAAAGCCTACTGCAAACTCTGTCCAACGTACGTTATAAACCAAAAATTACGGTCTACTACAATCGACTTTGGCACTCTATGCAGTCTGATCACTCATCTGACATAAATTTCAGTCATCTGGTCATATCGGTACATCATCTTGTACTGAATAAGGCATGCGAATTGGTCAATCGATCAATCACAACCCAAATCGCATCACAACCTCGGGAGGATCTCAGTAATCTCATTACAAAATTCATGGAATTGTGATCTCCTTTCCTTACAGGAATAGTCAAACTCTGTAGTAGTCCTCCGGGTTTCATTTTCTCAGCCTTCATCTGTTGGCAATTTAGATAGTTGGCTACAAATTCAGCAATATCAGCTTTCATTTGTTTCCACCAACACTGTCTTCTATCGGAGTCAAACCCGAATTCAGAATAGCAACACTATTCAGTCGGATTCAAGACATCACTCATTAGTACCGATCTGCTAAACTCATAAAACTGCAAATATCTGACACTGATATTTACCTTGGTCAACTAAGCACGGTTAACTCAATCTCTCTGACTGAACTCAGATCCGAAATCTTATCAGGGGAAAACATTACTAACTTTCATATCATTGGTAAATCAGCCAATGATAGACTCAATTTCAGTAAATCAACTGATTACATAAGGAGTTATTCTGCTCCTTTCTGTACTAATCGAATCATAGTTAGTACGAATTATCAAAGGAATTCTCAATCTAGAATCCTTATCGTACAATATTCATCCCTTGGCCATCTCAGGTTCAATTCTCACCCTCTTCTAAAATTAATCTAGGGTAGCTCTGTATCTGATCCGCATATCAATATCCGTAATGCAGTCCCACACTCAGACATCATCGGTACAATACTAGTTACCATATATTCTAACTCGATCTCATTCTTATCCTACTGTAGTATACCAGATCTAACAGAACTCACTGATACCAGATCTTTTCTCAAAGGAACAGAAACATATACTACAGTAACTAGGGATTCAACAGATAATGCAGGGATCAATGCAAATTTTTCAGAATTAAAAATATGTGAAGCACCGGTATCCCTCAATACATATGCAGGATAATCAAACAAATCAGTTACCTGTAACATTGTCATCTGGTGCTTCCTGAGCCTGCTCCTCGGTCAAAGCAAATACTCTGGCCTGCTGTCTAGGAGGCTGGCCAACTGTCTGGCTTCCTCCTGGCCTCTGTTGTGACTGAGATGGTGCTGGCTGAAATGAAGGAACAGCAGCTGATTGTCTACTCCCTTGTGCTACTGATCCAGATGATTCGACTCCCTGGAATCTTTGGGAACCCCTCTGTGGACACACTCTGGAAAAATGTCCCTGTTGTTTGCAGAAGTGGCAGCTACCAAGTACTCCTTGGCATTGTTCAGTGGAATGTCTCCCTCCACAATTTCCGCAATAAGCTCCAGTATAACTCTGTTGGGGACCACTAGAACTAGAGGAACTGCCGCCAGACTTCTTAAACTGCTTTCCTCTAGCCTTCAGAAATTCTTTCTTTCCACCACTACTATCACTCTCAAATCTGGGAGGTGGTTGCGGTGGTCTCCACTCTTGAGAAACAAATGCAGCTCCTCTCTGCCTTATCAGGCCTGCTTCAGCGCCCTTTGCTCTATTCATGGCATCAGCAAAGTTATTTGGTCGCCCTGTGTTCACCAATGTAAAGATATCAGGATTCAAGCCATTGATGAACTGATCAGCCACGGCTTCATCATTATCAGCCACATGTGGAGCGAACTTCAACAAGGTAGAGAACTTGGTCACGTATTCTTCAATGTTCAGCTGACCCTGTCTCAAATTGGCAAACTCTGCCCCCTTGTCTTTCCTGTACGACACTGGGAAAAATCTCTGATAAAATTCAGTTTTAAATACATCCCAAGTAATAGTCGTACCTCGTTGCTCCAAGGCCCTCTTCATCGTACTCCACCAGCTCTTTGCAACATCATGCAACTGGTTCCCAATCAACTTAATTCGACGCTCATCGCTATACTCCAGCAATTCAAACAGCTTTTCGATATAATTCAGCCAACTCTCACACTCAACTGATGTCTCAGTACCTTTCAGAGTGGGTGGTTTGAATGACTGAAACCTCTTCAGCAAGGTTTCCATTGGAGTCGGCGATACATCCATTGGAGGATTCGATGTACTACCCTGTTCTGGAATTCGTCTAGGAGGCATATCTGAAACTCAAAAGGATTAGTACCCCAATCCCACACATCTGTTTCAATTCAATCTCCCTCCCGATCATCTTACTGCTGATCGAGAATCAGTTCAGATTCGTTCCCAATAATACATATTACAAAATCAAATCAGATAAATCAAGTAACATGTATTATATAAAGCAGTAAGCATGCTAGCATTCACAAGCAAGGAAAGAAAACTCAATCTACCCCACTCACTAGCCTCTTCTATCTCAGTCTCAAGAACTCTAGGTTCTAGACCTATAGCTCTGATACCACCTGTTGTCATGCACACATACAAAACAAGACAACAGCCGGATAACTCCGGTGAGAAATACATCTCAGTATAAACCATGTAAACGTGCAATCATATAAAAGCATATACGACAGCATATATAAGAAATATTCTTAACCTGTATCAAATCAGAAACATAAATCAATATCACACAATGAATCATACTCAGACTCATACTCGACTCAAACAACGCGTCGTCTCAGACTCGACTCGACTCTAACCTAGGGATCCCGATGTCTGGATATAGGTAATTATATCGAATCTCAGTCGATAGGAATGAATCAATCCCTAAACGGCATCGATATAATTAATATCTCCAGTGTCTGGGCGAATCAGCCGCAGAATTGACGACTCAGTCAATAACCTGACGAATCAGCCAGTAATTAGGCGAATCAGCCAATAATCAGACAACTCAGCCTGTAATTAAGCGAATCAGCTTAATTTTAGACGAATCAGTCAATAACCCGACGAATCAGCCGGTGACTAGGCGAATCAGCCTATGACTCAACGACTCAGAAATCAATACATACAATCAGTATCTAAGCAAATCAATCAATGACTAGCGAATCAGCAGTCCTTACGTGCAGTGGCTATAATCAATAGACAACAAACATCAATCTTATCAATTACAAGAATCAATGTAATAACTAAGTATGTGATTTAGGGAAACTCGAGTCAAACCTTCCTCGAGTTGTGCAATCCCAACTCAACATTAATTTATACCTTTCACTCTGATACTCTGAACTCTGTCGAAGTCTCAAACCCAAGCCTGTCAATACTCAATCTGGCAATGACAATATCGATATTCTGTATTAATATTCAAATCAAATCACAACATCTCTGTTTTATCAAATTCTGCCAGTACAATGGTACAATCTTGCGATACCAGTAATACCACACCAGTATATACTAATACCACTAATTTAAAATCAACCACTGTACAAATCTGACATCACATCTCCGTCAATTCCATTCTGAAATTCATAACAATTCCATATTCAGTCCGTTTCTTAATCTGACTTCGATTCTACGCTGTCTAACATGTCAAGAATAACATATATGACGTGTATTCAATTCTAACAACATCATAATTTCAAAACATGTTAAAACGTAGTAAAACTTACGTCCAGTTGTAGCCTACGTTGATAGGAATACGGTACCGAAGTCGGATTTAAAATCTAACGGACGGATTGAAATAAAAAGGCGTAAGGATTTCTTTGAAAGATTCTCGACCTCCTTCCTCGATTTCTGAGGAATTTCGAGTGATATACATATATATATATCACAAGCTGCATGTTGGAGAAACGTGGCACTTTTTCTTAAATCTCGGTCGGCGCTCGAGCGGTAAAAATGTACCGCTCGAGCGCGGCCCTCTCGGCTCAAGCGTTACCGATTACACCTTTGGCGCTCGGGCGGTAATAATCTACCGCCCGGGCGCCACATCCTCTGCCCGCGACGAATGTTTGATGAACACTGGCGCTCGGGCGGTCACTTTCTACCGCTCGGGCGCCAGACTTTCTGTCCCCAAGTGGTATAAATCATATACTTGCTCCGATTTGATCTCGTAATGGCCCGCAAGCGCCAATAGTTCTGTTCAATTCTTGTATAAGTCATGTACTTGGCCCCGTTCGGTCTCGGCACAATGCATCTAAAATCATATCAGTTCATCATCAATAAATCATCCCAGATTACGTTAATCATCTCAGATTACGGTAACCAAATTCTTGGGCATTACATTTCTCCCCTTCTTAGATCTGAGTTCGTCCTCGAACTCTCACTAAATTAATTCAAATCTATCAGAAGAAATGTATAACAGAGTTTAACATCCAAACTCAAATATTTGATTCCGGTCTGGAATAAGAATTCACTAAGTATAATGTCATAATACTTCTCCATTTAATTCTGACAAAATCAATCTTGCCATGTTGGTTATACAACATCCGTATAAACCACTCAATAGTTCGTAACAACTTAACTTCATCAGCTGTTATCGAATCTATTTATCTTAATCAACGATATATTCGATCGTTGGTCTCAGTTACCAACAGTCATCTTCCGACGTTGGCATATTCGGCTTGTCTAACTTGGGCTGCCTTCATTTTCTTCTGACTCAACTTCATTCTTTCAGTCATATTTCTGATCATGTCAGGTTCATTCTCAGGAACCTCAGAGATATCTTTCACTAAAGAGGGAATCGATACCTCTTTTTGTGCAATACTTCGAAAGAAGTTATTTCAATACACGTCTGATATTTATGATGGTACGAAAACTCACCAAATGGCACTGCATCTTGCCATCTAGTGTTGAAATCAAACACTACTGCTTTCAACATATCCTCCAATATCAGGATCGTCTGCTCAGACTATCCCTCGGTCTGTGGATGATTGCGGTACTAAAAGGTAACTTTATACCTAAAGCCTACTGCAAACTCTGTCCAACGTACGTTATAAACCAAAAATTACGGTCTACTACAATCGACTTTGGCACTCTATGCAGTCTGATCACTCATCTGACATAAATTTCAGTCATCTGGTCATATCGGTACATCATCTTGTACTGAATAAGGCATGCGAATTGGTCAATCGATCAATCACAACCCAAATCGCATCACAACCTCGGGAGGATCTCAGTAATCTCATTACAAAATTCATGGAATTGTGATCTCCTTTCCTTACAGGAATAGTCAAACTCTGTAGTAGTCCTCCGGGTTTCATTTTCTCAGCCTTCATCTGTTGGCAATTTAGATAGTTGGCTACAAATTCAGCAATATCAGCTTTCATTTGTTTCCACCAACACTGTCTTCTATCGGAGTCAAACCCGAATTCAGAATAGCAACACTATTCAGTCGGATTCAAGACATCACTCATTAGTACCGATCTGCTAAACTCATAAAACTGCAAATATCTGACACTGATATTTACCTTGGTCAACTAAGCACGGTTAACTCAATCTCTCTGACTGAACTCAGATCCGAAATCTTATCAGGGGAAAACATTACTAACTTTCATATCATTGGTAAATCAGCCAATGATAGACTCAATTTCAGTAAATCAACTGATTACATAAGGAGTTATTCTGCTCCTTTCTGTACTAATCGAATCATAGTTAGTACGAATTATCAAAGGAATTCTCAATCTAGAATCCTTATCGTACAATATTCATCCCTTGGCCATCTCAGGTTCAATTCTCACCCTCTTCTAAAATTAATCTAGGGTAGCTCTGTATCTGATCCGCATATCAATATCCGTAATGCAGTCCCACACTCAGACATCATCGGTACAATACTAGTTACCATATATTCTAACTCGATCTCATTCTTATCCTACTGTAGTATACCAGATCTAACAGAACTCACTGATACCAGATCTTTTCTCAAAGGAACAGAAACATATACTACAGTAACTAGGGATTCAACAGATAATGCAGGGATCAATGCAAATTTTTCAGAATTAAAAATATGTGAAGCACCGGTATCCCTCAATACATATGCAGGATAATCAAACAAATCAGTTACCTGTAACATTGTCATCTGGTGCTTCCTGAGCCTGCTCCTCGGTCAAAGCAAATACTCTGGCCTGCTGTCTAGGAGGCTGGCCAACTGTCTGGCTTCCTCCTGGCCTCTGTTGTGACTGAGATGGTGCTGGCTGAAATGAAGGAACAGCAGCTGATTGTCTACTCCCTTGTGCTACTGATCCAGATGATTCGACTCCCTGGAATCTTTGGGAACCCCTCTGTGGACACACTCTGGAAAAATGTCCCTGTTGTTTGCAGAAGTGGCAGCTACCAAGTACTCCTTGGCATTGTTCAGTGGAATGTCTCCCTCCACAATTTCCGCAATAAGCTCCAGTATAACTCTGTTGGGGACCACTAGAACTAGAGGAACTGCCGCCAGACTTCTTAAACTGCTTTCCTCTAGCCTTCAGAAATTCTTTCTTTCCACCACTACTATCACTCTCAAATCTGGGAGGTGGTTGCGGTGGTCTCCACTCTTGAGAAACAAATGCAGCTCCTCTCTGCCTTATCAGGCCTGCTTCAGCGCCCTTTGCTCTATTCATGGCATCAGCAAAGTTATTTGGTCGCCCTGTGTTCACCAATGTAAAGATATCAGGATTCAAGCCATTGATGAACTGATCAGCCACGGCTTCATCATTATCAGCCACATGTGGAGCGAACTTCAACAAGGTAGAGAACTTGGTCACGTATTCTTCAATGTTCAGCTGACCCTGTCTCAAATTGGCAAACTCTGCCCCCTTGTCTTTCCTGTACGACACTGGGAAAAATCTCTGATAAAATTCAGTTTTAAATACATCCCAAGTAATAGTCGTACCTCGTTGCTCCAAGGCCCTCTTCATCGTACTCCACCAGCTCTTTGCAACATCATGCAACTGGTTCCCAATCAACTTAATTCGACGCTCATCGCTATACTCCAGCAATTCAAACAGCTTTTCGATATAATTCAGCCAACTCTCACTCTCAACTGATGTCTCAGTACCTTTCAGAGTGGGTGGTTTGAATGACTGAAACCTCTTCAGCAAGGTTTCCATTGGAGTCGGCGATACATCCATTGGAGGATTCGATGTACTACCCTGTTCTGGAATTCGTCTAGGAGGCATATCTGAAACTCAAAAGGATTAGTACCCCAATCCCACACATCTGTTTCAATTCAATCTCCCTCCCGATCATCTTACTGCTGATCGAGAATCAGTTCAGATTCGTTCCCAATAATACATATTACAAAATCAAATCAGATAAATCAAGTAACATGTATTATATAAAGCAGTAAGCATGCTAGCATTCACAAGCAAGGAAAGAAAACTCAATCTACCCCACTCACTAGCCTCTTCTATCTCAGTCTCAAGAACTCTAGGTTCTAGACCTATAGCTCTGATACCACCTGTTGTCATGCACACATACAAAACAAGACAACAGCCGGATAACTCCGGTGAGAAATACATCTCAGTATAAACCATGTAAACGTGCAATCATATAAAAGCATATACGACAGCATATATAAGAAATATTCTTAACCTGTATCAAATCAGAAACATAAATCAATATCACACAATGAATCATACTCAGACTCATACTCGACTCAAACAACGCGTCGTCTCAGACTCGACTCGACTCTAACCTAGGGATCCCGATGTCTGGATATAGGTAATTATATCGAATCTCAGTCGATAGGAATGAATCAATCCCTAAACGGCATCGATATAATTAATATCTCCAGTGTCTGGGCGAATCAGCCGCAGAATTGACGACTCAGTCAATAACCTGACGAATCAGCCAGTAATTAGGCGAATCAGCCAATAATCAGACAACTCAGCCTGTAATTAAGCGAATCAGCTTAATTTTAGACGAATCAGTCAATAACCCGACGAATCAGCCGGTGACTAGGCGAATCAGCCTATGACTCAACGACTCAGAAATCAATACATACAATCAGTATCTAAGCAAATCAATCAATGACTAGCGAATCAGCAGTCCTTACGTGCAGTGGCTATAATCAATAGACAACAAACATCAATCTTATCAATTACAAGAATCAATGTAATAACTAAGTATGTGATTTAGGGAAACTCGAGTCAAACCTTCCTCGAGTTGTGCAATCCCAACTCAACATTAATTTATACCTTTCACTCTGATACTCTGAACTCTGTCGAAGTCTCAAACCCAAGCCTGTCAATACTCAATCTGGCAATGACAATATCGATATTCTGTATTAATATTCAAATCAAATCACAACATCTCTGTTTTATCAAATTCTGCCAGTACAATGGTACAATCTTGCGATACCAGTAATACCACACCAGTATATACTAATACCACTAATTTAAAATCAACCACTGTACAAATCTGACATCACATCTCCGTCAATTCCATTCTGAAATTCATAACAATTCCATATTCAGTCCGTTTCTTAATCTGACTTCGATTCTACACTGTCTAACATGTCAAGAATAACATATATGACGTGTATTCAATTCTAACAACATCATAATTTCAAAACATGTTAAAACGTAGTAAAACTTACGTCCAGTTGTAGCCTACGTTGATAGGAATACGGTACCGAAGTCGGATTTAAAATCTAACGGACGGATTGAAATAAAAAGGCGTAAGGATTTCTTTGAAAGATTCTCGACCTCCTTCCTCGATTTCTGAGGAATTTCGAGTGATATACATATATATATATCACAAGCTGCATGTTGGAGAAACGTGGCACTTTTTCTTAAATCTCGGTCGGCGCTCGAGCGGTAAAAATGTACCGCTCGAGCGCGGCCCTCTCGGCTCAAGCGTTACCGATTACACCTTTGGCGCTCGGGCGGTAATAATCTACCGCCCGGGCGCCACATCCTCTGCCCGCGACGAATGTTTGATGAACACTGGCGCTCGGGCGGTCACTTTCTACCGCTCGGGCGCCAGACTTTCTGTCCCCAAGTGGTATAAATCATATACTTGCTCCGATTTGATCTCGTAATGGCCCGCAAGCGCCAATAGTTCTGTTCAATTCTTGTATAAGTCATGTACTTGGCCCCGTTCGGTCTCGGCACAATGCATCTAAAATCATATCAGTTCATCATCAATAAATCATCCCAGATTACGTTAATCATCTCAGATTACGGTAACCAAATTCTTGGGCATTACATTTCTCCCCTTCTTAGATCTGAGTTCGTCCTCGAACTCTCACTAAATTAATTCAAATCTATCAGAAGAAATGTATAACAGAGTTTAACATCCAAACTCAAATATTTGATTCCGGTCTGGAATAAGAATTCACTAAGTATAATGTCATAATACTTCTCCATTTAATTCTGACAAAATCAATCTTGCCATGTTGGTTATACAACATCCGTATAAACCACTCAATAGTTCGTAACAACTTAACTTCATCAGCTGTTATCGAATCTATTTATCTTAATCAACGATATATTCGATCGTTGGTCTCAGTTACCAACAGTCATCTTCCGACGTTGGCATATTCGGCTTGTCTAACTTGGGCTGCCTTCATTTTCTTCTGACTCAACTTCATTCTTTCAGTCATATTTCTGATCATGTCAGGTTCATTCTCAGGAACCTCAGAGATATCTTTCACTAAAGAGGGAATCGATACCTCTTTTTGTGCAATACTTCGAAAGAAGTTATTTCAATACACGTCTGATATTTATGATGGTACGAAAACTCACCAAATGGCACTGCATCTTGCCATCTAGTGTTGAAATCAAACACTACTGCTTTCAACATATCCTCCAATATCAGGATCGTCTGCTCAGACTATCCCTCGGTCTGTGGATGATTGCGGTACTAAAAGGTAACTTTATACCTAAAGCCTACTGCAAACTCTGTCCAACGTACGTTATAAACCAAAAATTACGGTCTACTACAATCGACTTTGGCACTCTATGCAGTCTGATCACTCATCTGACATAAATTTCAGTCATCTGGTCATATCGGTACATCATCTTGTACTGAATAAGGCATGCGAATTGGTCAATCGATCAATCACAACCCAAATCGCATCACAACCTCGGGAGGATCTCAGTAATCTCATTACAAAATTCATGGAATTGTGATCTCCTTTCCTTACAGGAATAGTCAAACTCTGTAGTAGTCCTCCGGGTTTCATTTTCTCAGCCTTCATCTGTTGGCAATTTAGATAGTTGGCTACAAATTCAGCAATATCAGCTTTCATTTGTTTCCACCAACACTGTCTTCTATCGGAGTCAAACCCGAATTCAGAATAGCAACACTATTCAGTCGGATTCAAGACATCACTCATTAGTACCGATCTGCTAAACTCATAAAACTGCAAATATCTGACACTGATATTTACCTTGGTCAACTAAGCACGGTTAACTCAATCTCTCTGACTGAACTCAGATCCGAAATCTTATCAGGGGAAAACATTACTAACTTTCATATCATTGGTAAATCAGCCAATGATAGACTCAATTTCAGTAAATCAACTGATTACATAAGGAGTTATTCTGCTCCTTTCTGTACTAATCGAATCATAGTTAGTACGAATTATCAAAGGAATTCTCAATCTAGAATCCTTATCGTACAATATTCATCCCTTGGCCATCTCAGGTTCAATTCTCACCCTCTTCTAAAATTAATCTAGGGTAGCTCTGTATCTGATCCGCATATCAATATCCGTAATGCAGTCCCACACTCAGACATCATCGGTACAATACTAGTTACCATATATTCTAACTCGATCTCATTCTTATCCTACTGTAGTATACCAGATCTAACAGAACTCACTGATACCAGATCTTTTCTCAAAGGAACAGAAACATATACTACAGTAACTAGGGATTCAACAGATAATGCAGGGATCAATGCAAATTTTTCAGAATTAAAAATATGTGAAGCACCGGTATCCCTCAATACATATGCAGGATAATCAAACAAATCAGTTACCTGTAACATTGTCATCTGGTGCTTCCTGAGCCTGCTCCTCGGTCAAAGCAAATACTCTGGCCTGCTGTCTAGGAGGCTGGCCAACTGTCTGGCTTCCTCCTGGCCTCTGTTGTGACTGAGATGGTGCTGGCTGAAATGAAGGAACAGCAGCTGATTGTCTACTCCCTTGTGCTACTGATCCAGATGATTCGACTCCCTGGAATCTTTGGGAACCCCTCTGTGGACACACTCTGGAAAAATGTCCCTGTTGTTTGCAGAAGTGGCAGCTACCAAGTACTCCTTGGCATTGTTCAGTGGAATGTCTCCCTCCACAATTTCCGCAATAAGCTCCAGTATAACTCTGTTGGGGACCACTAGAACTAGAGGAACTGCCGCCAGACTTCTTAAACTGCTTTCCTCTAGCCTTCAGAAATTCTTTCTTTCCACCACTACTATCACTCTCAAATCTGGGAGGTGGTTGCGGTGGTCTCCACTCTTGAGAAACAAATGCAGCTCCTCTCTGCCTTATCAGGCCTGCTTCAGCGCCCTTTGCTCTATTCATGGCATCAGCAAAGTTATTTGGTCGCCCTGTGTTCACCAATGTAAAGATATCAGGATTCAAGCCATTGATGAACTGATCAGCCACGGCTTCATCATTATCAGCCACATGTGGAGCGAACTTCAACAAGGTAGAGAACTTGGTCACGTATTCTTCAATGTTCAGCTGACCCTGTCTCAAATTGGCAAACTCTGCCCCCTTGTCTTTCCTGTACGACACTGGGAAAAATCTCTGATAAAATTCAGTTTTAAATACATCCCAAGTAATAGTCGTACCTCGTTGCTCCAAGGCCCTCTTCATCGTACTCCACCAGCTCTTTGCAACATCATGCAACTGGTTCCCAATCAACTTAATTCGACGCTCATCGCTATACTCCAGCAATTCAAACAGCTTTTCGATATAATTCAGCCAACTCTCACTCTCAACTGATGTCTCAGTACCTTTCAGAGTGGGTGGTTTGAATGACTGAAACCTCTTCAGCAAGGTTTCCATTGGAGTCGGCGATACATCCATTGGAGGATTCGATGTACTACCCTGTTCTGGAATTCGTCTAGGAGGCATATCTGAAACTCAAAAGGATTAGTACCCCAATCCCACACATCTGTTTCAATTCAATCTCCCTCCCGATCATCTTACTGCTGATCGAGAATCAGTTCAGATTCGTTCCCAATAATACATATTACAAAATCAAATCAGATAAATCAAGTAACATGTATTATATAAAGCAGTAAGCATGCTAGCATTCACAAGCAAGGAAAGAAAACTCAATCTACCCCACTCACTAGCCTCTTCTATCTCAGTCTCAAGAACTCTAGGTTCTAGACCTATAGCTCTGATACCACCTGTTGTCATGCACACATACAAAACAAGACAACAGCCGGATAACTCCGGTGAGAAATACATCTCAGTATAAACCATGTAAACGTGCAATCATATAAAAGCATATACGACAGCATATATAAGAAATATTCTTAACCTGTATCAAATCAGAAACATAAATCAATATCACACAATGAATCATACTCAGACTCATACTCGACTCAAACAACGCGTCGTCTCAGACTCGACTCGACTCTAACCTAGGGATCCCGATGTCTGGATATAGGTAATTATATCGAATCTCAGTCGATAGGAATGAATCAATCCCTAAACGGCATCGATATAATTAATATCTCCAGTGTCTGGGCGAATCAGCCGCAGAATTGACGACTCAGTCAATAACCTGACGAATCAGCCAGTAATTAGGCGAATCAGCCAATAATCAGACAACTCAGCCTGTAATTAAGCGAATCAGCTTAATTTTAGACGAATCAGTCAATAACCCGACGAATCAGCCGGTGACTAGGCGAATCAGCCTATGACTCAACGACTCAGAAATCAATACATACAATCAGTATCTAAGCAAATCAATCAATGACTAGCGAATCAGCAGTCCTTACGTGCAGTGGCTATAATCAATAGACAACAAACATCAATCTTATCAATTACAAGAATCAATGTAATAACTAAGTATGTGATTTAGGGAAACTCGAGTCAAACCTTCCTCGAGTTGTGCAATCCCAACTCAACATTAATTTATACCTTTCACTCTGATACTCTGAACTCTGTCGAAGTCTCAAACCCAAGCCTGTCAATACTCAATCTGGCAATGACAATATCGATATTCTGTATTAATATTCAAATCAAATCACAACATCTCTGTTTTATCAAATTCTGCCAGTACAATGGTACAATCTTGCGATACCAGTAATACCACACCAGTATATACTAATACCACTAATTTAAAATCAACCACTGTACAAATCTGACATCACATCTCCGTCAATTCCATTCTGAAATTCATAACAATTCCATATTCAGTCCGTTTCTTAATCTGACTTCGATTCTACACTGTCTAACATGTCAAGAATAACATATATGACGTGTATTCAATTCTAACAACATCATAATTTCAAAACATGTTAAAACGTAGTAAAACTTACGTCCAGTTGTAGCCTACGTTGATAGGAATACGGTACCGAAGTCGGATTTAAAATCTAACGGACGGATTGAAATAAAAAGGCGTAAGGATTTCTTTGAAAGATTCTCGACCTCCTTCCTCGATTTCTGAGGAATTTCGAGTGATATACATATATATATATCACAAGCTGCATGTTGGAGAAACGTGGCACTTTTTCTTAAATCTCGGTCGGCGCTCGAGCGGTAAAAATGTACCGCTCGAGCGCGGCCCTCTCGGCTCAAGCGTTACCGATTACACCTTTGGCGCTCGGGCGGTAATAATCTACCGCCCGGGCGCCACATCCTCTGCCCGCGACGAATGTTTGATGAACACTGGCGCTCGGGCGGTCACTTTCTACCGCTCGGGCGCCAGACTTTCTGTCCCCAAGTGGTATAAATCATATACTTGCTCCGATTTGATCTCGTAATGGCCCGCAAGCGCCAATAGTTCTGTTCAATTCTTGTATAAGTCATGTACTTGGCCCCGTTCGGTCTCGGCACAATGCATCTAAAATCATATCAGTTCATCATCAATAAATCATCCCAGATTACGTTAATCATCTCAGATTACGGTAACCAAATTCTTGGGCATTACATTTCTCCCCTTCTTAGATCTGAGTTCGTCCTCGAACTCTCACTAAATTAATTCAAATCTATCAGAAGAAATGTATAACAGAGTTTAACATCCAAACTCAAATATTTGATTCCGGTCTGGAATAAGAATTCACTAAGTATAATGTCATAATACTTCTCCATTTAATTCTGACAAAATCAATCTTGCCATGTTGGTTATACAACATCCGTATAAACCACTCAATAGTTCGTAACAACTTAACTTCATCAGCTGTTATCGAATCTATTTATCTTAATCAACGATATATTCGATCGTTGGTCTCAGTTACCAACAGTCATCTTCCGACGTTGGCATATTCGGCTTGTCTAACTTGGGCTGCCTTCATTTTCTTCTGACTCAACTTCATTCTTTCAGTCATATTTCTGATCATGTCAGGTTCATTCTCAGGAACCTCAGAGATATCTTTCACTAAAGAGGGAATCGATACCTCTTTTTGTGCAATACTTCGAAAGAAGTTATTTCAATACACGTCTGATATTTATGATGGTACGAAAACTCACCAAATGGCACTGCATCTTGCCATCTAGTGTTGAAATCAAACACTACTGCTTTCAACATATCCTCCAATATCAGGATCGTCTGCTCAGACTATCCCTCGGTCTGTGGATGATTGCGGTACTAAAAGGTAACTTTATACCTAAAGCCTACTGCAAACTCTGTCCAACGTACGTTATAAACCAAAAATTACGGTCTACTACAATCGACTTTGGCACTCTATGCAGTCTGATCACTCATCTGACATAAATTTCAGTCATCTGGTCATATCGGTACATCATCTTGTACTGAATAAGGCATGCGAATTGGTCAATCGATCAATCACAACCCAAATCGCATCACAACCTCGGGAGGATCTCAGTAATCTCATTACAAAATTCATGGAATTGTGATCTCCTTTCCTTACAGGAATAGTCAAACTCTGTAGTAGTCCTCCGGGTTTCATTTTCTCAGCCTTCATCTGTTGGCAATTTAGATAGTTGGCTACAAATTCAGCAATATCAGCTTTCATTTGTTTCCACCAACACTGTCTTCTATCGGAGTCAAACCCGAATTCAGAATAGCAACACTATTCAGTCGGATTCAAGACATCACTCATTAGTACCGATCTGCTAAACTCATAAAACTGCAAATATCTGACACTGATATTTACCTTGGTCAACTAAGCACGGTTAACTCAATCTCTCTGACTGAACTCAGATCCGAAATCTTATCAGGGGAAAACATTACTAACTTTCATATCATTGGTAAATCAGCCAATGATAGACTCAATTTCAGTAAATCAACTGATTACATAAGGAGTTATTCTGCTCCTTTCTGTACTAATCGAATCATAGTTAGTACGAATTATCAAAGGAATTCTCAATCTAGAATCCTTATCGTACAATATTCATCCCTTGGCCATCTCAGGTTCAATTCTCACCCTCTTCTAAAATTAATCTAGGGTAGCTCTGTATCTGATCCGCATATCAATATCCGTAATGCAGTCCCACACTCAGACATCATCGGTACAATACTAGTTACCATATATTCTAACTCGATCTCATTCTTATCCTACTGTAGTATACCAGATCTAACAGAACTCACTGATACCAGATCTTTTCTCAAAGGAACAGAAACATATACTACAGTAACTAGGGATTCAACAGATAATGCAGGGATCAATGCAAATTTTTCAGAATTAAAAATATGTGAAGCACCGGTATCCCTCAATACATATGCAGGATAATCAAACAAATCAGTTACCTGTAACATTGTCATCTGGTGCTTCCTGAGCCTGCTCCTCGGTCAAAGCAAATACTCTGGCCTGCTGTCTAGGAGGCTGGCCAACTGTCTGGCTTCCTCCTGGCCTCTGTTGTGACTGAGATGGTGCTGGCTGAAATGAAGGAACAGCAGCTGATTGTCTACTCCCTTGTGCTACTGATCCAGATGATTCGACTCCCTGGAATCTTTGGGAACCCCTCTGTGGACACACTCTGGAAAAATGTCCCTGTTGTTTGCAGAAGTGGCAGCTACCAAGTACTCCTTGGCATTGTTCAGTGGAATGTCTCCCTCCACAATTTCCGCAATAAGCTCCAGTATAACTCTGTTGGGGACCACTAGAACTAGAGGAACTGCCGCCAGACTTCTTAAACTGCTTTCCTCTAGCCTTCAGAAATTCTTTCTTTCCACCACTACTATCACTCTCAAATCTGGGAGGTGGTTGCGGTGGTCTCCACTCTTGAGAAACAAATGCAGCTCCTCTCTGCCTTATCAGGCCTGCTTCAGCGCCCTTTGCTCTATTCATGGCATCAGCAAAGTTATTTGGTCGCCCTGTGTTCACCAATGTAAAGATATCAGGATTCAAGCCATTGATGAACTGATCAGCCACGGCTTCATCATTATCAGCCACATGTGGAGCGAACTTCAACAAGGTAGAGAACTTGGTCACGTATTCTTCAATGTTCAGCTGACCCTGTCTCAAATTGGCAAACTCTGCCCCCTTGTCTTTCCTGTACGACACTGGGAAAAATCTCTGATAAAATTCAGTTTTAAATACATCCCAAGTAATAGTCGTACCTCGTTGCTCCAAGGCCCTCTTCATCGTACTCCACCAGCTCTTTGCAACATCATGCAACTGGTTCCCAATCAACTTAATTCGACGCTCATCGCTATACTCCAGCAATTCAAACAGCTTTTCGATATAATTCAGCCAACTCTCACTCTCAACTGATGTCTCAGTACCTTTCAGAGTGGGTGGTTTGAATGACTGAAACCTCTTCAGCAAGGTTTCCATTGGAGTCGGCGATACATCCATTGGAGGATTCGATGTACTACCCTGTTCTGGAATTCGTCTAGGAGGCATATCTGAAACTCAAAAGGATTAGTACCCCAATCCCACACATCTGTTTCAATTCAATCTCCCTCCCGATCATCTTACTGCTGATCGAGAATCAGTTCAGATTCGTTCCCAATAATACATATTACAAAATCAAATCAGATAAATCAAGTAACATGTATTATATAAAGCAGTAAGCATGCTAGCATTCACAAGCAAGGAAAGAAAACTCAATCTACCCCACTCACTAGCCTCTTCTATCTCAGTCTCAAGAACTCTAGGTTCTAGACCTATAGCTCTGATACCACCTGTTGTCATGCACACATACAAAACAAGACAACAGCCGGATAACTCCGGTGAGAAATACATCTCAGTATAAACCATGTAAACGTGCAATCATATAAAAGCATATACGACAGCATATATAAGAAATATTCTTAACCTGTATCAAATCAGAAACATAAATCAATATCACACAATGAATCATACTCAGACTCATACTCGACTCAAACAACGCGTCGTCTCAGACTCGACTCGACTCTAACCTAGGGATCCCGATGTCTGGATATAGGTAATTATATCGAATCTCAGTCGATAGGAATGAATCAATCCCTAAACGGCATCGATATAATTAATATCTCCAGTGTCTGGGCGAATCAGCCGCAGAATTGACGACTCAGTCAATAACCTGACGAATCAGCCAGTAATTAGGCGAATCAGCCAATAATCAGACAACTCAGCCTGTAATTAAGCGAATCAGCTTAATTTTAGACGAATCAGTCAATAACCCGACGAATCAGCCGGTGACTAGGCGAATCAGCCTATGACTCAACGACTCAGAAATCAATACATACAATCAGTATCTAAGCAAATCAATCAATGACTAGCGAATCAGCAGTCCTTACGTGCAGTGGCTATAATCAATAGACAACAAACATCAATCTTATCAATTACAAGAATCAATGTAATAACTAAGTATGTGATTTAGGGAAACTCGAGTCAAACCTTCCTCGAGTTGTGCAATCCCAACTCAACATTAATTTATACCTTTCACTCTGATACTCTGAACTCTGTCGAAGTCTCAAACCCAAGCCTGTCAATACTCAATCTGGCAATGACAATATCGATATTCTGTATTAATATTCAAATCAAATCACAACATCTCTGTTTTATCAAATTCTGCCAGTACAATGGTACAATCTTGCGATACCAGTAATACCACACCAGTATATACTAATACCACTAATTTAAAATCAACCACTGTACAAATCTGACATCACATCTCCGTCAATTCCATTCTGAAATTCATAACAATTCCATATTCAGTCCGTTTCTTAATCTGACTTCGATTCTACGCTGTCTAACATGTCAAGAATAACATATATGACGTGTATTCAATTCTAACAACATCATAATTTCAAAACATGTTAAAACGTAGTAAAACTTACGTCCAGTTGTAGCCTACGTTGATAGGAATACGGTACCGAAGTCGGATTTAAAATCTAACGGACGGATTGAAATAAAAAGGCGTAAGGATTTCTTTGAAAGATTCTCGACCTCCTTCCTCGATTTCTGAGGAATTTCGAGTGATATACATATATATATATCACAAGCTGCATGTTGGAGAAACGTGGCACTTTTTCTTAAATCTCGGTCGGCGCTCGAGCGGTAAAAATGTACCGCTCGAGCGCGGCCCTCTCGGCTCAAGCGTTACCGATTACACCTTTGGCGCTCGGGCGGTAATAATCTACCGCCCGGGCGCCACATCCTCTGCCCGCGACGAATGTTTGATGAACACTGGCGCTCGGGCGGTCACTTTCTACCGCTCGGGCGCCAGACTTTCTGTCCCCAAGTGGTATAAATCATATACTTGCTCCGATTTGATCTCGTAATGGCCCGCAAGCGCCAATAGTTCTGTTCAATTCTTGTATAAGTCATGTACTTGGCCCCGTTCGGTCTCGGCACAATGCATCTAAAATCATATCAGTTCATCATCAATAAATCATCCCAGATTACGTTAATCATCTCAGATTACGGTAACCAAATTCTTGGGCATTACACAATCAAAGTAGTAGCTACTCTGCCTGAAATCAAAATAGTACTAGAGATCAATGAAGAATCATGATTAATACCTTCCTTGGTCATCGAAAAGATACGACCCTGCACTCTCCCTTGGCTAGCTCCCTTAGGACAATTTCTGGCAACGTGGCCTGCCGTGCCACAACGATAGCAAGACTGAGTGCCAAATCTGCACTCTCCACGGTGATGCTTGCCACACTTCTGACACAAAGGCTTCTTGGGATCAAATGGAACAACTGGAACAGGCGATGGTCTGGGACTCGGCTCCATCTTGCCCTTGCCCTTGAAACGATCCCTGCCCCTCTGATTAGAACCCTGGCCTCTCTGAGCAACAGCTTGATGCCTCTCCTGCCTCTCCCTGGCGATATCCTTCTCATCCTGCTCGGCCAACAACGCTTTGGACACGATCTCCTTGAAAGTCACGGCCTTGGACATGTTGATATCACGGCGAATCTCCTCTCAAAGGCCTCGAATGAAATGAGCGCCTTTGTCCTTGTCGTTCGAAGCAATATACGGAGCAAACAAGCAACCCTCCTCAAACTTCAGGATATACTGACCAACATCCAAGCTCCCCTGACGAAGCTCCAAGAACTCCGTAACCTTCCTCGCTCTAAGGGCATCAGGGAAATACTTGTCGTAGAACAAGTCCGTGAACTCTGACCACTTCAGCATCGCAACAGTCACACCAACCTTCGTCGCATTCCACCAAATGCGGCAGCCTTAACCAACATGAAAATGGCAAAACTAATCCTGTATTTGTCCTCATACTGGAGATGATCGAAGATAGCTTCAAGCGCCTTGACCCACTCGACAGCAACTAGAGGATCGGTGCTACCTGCGAATTCCGGTGGATCCATCCTCTTGAAAGCAGAAAAGACGGCATCAGTGCCAACAGCCTGAGCAACCTGACCTCTCACTTGGCCTCGACCCTGCCCTGCTCCTTGCAATCGGAGCAACTGCTGAATCTGATCGCTATGCACCTTAGCCTGCTCCATAAGCAACTTGCCGAACTCGTCGACAACTCTCGAGGAAGAACTATCCTCACCCTCTGCCGCCTTACGCTTAGGAGGCATACTCTACAATTGCTCACAAGACACCAATCAATATATATAACAATGGATAGATGCAAGAAAACATACCCGGACAGTTGAAAGTAGACGAAGTCATATGCATTGGTCCGAAGAACACCGCTCTGATACCACTAAATGTGACACCCTGACCCGTTACAATTAAAAATACAGCGGAATTTAAAGTTTTCTTTAAAATATGGAAGAAGTTTCAAAATACATTTCATAAAAATGTTTACAAAACAAATACATGATCATTCAAATGATATACAAAATACAAAAGAATCATTCTTATGATCATGTCCCAAAATGATACAAAATAATCTTCCTTCCAACGGTGCATGCATATGACCCCTATCCACAGTCAACGTCCAGGGTCACCACTCTGATCTGCATCACATGAATAAACTGGAATGAGAATAAATCTCAGCAAGTGGAACTCTAACATAGCAATGATACATAGTATACTCTGTAAAACATGACTTTGAAATCATAAATACCATCAACTCTGAAACATGAATACTGTAGCAATAACTGTAGCAATAGCATATCAATAGGATAACAATACGATGGTATTTCTCTTTTCTTTGGTTGGATTGATATCAATAGTATCTATGACTGTGGGTGCAAATATCCCATCGATATAAATCGATAACTGTGAGGGATATAAGCCTATAGGCGTTGATCAACTGATTGCATGCAATGCTCTGACTATGATTCAATCAATCCAATAAAACATTTGAACTCTGAATATCATTTAAAGCCGTCGTTTCACAATCTCATAATATCTCTTGTATTCCCTTTTTAACAATAGTGAGACATACAATGCCTCCAATAGATAATCAATGAAATCAATACATAACAATGGATCAATGGAAGGGAATAACACTTTGAAACCTTTAAAACACAATACATATATCATCATGTGAGCAAAGGGATGAAATTCCACTTACAAACCAATGGAACACCTCCAAACTAACTCTTGGTACACCACCTACAACAATAATCCATAAACAACACCAATATCAACTCTATATCCACAAGTACAGGTCAAATAATCCATTAATCAACTCAAACAACAAGCCCAAGTCAACCCTTAACTCAAAACCTTAATAGAATCGCACCAAAAACTTACCTAAGCTTCCTTATACCACGTAGAACGTCGATCTCTAGTCGAAAATCCAAACAAAGCCAAGAATCAAAGGTAGGAAGCAATTGAAAATGGAGAAAACCCTTGCCCTAGAGAGGAAATCTCGAAAAGAAGATAAGAGATAAGGTATGGAATGGCCAACAACTCCCAAAAAGCAACTAAATATCTCGCCCATACTTACACCGCGGGTGCGGTCACACAAGCACCGCGGGTGCGCTAAGCTCACGGCAATCCAACAAAATCCATGCACGAACACCGCGAGTGCGGTGCTACAATTACCGCGGGTGCGGTGCACACCGCGAGGGCGGTCCTTGCACTGCCGCGGGTGCGGTGATGCCACGGCCTTCCAAAAGCAAAATGATGAATAGTACACCGCGGGGGCACTCCTCTAAGAGCGCGGGTGCACTCTTGCTACGGCAATGAACAGTAATAAGGCCACAAAAATAGATCCGAAACGCTGAAACGAACAATCAATACCAACTAATACCTCAATAAAACAATAACCAATAATACTATGGCCCAAAACACAACTCTAAACATCTAATCATAAAACCCAAATAACAAGTAAAGCTTAAACCGTACCGTACACCGGGCTCGGCTATTACACACTTTCCATGTAATCTTCGTGCCACACTGTTCCAATGCTCTTCTAATGTTCAACCACCAATTCTTAGCCATGTCTTGCAGTTGATGGCCAATGAGTTTGACTCTTTTCTCATCATTGTATTCGAGAGACTCGAACAACATCTCGATATCCTCCAACCAGATTTCACATTCGATTGCATTTTCTGTACCTCGTAAGGTAGGTGGACGGAAAGACTGGAATCGCTTTAATAAAGTCTCCATGGGCGTAGCAGTAACGTCCATTGGATCCCCGGATGTGCTATCCATGTTCTGGTGCTGTGGGTCGCACAGGTACGACTGCTCTTCGAGGAGGCATATATCTGGTATTCAACCAAGTTAGTATACAAGCTATACAAACTGTCTCAGCCCTCTTCTGATCATTTACCTCTGATCCAGAATCGGTTCTGATTCAGTCTTTACTAACACATGCTGTAATACAAGTCAGATAATCATACAACATGCAATAATGAAAGCAATAAATCATGATATGCTAGCACATCATAAAGCAAGGAAGAAGACTCGATCTACCCCGCTCATTCTATCTTATCTCACTCTAAAGGATCTATCGCTCTGATACCACCTGTTGTGTGGACCCGGGCTCTAATTCTTTTTCTTGGGATTAAATGGATCATTATTCTAAAACGTGGGTCAATTTTTCGCTTTTACATTTAATCAAATGTAACTAAACAAGCATAAGTTCTTTATTTAATTTACAACGTACAAACATAATATACATGTCTTGGTCTATATACCACTAGTGTTCACTATCATCTAAACTCAAATGATAGTACAAGTCTAACAAAAGAACCACTAGTCCTCTGCTACGCCCGAGATCACCACGCTATCACGATCATCTCTGTCTCGACCCAGATCCTGTCCCATCTGTTGTTATGCACACATACAGACACAACAACAGCCGGAAAACCGGTGAGAACAAATCCTAGTATAAACATGTATACATGCATTAAAACAATCTAAACACATGAAACATGCTAATATGAATATCATTCATATATAATCATGCAATGCGAATCTAATCATGTCTAGACTCGACCCGACTAGAACTCTAGGGATCCCGGTGTGAATAAGACGATCTATCACCTACCCTCCCAATCGGGGTGACGGTATGTCTTATTCCTAGACTTCGGCCTGATCTGTATCCACATCTACAATAGGGGTGGTGATCTTCCCCTAAGCTGTGATATCGCCGAACATCTAGAAGTCTGGATGATCTCTCAGACTTTCCTAACTTAATGCATGAATACAAAATCTATAAACAAGCATGATCATCTTAATGCAATGCAACATGATCTGTAAACAAAGCATAGCAAGATTTGCATACAAGTTCTAGAAACATTTCTATAAACAATCATAGTCATATCAAGATATAGATAATGAAACAAGTATGTGATTTGGTTGGGAAACTCAAATGTGATCTCCTTTGAGTCGTGATTCCCCAAACAAAACATGTACTATACCTTTCTTGTCGTAGTCTCGAAGTTGGTATCAATTCTGTCAATCAAATCTGAAAGAGATACATTGATACACACTCTATCAAATTCTAATCTAATCAATACCTCAACATTGTATAATTCTCAAGTCATACACAATATAATCTATCTCATAACATCTTAATTTCTACATAATCTCCTAAAATCTGTACAATCTCCATTCAATCTTTGCTGGAAATTCATAATAATTACATATGATATCCGATAATCAAACCGTTTACAAATATGCGATGTTCATAATCTCAAGAACACATATTATACATCATATAACACTTTCTTCCATATCTAAATTTCAAACCATGCTAGAACTTAAAGAAACCTACATCACTTTGAAGCTCTTGATGCAAGGATCAATAATCTAAGCTCGGATGTGAAATCGGATAACTAAATCTTGCGCATTCTTACCCCAAAGCTTTGAAGGAATCTTGAGAAACTCTCGGTTCAGCTGCTGGAAATGAGAACGAAATGAATCAGCACTAATTCATATATATACCATGCCATGTGTCAACGGGAGAAGGAGAGTGGATTCCTCGCATCCAGCACCGCGGGTGCGGTACTGTAAGGAGCGCGGGTGCGCCAAGCTTTCGGCAGTTCTCCAATTTTCCTAAAACTGTCGACCGCGGGTGCGATCTTTACAACAACGCGGGTGCGGTCTTTACACCGCGGGTGCGGTCCTGCTGCACCGCGGGTGTGGTGATGCTACGGAAATTTTGGCCAACTTACTGTCCATGCACCGCGAGTGCGGTGTCTACAAGCACCGCGGGTGCGGTGTGGCTTCGAATTAAAATGGCAAAATTCTACATTTCAAGCCAAACTTCTTCATCTCTTATTTCTTATCTCTATGCACCTTATTCATAACATATCTATCAATTCAGAATGATCACTCAGTATTCTGGGCATTACATCTGCATCACATGAAAATAACTGAAATGAGTATAAAACTCAGCAAGTGGAACTCTTACATAGCAATGAACATAACATACTCTGTAAAACATGGCTTTAAAACATAAATACCATCAACTCTGAAATAAATATCATAGCAATAGCATAGCAATAAGATGGTATTTCTCTTTACTCTGGTTGGATTGATATCAATAGTAACTCTGTCTGTGGTGCTCGTATCCCAATCGATATAAACCGATAACTCTGAGGGATATAAGCCTATGGTCGTTGATCAACTAATTGCATGCAATCTCTGACTATGTATCTATCAATACAATAAAACATTTAAACTCTTTCTCTTGGCATTTAATCAATCACTTTGAAGTCTATACTCTTTGTATTCCCTTTTCAATACAATTGAGACATATAATGTCTCCAATATATATATACAATTGAATCAATACATAGTTATGAAGCCAATGAAGGGAATAACACAATAAAACCTTTGAAACACAATACATATACTATCATGTGAGCACAAGGGATGAAATTCCACTTACAAACCACAAGAACACCTCAATCTATGCTCTTGATACACCACCTACAACAATAATCCATAAATAACACCAACATCAACTCAATATCCAAGAATCCAAGTCAAATAATCCATTAAACTAACAAATACATCAAACCTATAACATCTCTTCTCCAAAACCAAGAGATAACACAACCAAAAGCTTACCTTAGCTTCCTAGCACCAAGGAGAACCTCGAACTCAAGTCGAAACTCCAACTAAATCCAAGAATCAAAGGTAGGAAATGAAAGAAAATGGAGGAAACCCTTGTTCTAAGAGAGAAAAACGAGATTGAGAGGAAAGGGAAAGGTGAAAATGAAGTCAACTCAACCAAAAAGGTACTAAATATCTCGCCCATACCTCAATAATGCATGACCGCGGGTGCGCTCACACAAGCACCGCGGGTGCGCCATGCTCACGGCAACTCAAACAATTTCTGAAATACTCGGACCGCGGGTGCGGCGCTGCACACACCGCGGGTGCGGTCTCAACACCACCGCAGGTGCGGTGATGCCACGGCCCTCCAACAACAAAATCATGAACAGTACACCGCGGGGGCACTCCTACTATGAGCACGGGTGCACTCTGGTCACGGCAATGAACACCACTCATGCAACTAAAATCAATCCGAAACACTGAAACAACGCAACCAACAACAACTACACCTCAAGACAATAATAACCAAAAATACTATGGCCCATAAACACAACTCTAAACATCTAATCAAATAACCCAAATAAACATACAAAACTTAAACCGTACCGTACACCGGGCTCGGCTATTACAATCTCCCCTCCTTAGAGGAATTTCGTCCTCGAAATTGACGTCACTGCACGAACAACTCAGGATACTTCTCTCTCATCTCATCCTCTGGCTCCCACGTAGCCTCTTCGATCAAATGGTTCCTCCAAAGAACTTTAACGATGCCGATCTCTTTGTTCCTCAAAACTTTAACTTTGCGGTCCAGAATCTGAACCGGAATCTCTTGGTACGTCAAATTCGGCGTCAAGTCCAATGGCTCGTGGCGAAGAACATGGGAAGGATTCGCAATATACTTACTGAGCATCGATACATGAAAAACATTATGGACTCTGTCAAGATCTGGCGGTAGGGCTAACCTGTAGGCTCGATCACCAACTCTGTCCAATATCTCGAATGGACCAATGAATCTCGGACTCAACTTACCCTTCTTGCCAAATCGCATCACACCCTTGAGAGGTGCAATCTTCAAGAACACATGGTCGCCAACCTCAAACTGCAACGGTCTGCGACGAACATCCGCATAGCTCTTCTGTCTCGACTGCGCAGTCTTCATCCTCTCACGGATAACAGCAACAATATCGGCCGTCTGTTGGACCAACTCTGGTCCCAACATTTTTCTCTCACCCACCTCATCCCAATAAAAGGGAGATCTACACTTCCTGCCATAAAGTGCTTCATATGGTGCCATGCCAATCGTCGCCTGGTAACTGTTATTGTACGTAAACTCCACAAGAGGCAATTTGGAATCCCAGCTACCAGAATAATCGATAGTACAAGCTCTGAGAATATCCTCAAGAATCTGAATGACTCTCTCTGACTGACCGTCGCTCTGAGGGTGATAAGCTGTACTGAACGCTAACCGTGAACCCATAGCTCTGTGCAAACTCTTCCAAAACTCTGAGGTAAATCTAGGGTCACGATCGACACAGGGACACCGTGAAGTCTAACAATCTCTGCTATATAATCCTCGGCATACTGGTTCATGGAATACGTCGTCTTGACTGGAAGAAAGTGCGCTGACTTGGTCAATCGATCGACGATAACCCAAATGGAATTGAAACCTTTCTGCGTCTTGGGAAGACCAGTCACGAAATCCATCGTAATATGCTCCCACTTCCACTGAAGAATCGGCAAAGATAGCAACGTCCCAGCAGGTCTCTGGTGCTCAATATTCACCTGCTGACAAGTTAGGCACTGAGAAATGAACATAGCAATATCTTTCTTCATACCTGGCCACCAATAGAGTCGACGAAGATCCTGATACATTTTGGTGCTACCTGGATGTATCGAATATGGCGCGGTATGAGCCTCTGTCAAGACGTCTCGCCGAATATCATCACCAACGGGAACACAAATACGGCCTCTGAAAGTCACTAAACCATCACCATTCATCGCAAACTCTGAGTTACCCCTCTCCTCTGCTCTAGCTCTCAACACTGACAACTGCAAATCAGTCGCCTGCTCTCTACGGATCATGTCCGTCAATGTAGCCCGAATAACCAACGCTGAAAAGCGAGCAATGGTCCCCGGAACTACCAAAGAAATCTCCTCTCTCTGCAAGTCCATCAGCAAAGGTCTCTGAATCAAAGAACTCTAAGAAGAACTCGACTTACGGCTCAAAGCATCAGCCACAACATTCGCCTTCCCTGGATGGTAACTAATCGTCACATCATAATCTTTGACAAGCTCTAACCACCTCCTCTGCCGCATGTTGAGCTCTTTGTGGGAAAACAGATACTTCAAACTCTTGTGGTCCGTGAAGATCTCACACTTTTCGCCATACAAATAATGTCTCCAAATCTTCAAGGCGAAAACCACAGCTGCCAGCTCCAAATCATGCGTCGGATAATTCTTCTCATAGTCTTTCAACTGGCGAGAAGCATAGGCGATAACCTTACCTCGCTGCATCAGCACTGCACCAAGGCCTTTCTTTGACGCATCAGTATAGACAACAAAATCCTCAGAACCACTGGGAAATGAAAGAACAGGAGCTGTCGTCAATCTATTCTTCAACTCTTGAAATGCACTCTGGCAATCAATGGACCACTCGAACTTCACAGTCTTCCTCGTCAAATTGGTCAATGGCAAGGCAATTTTGGAGAAATCTGAAATGAAACGACGATAATAACCCGCCAAACCAAGAAAACTGCGTACCTCTGAAACAGTAGTAGGAATAGGCCACTTCTGAATTGCCTCTATCTTCACTGGATCAACAGCTATGCCATCTTTCGAAACAACATTGCCTAGAAAAGAAATCTGCTCCAACCAAAACTCACACTTCTTTAACTTGGCAAACAACCTCTTCTCCCTCAACAATCGGAGAACAACTCTAAGATGCTCTGCATGAAGCTCTCTGGTCTTGGAATAAATCAAGATGTCGTCGATAAAGACAATGACGAAGCTATCCAAGAACGGCTTGAACACACGGTTCATCAAGTCCATGAAAACTGAAGGAGCATTGGTCAGACCAAAAGACATCACAAGAAACTCATAATGACCGTACCTGGTCCGGAACGCTGTCTTAGGGATATCAGACTCCCTAACCTTCAACTGATAATAGCCAGACCGAAGATCAATCTTCGAAAATACAGTGGCACCCTGAAGTTGGTCAAATAAATCATCTATCCGTGGCAACGGATACTTGTTCTTGACAGTCACTTTGTTGAGCTCCCTATAGTCGATACACAGCCGCAAAGACCCATCCTTCTTCTTAACGAAAAGAACCGGAGCTCCCCAAGGCGAAGAACTCGGACGAATAAAACCCTTGTCCAAAAGATCCTGCAACTGCGTCTTCAACTCCTTCATCTCAGTAGGGGCCATCCTATACGGAGCCTTAGAAATAGGAACCGTACCTGGAGCTAGATCAATGGCAAACTCAACATCCCTGTCCGGCGGCAAACCCGACACATCATCCTCAAACACATCGGCAAACTCCCTCAAAACATCAATATCATCAATATTCAACTTAATCAATCTATCCACATCCACAATCGAAGCCAGAAACACATCACAACCTCTACACATCAACTTCTCAGCCTCAAGACAAGAAATAAAAGGAAGGACCAGCGAAGTACCTGCACTGGCGAGAACTCCTCCCTTAATGCTATCATCTGCAAAGGTCACCGTCTTAGCAACACAATCAATAACAGCACGATAGGTCGACATGCCAATCCATGCCAAGAATAACATCAAAGGCAACCATCGGGATACAATCAAATCAGCAAAAACAACTCGCTCCTCAATATGAACAGGGCATGCATAAACAATAGATGTTGGGCACAACACGTCCCCCGAAGGCAATAAAACATTCAACTGTAGGGGAAGAACAGAAGGAACTATACCCAACGATCTCAAAAACAATTCAGACATAAAAGAATGAGTAGCACCAGTATCAATCAAAGTCGTAGCTACTCTGCCTGAAATCAAAATGGTACTAGAGATCACAGAAGAATCATGATTAATACCTTCCTTGGTCATCGAAAAGATACGACCCTGCACTTTCACCTTGCTCGCTCCTCTAGGACAATCTCTGGCAATGTGGCCTGCCGTGCCACAACGATAACAAGAATGAGTGCCAAATCTGCACTCTCCTCTATGATGTCTGCTGCACTTAGGACACAGCGGCTTCTCGGGATCAACTGGAACTGACGGTGGTCTAGGACTCGATTCTATCTTGCCCTTCCCTTTGAAACGATCCTTGCCTCTCTGATTCGATCCCTGGCCTCTCAGAACACTAGCTTGATGCCTCTCCTGCCTCTCTCTGGCGATGTCCTTCTCGTCTTGCTCGGCCAACAACGCCTTCGACACGATCTCTTTGAAAGTCACAGCCTTGGACATGTTGATATCCCTCCGGATCTCTGCTCTAAGGCCTCGAATGAAGTGAGCGCCTTTGTCTTTGTCGTTTGAAGCAATATACGGAGCAAATAGACAACCCTCTTCGAACTTGAGAATATACTCGTCAACGTTCAAGCTCCCCTGTCAAAGCTCCAAGAACTCTGTAACCTTCCTCGCTCGAAGTGCGTCGGGGAAATACTTGTCATAGAAAAGATCGGTGAACTCTGTCCACTTCAACGCTGAAACATCAACACCAACCTTCGTGGCATTCCACCAGATACGTGCAGCCTTAACCAACATGAATACTGCACAGCTGATCCTGTCTTTATCTTCGTACTGGAGAAGGTCGAAGATTGCTTCAAGAGCCTTGATCCACTCTACAGCAACTAAAGGATCGGTGCTACCTGCATACTCTGGCGGATCCATCCTCTTGAAAGCAGAAAAGACGGCATCAGTGCCAACTGCCTGAGCTACTTGGCCTCTCACTTGGCCTCTACCATGTCCTGTTCCTTGCAATCGAAGCAGCTGCTGAATCTGCTCACTATGGACTTTGGCCTGCTCTTTAAGCAACTTGCCGAACTCGTCGACAACTCTAGAGGAAGAACTATCCTCACCCTCTACGGCTTTCCGCTTGGGAGGCATACTCTACAATGTGCTCACAAAAGACATATCAATAAATAACAATGGATAGATGCAAAGAAAACATACCCGGACAGTTGAAAGTAGACGAAGTCATATGCATTGGTCCGAAGAACGGTGCTCTGATACCACTAAATGTGACATCTTGACCCGTTTACAATAAAATACAGCGGAATTTAAAATTTTCTTACAAGAAGGAGTTTCAAAATATATTTCCAAATATCATCAAAAGTATGAACATGATCAACTAAATGATACATCAAAATACAAAACATCATTTTAATGATCATGTACAAAATATTGTTTGCAAAACAAACTACTTCCTTCCAATCTTCGTATGCATATGACTCCCATCCACAGTCAACGTCCTGGCCCATCACACTTATCTGCATCACATTAAAAAAACTGAAATGAGTATAAAACTCAGCAAGTGGAAGCTCTTACATAGCAATGAACATAACATACTCTGTAAAACATGGCTTTAAAACATAAATACAATCAACTCTGAAATAAATATCATAGCAATAGCATAGCAATAAGATGGTATTTCTCTTTACTCTGGTTGGATTGATATCAATAGTAACTCTGTCTGTGGTGCTCGTATCCCAATCGATATAAACCGATAACTCTGAGGGATATAAGCCTATGGTCGTTGATCAACTAATTGCATGCAATCTATGACTATGTATCTATCAATCCAATAAAACATTTAAACTCTTTCTCTTGGCATTTAATCAATCACTTTGAGGTCTATACTCTTTGTATTCCCTTTTCAATACAATTGAGACATACAATGTCTCCAATATATATATACAATTGAATCAATACATAGTTATGAAGCCAATGAAGGGAATAACACAATAAAACCTTTGAAACACAATACATATACTATCATGTGAGCACAAGGGATGAAATTCCACTTACAAACCACAAGAACACCTCAATCTATGCTCTTGATACACCACCTACAACAATAATCCATAAATAACACCAACATCAACTCAATATCCAAGAATCCAAGTCAAATAATACATTAAACTAACAAATACATCAAACCTATAACATCTCTTCTCCAAAACCAAGAGATAACACAACCAAAAGCTTACCTTAGCTTCCTAGCACCAAGGAGAACCTCGAACTCAAGTCGAAACTCCAACTAAATCCAAGAATCAAAGGTAGGAAATGAAAGAAAATGGAGGAAACCTTTGTTCTAAGAGAGAAAAACGAGATTGAGAGGAAAGGGAAAGGTGAAAATGAAGTCAACTCAACCAAAAAGGTACTAAATATCTAGCCCATACCTCAATAATGCATGACCGCGGGTGCGCTCACACAAGCACCGCAGGTGCGCCATGCTCACGGCAACTCAAACAATTTCTGAAATACTCGGACCGCGGGTGCGGCGCTGCACACACCGCGGGTGCGGTCTCAGCACCACCGCGGGTGCGGTGATGCCACGGCCCTCCAACAACAAAATCATGAACAGTACACCGCGGGGGCACTCCTACTATGAGCGCGGGTGCACTCTGGTCACGGCAATGAACACCACTCATACAACTAAAATCAATCTGAAACACTGAAACAACGCAACCAACAACAACTACACCTCAAGACAATAATAACCAACAATACTATGGCCCATAAACACAACTCTAAACATCTAATCAAATAACCCAAATAAACATACAAAACTTAAACCGTACCGTACACCGGGCTCGGCTATTACATAATCCCACCACTATCAGGCACTTCTGTCATAAGACTACTCGTCTAACACCTGTCATCTATAATTCAAGAGAACAAGTATATCAATCAACTCAATGCAAATATCAATGCAATAAGTAAAGTATGTGATTTAGGGAAACTCGAGTCAAACCTCACTCGAGTTGTGCAATCCCAACTCGACATTAATTTATACCTTTATCTCCTCGCTCAGAAGAAGAAGAATTTCTGACTCTATCAATATTCAACTCAATTCAATACCTGTTCTGATTAATATTCAAATCGAAATATATGCTGATTGATATCCAATCAAGATACACTCTAATCCATATCGACCATATCACGATATAATCGAAATCACTACAGAATCTGATCAATATCCATTAACTGATGTTTCAACGGTATAACAATACAGTCTCGATAACCCCGTCAGTCCAAACATCACAGATATAATACCAGAACTCATAATCAATATCGATACTAGTCATAATCTCAAAAACCATACATATCTGATATAAATTCTCAGTCAAATCGACTCCAAAAATTATAACAATTACATAATCAATCTGACTTCGATTCTATGATGTCTAACATGACAAGAACATCATATATGAATCTTATTCAATTCTGACAATATCATAATTTCAGAACATGTCATAACGTAGCAAAACTTACGTCCAGCTGTAGCCTGCTTTGATAGGAACTCGGTACTGTACTCAGATTCAAAATCTGACGGACGAATTGAAATAAAAAGGCGTAAGAATTTTTCACTCTTTCACAAAACCTTTTCTCGATTCTTTCTGCTGGTTTGTGAAGAATATAGCAAAGATATACGTATATATATATCAAGTTGCTTGGTTCATGATACGTGTCATCTTTTCACCATTCTTAAGCGGCGCTCGGGCGGTGCTAAACTACCGCTCGAGCGCGGCATGTTCTGTTCGAGTGCTCTTCTTATCACCCACTGGCGCTCGGGCGGTCGAAAACTACCGCCCGAGCGCCACTTCTTCTGCCCGTAACACACATTTGCTGAACATTGGCACTCGGGTGGTCAAAAACCACCGCTCGGGCGCCACACTCTCTGCCCCACTTTCTCGAATTTCACATGTAGTCTTATTTTCGTGTCCCGATTAATCCTTTCATAATCATATCAAATTATATATCAATAATTATAGATTACTAGGATTAAATTTCCGGGCATTACAGTATCTGAACACAGTTTTCAGTCTCAGTTGGTGCTTCGTCAACTGGTATTTGAATGTTATCATTATGCTCTATCAACTGATTATCAGCAACGACTTCCTGCACTTCTGATTGGTCAAGTACTTCTGGTTCAGGTGTTTGAAGTAGGATTTGATTGCCATGACTTTCATTTTTGTCATCATCTTCCAAACTGATATCTGTAAATCGATCAACTAGCTCAACTTGATCAGTTGGCTTATCAGTTAGTTCAGTTTCATCGAAATCAACGAGAGTAGATTCTTCAACATTTAGGGTTTTCTTGTTGAAGACTCTATAAGCTATGCTAACTGATGAGTATCCAAGAAATATTCCTTCTGCAGATTTAGCATCAAATGCTTTTAAATAATTTTTACCATTATCAAGAATAAAACATCTGCAGCCGAATATTTTGAAATATGTAATTATACTTTTTCTTCCATGCCAGATCTCATATGGTGTTTTCATATGATCCTTATTAATCATTGATCTGTTCTGAGTGTAACACGCAGTGTTTACTGCCTCTGCCCAAAATCTTTGAGAAATACCAGAATCAGCAAGCATTGTTGTAGCATCTTCTTTAAGGGTCCGATTTCTTCTCTCAGCTACACCATTTTGCTGAGGAGTTCTGGCTGCTGAGAGCATTTTCTAGGAAATTTGAAAGAGTTTGATTGATGAATTCAGTTCCTCGATCAGATCTGATTCGATCAATTCCAATTGATTTTTCATTTAAAAGTCTTTTGAAGAGCTTTATTAGTTTCGAAGCAGTATGGTCTTTAGATTTGAGAAAAATAACTAAAGTAAATCTTGAAAAATCATCTACGACTACCAAGGTCTATTTCATTCCTCCTAAGCTCATGACTGGTATAGGACCAAAGAGATCCATGTGCAACAGTTCTAAGCATCGGGATGAAGATTTACCGCCCTTGTTTTTTAAAAAAAGGATCGTATTTGTTTACCATACTGACATGCTGAGAAACGTTTTTCTTTTGAAAAGTCTATTTTGGGTAAACTAGTTACAAGTTCATGTTTACTCAGATAAGCAATGAATTTGAAGTTTAAATGATTTAGTCTCTTATACCACAACCAGTTTTTAGATGATTTGGAAGCAATAAAACAAACTGCTGCATAAGTTTGATCATTCCAACTGACTTTATATGTGTTTCCACAACGTTTGCCAGTTAATATGATTTCATCAGTTGAAGTTTTGACTGGACATGAGTTTGTGTCAAATTGTACCAAGAATCCACTGTCGCATAACTGACTGATGCTAATCAAGTTATACTTCAGGTTTTATACTAATAGAACATCTTTAAAAGTAAAGTTACTATGGATAAGCTTACCCTTACCCACAGTTCTACCTTTAGAATTGTCCCCGAAACTGATTGGACCACTGTATTTGATCAGTTGAGATAACACACTTGCATCTCCTGTCATATGACGCGAACATCCACTGTCCAAATACCATATTGAGTTCTTGTTTGGACCTGTTACCTGTTGGCTAGATGATTCTTCTTCTGCATCATTGGCCATCAAGCACTTGATTTCCTCATCATCACTAGAGCTGCATGAGCTTTCTGGTTCTGACTCCTCACTGTCAGTTTCTACCCATTTAGATTTGTTTTCTTCAGCTAACTTTCTGAAGGTCTTCTTATCTTCCTTGGGTCTTCTTTTGTGCTCATATGATTTCTTTCTTCTATCAGTTGAGCCTTGATTGTCCTTCTTGGGTTTAGGACAATCGGCAATAAAGTGACCTGATTTGTCACAGTTGTAGCAGGCATTTGATTCATCTTTGGAGCTGTTCCTTTGGTATGGCTTCTGGAAGTTTCCTTGATTCTTTCTCATGAACTTTCCAAATTTTTTGATGAACAATGACATTACATCACTGCTCAACTGATCAGCAGATTTCTCGACTGAACTGATTGGCTCTGTTCTGACAGCAGCTAGAGCAGTTGTGGCAGCAGGGGTAGATGTTTCTCCTTCTCTGGTCTGTAGCTCAAATTCATAAACCTTTAAATCAGCAAACAAATCATGAAGTTCAATCTGTTTCAGATCTTTGGACTCCCTCATTTCCACGGTCTTGACATCCCATTCCTTGGGAAGACCTCTCATTACCTTCAGTGCAATCTCTTTGTTGGTATACACTTTTCCAAGTGCATTTAACTCATTGATGATACTGCTTACTCTTTTATCATACTCGTGCATTGATTTTCCTGCTTTCATTTTGATGTTATCAATCTTTTGAACAACAACGGAAAGTTTATTTTCTTTGGTTTGATCATTTCCTTCACACAGCTGGATCAGCTTTTCCCAAATTTCTTTGGCTGACTTACACATCTTTATTTTGCTGAAGGTTACTTTGTCCATTGTTTTGTACAGAATGTCTTTAGCCACATTATCAAGATTTGCTTTTCTTTTATCTTCAGTTGTCCATTCATCTCTGGGCTTTTCTATTCTTTGTGGTGCCCCTTCTGTTATGACAACTGCTGTATTTGTTTTTAGAATTTTCATGAGTCCATCAGTTATGACATACCACATGTCATCATCTTGTGCAACTAAATGAGCCTGCATTCTGATTTTCCAATCATCAAATTCTTCTCTGGAGAACACAGGAATTTTTTTGAATGAAGTCATGCTAGCAATTTTATAGTTCAAAAGTATTCAAGAACAAGATTCAACTAGCTCTGATACCACTTGATAGGATCGATTAACGTATCAAGATGTTTAGAAGGGGGTTGAATAAACACTCTCAATTAAAACCGATTTTTTTTTCGAATTTTAAGTTCAGTTTGGTGACAAACTGATTCTCGGAATCTAGTTGGTCTATGACAATCAGTTAAACTAAAGTAGTTGCGGAAAGTAACTGACTGAAAGATAGAATACGAAACTGAAAGAAAATACACAAGGATTGTTTCTGGATGTTCGGAGATTTCAGTTACTCCTACGTCACCCCTTCTATCTCAAGGATAGGACTTCCACTAAAAGACTTTGATCGAATACAAGGTTTGTACTGACCCACTTTAGTTTGGACTTATCACTGCCAAAAACTGAAACTCTTAGTATTACAAAATGTTCTCAGTGCGTAACTGATCTTAGCACTATCGAATTCAACGATTATTTCAAATTGCTAGTGAGCTCAAATTGTAGCCTTAACTGCTACGAATAATCAAATAAGAGTGAGCTAAGATTTTGGCAGAGTAACAGCAAGCTTTGAATAGAGTAATCTTCTTATTATTCAGCTGTTATTCTGTCATATTTATAAGCTTCCCTTCCAACGGTAACTTGAGATATTTTTGAATCTTTGTATCTGTTGATTGCCACTTCATTATTCATTGGTAATTGTTTGCTTCATTTATTGTAATGCGGCGTCTTAACTTGCTTTAGCCGAAATGCGTTGTTCTAAGCTGTATTGGTTGAAGTGCGGCGTTTCACATTCAGTTGCAGTCTTCTATGTCTCTTTGTCGGTTGAATGTTCTTTCCTGAGACATGTTTAGTTGAAGGATGCTTAGCTTAAAAGCATACGGCTGAATGTATTATCTGTCGGTTGACGTGTTCCAGATTTGCTGGTGAAGAGAATAACTGAATTGCGTTTTAGTTGCGTAGATTAGTTTAATATATTCAGTTGCTGAGTTCAGTTTACTTGATCAGTTGCTGAGTTCAGTTTACTCGATCAGTTGGTTCGTATTTTCAGTTCGTTCATATTTTGTCAAACGCCGGAATTTAGTTTCCAACATATAGGCTACCCGTTGATATAAAGTTTTCTTAATTTGACGGATGTTGTAAAATAGCCTATTATTTGAAGTTAATTAATTAGGGTGTATTTGATGGTAGTATTGTGAATTAAATACACCAGAATATTAAATTGTTGATCGATAATAATTTATAATCGAGTTTTATATTTTTTTGAATTAATTGTTGTTGGGCTATTTGATGTTATATATTGAGGCTGTTGATTATGTTGATACGGTGACAATGATCTGATAATTGTTGTTGAATTATTTAGATACATCACACGCCTCAGGATCAAAGAAATAGCCAGATTGTATATATATACTCGATTATCAGGTACGTGTTGACGTATGAGCATATGTTGTTATTGTTTAGTATTGATGAATACTATTGCGTTGAACGATGATAAATCACCGGAATTGGGTGATTTGATATTATATTTGTTGTTGTTTATTATTATTGATATTGTTGACTATCGTTATTGGAAGATGTCTCGTTGATGTTGTTCGTTCAACGATATTGTTGTAGAGGAGTTGGGGTGCGACGTATCGTCGATGTTGTTCGTTCGACGATATTGCTGTCGCCGGTGTTGGGGTGCGACGTATCGTCGATGTTGTTGTTCGTTCGACGATATTGCTGTCGCCGGTGTTGGGGTGCGACTTATCGTCGATGTTGTTATTCGTTCGATGATATTGCTATCGCAGGAGTTGGGGTGCGACGTATCGTCGATGTTATTGTTGCAGTGTGATTTTGTTGAGGTTGTTGATGTCTGATTGTCCAGAAACAGCAAAGGGGGTATTTCTGTTATCATTTCAGTTATATCTTATGTTGTTAATATAACTGTTATGTATTACGATGATGATTGTTGTATATGATCACCCTTTGGGGGCTGTTTCTGTTGGACAAGTTACAGGACTACGTGTGAGACATGATATTGGTGAAGGACTAGGTGTGTCTAGTCAAACAGTCCTGTAGTTAATATTAAATAGAGACAGTATGGTTCATTGTCTTATTTGAGTTTTATGTGTGTATTTATTATACTGTTTCTGCTACAGTGACGTAGATAGTGTGGTGATTGCACTATTTTGTCGTATATGCATTATATTATTACGTCGTCAAAAAAAAATTTTTTATGCATATGACGTCACATATTGTATGATTACGTGGCGAGGTTTGGGGCACAATAGCCACAATCTGAATCACACCATGAATCAACCGAAACTTCCCACCGAGAGCCAAACCTTTGTGTGGGTTGTTGCGATCGTTCTTGCTGTCATGGACCATTCCAGTGGCCATTTTATTGACCATGGCACGATCTAGACATCTAGAGGTATGGTGTGAACCAGGGATAAGGGCCAGAGGCCAACCAAGGTCCACCCCAAACAACCAAAACCGAAGGGACATGTGCAGAATTTTAATAGTGGTCGAAGGGTCGTTCTTGTTTCTTTTATTTGAAAACCAATTCCATCATGGACCAAGCCTCAAAAGGGCGACTTGGTCAAGTCTTAGACATAAAAAGGAGATTTTATAACCATGGCTATAGCCCATAGAGCAGACAAGATCAGAACCATCAACCTTGACAGCAAAACCAAAAATATCGAAGCACAATATGACACTAGAGGGGAGTTGCTGTCATTTCTGAATTTCCAGCGGGTATGGGGCTTGAAATAATGGACCAATATGATCCTAACATGTCCTAGTACATGTATAGATGCAGCCTTGGGAGCCTAGGGTCGAGCCAACCACATGTACTCACAAAAACAAGCGAACCGTGAAGCATGAAAGGAGAGGCCGAAAATCTGCACTTCATTTTTTTGAAAAAGTGTTCATGTATTTCGGTTTTGTTCTTAAATAAATCATGAGTGTGATGGTTTAAAATACTAATATGGCTTGATTGAAGAGTAAATGGAAATATAAATATGTCTTGGTTTGTTTTGAATGAAAAACAAACGAAACGACGACGCGGCGTGGAGGAGACGGAGTGCTTCGCTTTCCTCACTTTTTCTCTCTATTTTCTATGGCTTGCTCACGATTTTCTCTCAATATTTCTATGAAGTTTTTGAGATTAGGAGAGGGAGAAATGGCTAGGGGGAAAATGAGGGAAGGTTGCTAGATGAATGGGAATTAAATGGCAAGATAATTCTTTCTATCTTCTAGTTGTTAGATGGTTGATATTAAAAGATTTTTTTGAAGGATAATTAGAGTGCAAGGGACCGAAAAAAAGTGTAGGTTCAAGGTAAAAACATTGCTTAATTAATTTATTTGTTAGTGATTTAAAAATGGGGAAAATTATCTACCAAGAAAGATTATGGAAAGGTTGTAACGCTCCAGATTTGACGACTGTCCTCACTGTACCAAGACGAGTCTTTCCAGCGTGCTTATGTCCTCACTCACGCGCACCCTAGGAAACTTCCCAGGAGGTCACCCATCCCAAAATTGCCCCAAGTCAAGCACGCTTAACTTTGGAGTTCTTATGTGATGAGCTACCGAAAAGAAGATGCACCTTCGTGATATGAGTAGTACCAATCAAATCTTTTAAGCCCTCTTCAACTGTTCAGTCCATTACATTGCCCAGTCTCGGAATCCCTCTCATTCCCGTGTGGGTCGGTTCATTCATGTTCCCTTCACCTAGAAGCCTGCCAGGAGCCGCTCATTGTCCGTGCAACTGATGGCACCGGCGTTCACCCCCCGCCCTCTTCGGCCCCAGGCCTCACATGCCCACCAGCTTCCGCTTGGTTCGTCCCCGAACCACACCGTACTAAGAGAGGTCGGCTCTGATACCACTTGTAACGCCCCAGATTTGACGACTGTCCTCACTGTACCAAGACGAGTCTTTCCAGCGTGCTTATGTCCTCACTCACACGTGTTAGAGTAGGTGCACGTCGAGCCAAGTGTTGGTCGACTGTTCACAATGAAACTCTTTGTATAAACGATCTTTATTTTAATAATATTTCAATTTATTAATTTGGCGCATCTTTATCTTTATACCCATGCTTGTTGCATAGATAAAGTCCTTGAATATACAAATAGTAGAAAGAATATGAGATGCTCATATGATGAGTATCATGAAACTCATATTTGGAATACTGTATATTCTAAACCGTTCCTAGTCGATTCAGCCGCCACTAAGAAGGATAAAGGCCGCTCGAGTTAGAGACTATTATCTGCGATGTGAGTACCATGTTTCATTGGTAGGGGACATTGTGATGTCCGAGCATGCAGATAGGTGCTCCTGGTAGAGTGCACTGAACAACCCTCTATAAAGGACTTTCCAAGTGGTTCTCACTTATCGAGTGGAAAAGTCCTAGTTTATGGTTGTACACCATTAGTCCTTATGACCCGGGACAACATTGAGACTCTATATGCTAGCGTTTCACTTTGACTTTTTTACCGATTCTTATGGGGTCATCAGGTGGCAAGGTTGGGTGTTACGGCGAAACATATAGGAGTCGATGCATTGTAGCCGGGGATTCACCGCTTACCTACGGGTATGGATATCCTATGTGTTTTTCATGTATGTGTGGGTTGAAATCTCTGATCAGAGTATGATGGTAATTATGAAAGGGGTTTCATAGATTACACCATCGATGCAACCACAACATGACACATAGTATCGATTCATTGACAACTCTCGATAGACCAATAGTTGTCGAGTCGGTCGGGATATATGAGTTGAAGGGACCGTACTGTACGCTAACCATAATTGAATGGTTCTTGCAGGCACTATCATGTGATACCTAGGGAATCACGTAAGCGATGCTGCTAGGCGTTTAACGTGATTGGTTGGGTGCTATCAGACTTGAGTTCTGACGTTCTTACTATCAAGGAGTTGATAAGTAAGAATGGAGCAATTGGGGTATGCTCGTATAAGGACATGTTTAGTCCGAATCACATGGAGATGTGAACCCACGGCTAGTTGTATCAATGAACCATTGAGGGCCACACAAGTATTAGCTTTGTAAATCCCGATGAGAAGTAAAATAGTTCAATGTGTTGAACGGCTTATAAATGTGTTTATAAGCGTTAAGAAAAATAGAAGTATGACTTCTAAGAGAGAAATATAAATTTTAATTTATGGAAGTGTTCCTAAGATTAAAATTTGGCCAAGTAAATAATGTAGTTGAAAATTGTGATTTTCATAAACATTATTGGGGACTAAATTAAATTAATTCAAATGTTGAATTAATTAAACACTAGTGGACCTAGTAGAGTCTAAAATAATTAAATTAATTCAAGTGTTGAATTAATTAAATAATATTGAGTCTTGTAGAGCTCAATTAAAATAATTATTTAAACTAGTGGGACTTGAGTAAATTCAAGTAATATTTAATTTATCTCAAATGTGTTTGAGATAATTAAAATTTAGTCCATGGTTTTTAATGTGATTAAAAACCATATTATATACATGTCATTCTAGGGTTTGCATGCTTTGGGGAGGTGAAGGGTTGGAGACTAGGCATGCAACTTTTTGTTGCTTTTGAGACTTGCTTTTCTCACAACCTAGACAAAACTTCTCTCCTCATTCTACCCTCTCACTTGGCCGAAAATTAGGAGGTTTTTCTCTCAATTTTTCTCATCTTTTGTTCTTCATTTTTGGAGAATAAAATCTTCTCTTTGAAAAATCCTTAAGTTTTTCTAGTGCAAAACTTGAGGGGATTTGCCTTGCTAGTGGTGGGCTTGATTTAGGAGCAAGAAGGGAAGCTTGTAGATTTATCTTGCCAAGAAGAGCTTAGTTGCTTGCAACTAAGTTGGAGCCATCATCAACTTCTTGAAGTTGATAGGTAAATCACTTCTAACACCCTATGTATGTATTATGGTGTTTGAATGTAAATATTGCACAAATAAGGGGTGGCCGAAATTTTGCTCTAAAAATTTAAAATTTTTGCTTCCGTTGCGTTTCCGGCCACCGTAACCGGTCCGCTTTAAGTGGTATCCGCTAGGTTACGTTTTTGTGTGATATTTGCATAATATTGTGTTGAGATCGATTTCTAACCGCTTGAGAATTTTTGTGCATAGAATATGCAAGGACCGAAATTTTGAAACAACAAAAAAAAAATAATTTTTCGGGCTGCCCGGGGCTGCTCGAAAATTTCGGGCAGCCGAGGGGCAGCCCAAGGGGCTGCCCGAAACTTCCAGTTTTTAAATAAAAAAAAATAATTTTTTTGTTGCCGGAATCCGACGACGGAGCTCCGGCGACGGCGATGACGACTAGGGTTTCCAAAAGTGTTTTGGTGAATCTTAGTGTCATGGGCCTTGAGATGTTGGGCCATTGGATGGACAACATAATTTGTGAAATTTAAATGGGCCAAAATATTTTTGGTGAAAAATGTTTTTTTGGGCCCTTAAGTTTAAATTTACAATAGTTGCACATATTTTCTCATAAAATAAATAATTGAAGTAGGACTTTAATTATTTATAGTAAATTGTGATTTACAAGAAATTCGATTATAAATAAATTAATTTGAAAGTAGACAAAGGTGTTTGTATACTTTGTTGATTTAATTTATAATTGTGGCGGTTAGTGATTGGATCAAGATATATAATATTGGATCAATTAATTATAGTGATAATTGATTGATGGTGTATGATATGTGATATTATGCATGAAGGATGATCAAAAGCCCAAGCCCAATTTGCTAGGTGTATGCTAGGATATTTGTGTTGTATGATTGTAATAATTATCAATTTATAAAGTGGGCTTGGTTTATGGCCCGTTCCCACCCCCCATGAGATGTATCCCTATGTGCCATGGATATTTAAATGTAAATATTAGAATAGTGGAAGATCAAGATTGGAAGATGGTGGCCTTGGTGATTATGAAGATCGAAGACATGTAATATTGGATGTTAATGTAATAATTTAGTTGCATTGCATCCCTGCATTTACCCAAGGATTGGACCTAGGCCCGTGTTTGGCTCACACGGGCCATTAGTTTTGGGGCGATTGATCATCCTTGTACTGTTTTCTATTTATAATATATGCATGATATGTTATAAATAATGAGTATGTGCGTTATTATTATTATAATAACAAAGTTGCATGAATCCGGCAAACATACGATCAAACATGGCGAGCTTTTAAAATAAAATTAATGATGAGACCTTTCAAAATTAAAAACCCTCATTTTGAATAAGATTCAAAATTAATATCAAGTCCGAAAAGGGGAATTATAAATTTGTTTATAATTTCCTTGTCTTCCATCGACAATGGATGCATGATGAACGCTACCCGTACTCGGGGCTCGGCTCATATTATTGAGGGGGCCCTGGGTGCCGGAAAGCTGTGACATCCATTGACATGGTGATGTGAACTACGTGGAACTCCCATGATTTCGGCTCATATTATTGAGGGAACTCATGGCGACCGTCCATTAAGGTTCAATATCGATGGGTTAGGCTTGACACGTAAAGATGAACGACGTCATATTATTGGGTCCTAATCAAACGTGAGACAAAAGAATACGTAGAGGGTTGCATGGCGATGCAATTGGAAACTACCTTTTAGGAGTTGTGATGGCCGATATTATTCGAGATCACAATTCGCTAATTGGACCTTACGTACCTACTGAGGAAAGTGTTTCCCGTTTTCACTAGAGGGTAGTGAAAATGTCAATACAGTGGGAGCGATAATTTATAAAGTAAAAGTCCAAACTTTATATCTTATTAAATATTTTAAAATAGTCATTAACATTTATCTGTTTTACTTTTCAGTACAAATCTTTGACAATGTCATCAATTCGCAACCCGTTTTCCGTAATTCTCGAAAAACATATTCTAACCGGACCAAACTATATCACTTGGCTAAGAAATTTAAAGATCGTCCTAAATTCGGAGAGAATCGCATACACACTGACTGAGTCGCCCCCTGATGAGGCTCCGACTGACTGCAGTCCCGAGGAACTGCAGACCTACAAGGATTGGTGCGACCATGACTTGAAGGCCAAGTGTTACATGCAAGCTTCGATGAACGATGAGCTGCAAAGGCGATTCGAGGATGCAAAGAATGCTGCTGACATTCATATGCACCTCAAGGAGCTCTTCGGAGAGCAGACTCGGCCTTTGAGGCATGCCACAGTAAAGGAGCTCATCACTTTACGCATGCGAGATGGGACTTCGGTCCATGAGCATGGCCTAAAGTTGATTGGGCTCGTGGACAAGCTCGTAGGCATGGATTTGGTGTTGCCTTCGGAGTTGACCACTGATGTGTTGCTGCTGTCGCTGCCTAGCTCTTTCGATCCTTTCGTTGTGAACTTCAATATGAACAAGCTCGAGCCCAGCCTTGAAGAGTTGGTGAACATGCTTGTGACCTTTGAGTCCACAATCAAAAAGGAGAAGCAGGTTCTTTATGTGGGCTCTTCATCTGGCACGAAGACCGGTCCACATGGGAAGGGAAAGAAGCGTTCTTTCCAGCGCCCCAAGAAGAGCGAGCCCTTGAAGAGGCAGACTCCGAGTCCCTTAGTGGCAGCCGCGCCAGCAAAGGCTGAGAAGACTGTTGACATCTGTCACCACTGCAAGAAGCCTGGACATTGGAGGCGTAACTGCAGGGAATATCTTGCGCAGAAGAGTTCTGGCAAAGGTATGTTCTACATTGAAGTGAATATCTCCATTAACTCTACTTCTTGGGTATTGGATACCGGCTGTGGCTCACATCTCTGTAATGATTTGCAGGTGATGGGAAGAAGTAGGAAGCTCAGGGAAGGTGAGACCTTCTTGAGGTTGGGCAATGGAGCAAGGGTTGCTGCCAAGGCTGTGGGAGATGTTTATTTATGTTTGAACAATGATTTTAATTTGGTTTTAAGAGATGTTTTATTTGTACCAGACTTGATCAAAAACATTATTTCCATTCCTATGCTTGATATCGATGGATTTTCTTGTTTATTTGGCAAAGGTGTTTGCAATATTTACAAGAATGAATGTTTAGTTGGTACGGGTGAACTTGAAAACAATCTCTACAACTTAAAATTAAAAGATATTCCACTTAACAATTTCCAAACGATAACAACAACAAATAAGCGCAAACAAGATACTCTTAATTCGGCACAATTATGGCATGCTCGATTAGGACATATTTCCTCAAGAAGGATGAACAAGCTAGTGGGAGTTGGCATGTTTGATATGTCTGATATTAACGCTCTCACGACTTGTGAATCCTGTCTGAAAGGAAAGATGACCAAAATTCCCTTTAAGGGCCATGCGGAGCGAGCCAAAGGGTTATTGGATTTGATCCATACCGATGTGTGCGGTCCGCTTAGCATCACCACTAAGCATGGACATGCCTACTTCATCACCTTTACCGATGACCATTCGAGGTATGGGTATGTGTATTTGATGAAATACAAGTCTGAAGCCTTTGAAAGGTTCAAAGAATTCAGAAGTGAAGTAGAGAAGCAATTGGGACGAAGCATCAAGACACTTCGATCGGATCGAGGTGGTGAGTACTTGAGTGCCGAGTTCCAAGAGTATCTTAGAGAGAATGGGATTCTCTCGCAGTGGACTCCGCCCGCTACACCGCAGTTGAATGGTGTTTCGGAGCGTCGTAACCGGACTTTGATGGACATGGTTCGGTCTATGATGGGGTTCACGGAGTTGCCGCCATCCTTTTGGGGATATGCGCTTGAAACAGCGGCACTGTTGTTGAACAATGTCCATACAAAGGCAGTTGACAAGACTCCATATGAGATATGGATGGGTAAGCCTCCCAAGTATTCTTATCTTAGAATATGGGGGTGTCCTGCTTATGTGAAGCAGACAGTGGGAGATAAATTGGATAGTCGATCCATTTTATGCTACTTTGTGGGATATCCAAGAAATTCCATTGGATATTATTTCTATCATCCCCAAGAAACAAAGGTGTTTGTTTCTAGGAACGCAACTTTTTTGGAAAAGGAATTTCTATTAGATAGAAAAGGCGAGATGATAGAACTCGAAGAGGTTCGAGAGGCACCCACAGTTGTAGAACCCACACCCAATGAGCTAAGTGAGGAGATACAAGCTCCTAGGAGATCCGAGAGGGTCTCGAGACCACCTATGAGGTATGGTCTACTTCTTGAAGAGGGCCATGATGAGCCTAATCTTGGATGTGATCCAAGGACCTTCAAAGAAGCGTTATCGGATGCTGATTCATCCAAGTGGCTTGAAGCAATGGAATCTGAGATGAATTCCATGCATTCGAACCAAGTGTGGAATCTTGTGGATCCACCTGAGGGAACTGTTCCCATAGGGTGTAAATGGATTTACAAGAGGAAACTTGGGGCGGATGGGAAGGTATTGACCTTCAAGGCGCGATTGGTAGCAAAAGGGTATACTCAAAGACAAGGTGTTGACTATGAGGAAACCTTTTCTCCAGTTGCGATGTTCAAGTCCATTAGGATATTGCTAGCCATAGCTGCATGGTATGACTATGAGATATGGCAGATGGATGTGAAGACAGCCTTCCTTAATGGGGATATTAAGGAAGAAATTTACATGTCTCAACCTGAAGGGTTCACATCCATCGGAAGTGAGCATATGGTATGCAAACTTCAAAGATCTATTTATGGTCTTAAGCAGGCATCGAGGAGCTGGAACCTCAGATTCGATAGTACAATCAAAGAGTTTGGTTTTACTAAGAATCCTGAGGAACCCTGTGTGTATAAGAAGGTCAGTGGGAGTGCTGTGACATTCCTTGTTCTTTATGTTGATGACATTCTACTCATTGGGAATGATGTAGGAATGTTGCAATCAACAAAGATATGGTTAGCAAGTAAGTTCTCAATGCAGGACTTGGGTGAAGCATCTTTTGTATTGGGAATACAGATCTATAGAGATAGATCAAGAAGATTGCTTGGTCTCACCCAGTCCACATACATTGATACCATCGTGAAGCGGTTCTCGATGGATGAGTCCAAGAGAGGACATCTACCAATGTGTCATGGCGTGTCCCTATCCAAGTCTATGTCTCCCAAGACTGATGCAGAGATAGCGGCGATGACACGAATTCCGTATGCTTCGGCTATTGGTAGTATCATGTATGGGATGATATCTACACGTCCTGACGTGGCATTTGCACTAAGTGTAGTGAGTAGATATCAATCCAACCCTGGTCTTCCACACTGGAAAGCTGTGAAAGACATCCTCAAGTATTTGAGAAGGACCAATAAGTTGTTTTTGGTCTATGGGGGTGGAGAACTAAAATTGGAAGGCTATACCGACTCTAGCTTCCAAAGCGATGTTGATGACTCGAAGTCAACCTCCGGATTCATATTCATGCTCAATGGTGGTGCTGTCTCTTGGAAGAGTTCCAAGCAAGACAGTACTGCGGATTCCACCACTGAGGCAGAATACATTGCTGCATCGGCTGCAGCAAAGGAGGCTGTTTGGATTAGGAATTTCGTCCAAGAGTTGGGCGTCATTCCAAATGGAGTTGCTCCTATCCCGGTGATGTGCGACAACACGGGAGCCATAGCTCAGGCGAAGGAGCCAAGGTCTCATCAGAAGTCCAAACACGTATTGAGAAAGTACCACATCCTCAGAGAGATCGTGGAAAGAGGAGATGTCGTGATTGACAAAGTCGGCTCCGCAGATAATGTTGCTGATCCACTAACTAAGCCTTTACCAGGACCATCGTTCGAGAAGCATCGCGAATCAATGGGTCTAAAGCATATAGGTAGTTGGCTCTAGTGCAAGTGGGAGATTGTTAGAGTAGGTGCACGTCGAGCCAAGTGTTGGCCGACTGTTCACAATGAAACTCTTTGTATAAACGATCTTTATTTTAATAATATTTCAATTTATTAATTTGGCGCATCTTTATCTTTATACCCATGCTTGTTGCATAGATAAAGTCCTTGAATATACAAATAGTTGAAAGAATATGAGATGCTCATATGATGAGTATCATGAAACTCATATTTGGAATACTGTATATTCTAAACCGTTCCTAGTCGATTCAGCCGCCACTAAGAAGGATAAAGGCCACTCGAGTTAGAGACTAGTATCTGCGATGTGAGTACCATGTTTCATTGGTAGGGGACATTGTGATGTCCGAGCATGCAGATAGGTGCTCCTGGTAGAGTGCACTGAACAACCCTCTATAAAGGACTTTCCAAGTGGTTCTCACTTATCGAGTGGAAAAGTCCTAGTTTATGGTTGTACACCATTAGTCCTTATGACCCGGGACAACATTGAGACTCTATATGCTAGCGTTTCACTTTGACTTGTTTACCGATTCTTATGGGATCATCAGGTGGCAAGGTTGGGTGTTACGGCGAAACATATAGGAGTCGATGCATTGTAGCCGGGGATTCACCGCTTACCTACGGGTATGGATATCCTATGTGTTTTTCATGTATGTGTGGGTTGAAATCTCTGATCAGAGTATGGTGGTAATTATGAAAGGGGTTTCATAGATTACACGGTTTCATAGATTACACCATCGATGCAACCACAACATGACACATAGTATCGATTCATTGACAACTCTCGATAGACCAATAGTTGTCGAGTCGGTCGGGATATATGAGTTGAAGGGACCGTACTGTACGCTAACCATAATTGAATGGTTCTTGCAGGCACTATCATGTGATACCTAGGGAATCACGTAAGCGATGCTGCTAGGCGTTTAACGTGATTGGTTGGGTGCTATCAGACTTGAGTTCTGACGTTCTTACTATCAAGGAGTTGATAAATAAGAATGGAGCAATTGGGGTATGCTCGTATAAGGACATGTTTAGTCCGAATCACATGGAGATGTGAACCCACGGCTAGTTGTATCAATGAACCATTGAGGGCCACACAAGTATTAGCTTTGTAAATCCCGATGAGAAGTAAAATAGTTCAATGTGTTGAACGGCTTATAAATGTGTTTATAAGCGTTAAGAAAAATAGAAGTATGACTTCTAAGAGAGAAATATAAATTTTAATTTATGGAAGTGTTCCTAAGATTAAAATTTGGCCAAGTAAATAATATAGTTGAAAATTGTGATTTTCATAAACATTATTGGGGAGTAAATTAAATTAATTCAAATGTTGAATTAATTAAACACTAGTGGACCTAGTAGAGTCTAAAATAATTAAATTAATTCAAGTGTTGAATTAATTAAATAATATTGAGTCTTGTAGAGCTCAATTAAAATAATTATTTAAACTAGTGGGACTTGAGTAAATTCAAGTAATATTTAATTTATCTCAAATGTGTTTGAGATAATTAAAATTTAGTCCATGGTTTTTAATGTGATTAAAAACCATATTATATACATGTCATTCTAGGGTTTGCATGCTTTGGGGAGGTGAAGGGTTGGAGACTAGGCATGCAACTTTTTGTTGCTTTTGAGACTTGCTTTTCTCACAACCTAGACAAAACTTCTCTCCTCATTCTACCCTCTCACTTGGCCGAAAATTAGGAGGTTTTTCTCTCAATTTTTCTCATCTTTTGTTCTTCATTTTTGGAGAATAAAATCTTCTCTTTGAAAAATCCTTAAGTTTTTCTAGTGCAAAACTTGAGGGGATTTGCCTTGCTAGTGGTGGGCTTGATTTAGGAGCAAGAAGGGAAGCTTGTAGATTTATCTTGCCAAGAAGAGCTTAGTTGCTTGCAACTAAGTTGGAGCCATCATCAACTTCTTGAAGTTGATAGGTAAATCACTTCTAACACCCAATGTATGTATTATGGTGTTTGAATGTAAATATTGCACAAATAAGGGGTGGCCGAAATTTTGCTCTAAAAATTTAAAATTTTTGCTTCCGTTGCGTTTCCGGCCACCATAACCGGTCCGCTTTCAACACGCACCCTAGGAAACTTCCCAGGAGGTCACCCATCCCAAAATTGCCCCAAGTCAAGCACGCTTAACTTTGGAGTTCTTATGTGATGAGCTACCGAAAAGAAGATGCACCTTCGTGATATGAGTAGTACCAATCAAATCTTTTAAGCCCTCTTCAACTGTTCAGTCCATTACATTGCCCAGTCTCGGAATCCCTCTCATTCCCGTGTGGGTCGGTTCATTCATGTTCCCTTCACCTAGAAGCCTGCCAGGAGCCGCTCATTGTCCGTGCAACTGATGGCACCGGCGTTCACCCCCCGCCCTCTTCGGCCCCAGGCCTCACATGCCCACCAGCTTCCGCTTGGTTCGTCCCCGAACCACACCGTACTAAGAGAGGTCGGCTCTTATACCACTTGTAATGCCCCAGATTTGACGACTGTCCTCACTGTACCAAGACGAGTCTTTCCAGCGTGCTTATGTCCTCACTCACACGCACCCTAGGAAACTTCCCAGGAGGTCACCCATCCCAAAATTGCCCCAAGTCAAGCACGCTTAACTTTGGAGTTCTTATGTGATGAGCTACCGAAAAGAAGATGCACCTTCGTGATATGAGTAGTACCAATCAAATCTTTTAAGCCCTCTTCAACTGTTCAGTCCATTACATTGCCCAGTCTCGGAATCCCTCTCATTCCCGTGTGGGTCGGTTCATTCATGTTCCCTTCACCTAGAAGCCTGCCAGGAGCCGCTCATTGTCCGTGCAACTGATGGCACCGGCGTTCACCCCCCGCCCTCTTCGGCCCCAGGCCTCACAAAGGTAATTAGGAATGAGTTGTAAATCAAAAGCTAAATCTTTAGAAAAAGAGGGGTGACCGATTTTTATTAATAAAGTAGGGTAGGAAATTGCTTAATTATTAATTAAGTGAAGATTTAAATTGAGGGAATTATCTCCAAGAAAAGAATAAGGAATGATATCCAATGTTGAGATGTCAAAACTAATTAAATCTTTCAAAGGAGGTGATCGATTTTTATCTATCAACACATGGGAGAATATTGCTTAATTTATTAATTATTGAAGATTTTTAGAGTGATAGATTTATCTCCCAAGAAAATAGATAAGGAAAGAAATCAAAGAAAATGAGTTGTCAACCTTTTAAATCTTCTAATGGTGAATGGCCGAATTTTTTCTTAATCAAGGAGGGAAAATATTGCTTAAATATTGTATTTTAAGTCTTTAGAGTTTTATTTACCCATTAAGTATTTTAGTGAATAAATAATTGATTTAGGATAGGCATTGTCTTGCATGCATGGATAATTCTTTAAATTAAATTACTAACATGTTAAGTTGAAATTCATTAATTAAAATAAGCCTAGATTAACTTATCTCAATTGATCACATATTTTAATTTAGGCTTTTAATTAAATTATTGGACATAAAGAATTTATTTACTACTTATCTCAAGTTAATTAAATAAATCCTTAAATATTCTTTTATATTAAAATAATTTATTATTTATCTTAAATAAATTCTAGGAATTCTTGCTTAATATTAAATTTTATCTCCAAACTCCAACTCCAGTCCGGCCTCACTTAATTAATTGGAAAGATAGCAACTAAACTACTGAATAAAATAATTAAATTTAAAGAAAAGAATTTAAATACTCATGCAATAAAATTCATATTTAAATAATAGAAATTTTGAATGGCTTATACGTAGTTTAATTTACGGGTTCTACAAATATTCAAGTAAGTTTTATTGCTCCGGCCTACCTACGTTCTAGCTATCAATTGGCGGACTTTTTTACCAAGCCAGTTGGTGGTGATGCGCTTCGCCGGCAACTGCCTAAGTTGGTTTCTTGACATTTCAATTCCAACTCTAACTTGAGAGGGTGTTGGACAACATCCAACATGTTTTGTTATTTGTTATTTTTGAATTTGAGTTTGAGTTTTTTTATCTTATTAACTAGATCAAATTTATTTGTTGTAATAAATTATTTGTTCTTAGTTTTATGTATTCTTTGATCCTGATCCTTAAAATCTATCTATAAAATGTACGACATGGGATAAGATGAGAAAATATTTTTTGGCTTATCTTTTTCACAAAATATATGCATGCATATGTATGTGTTTATCTATTTGAAGTAATGAAATATATCAAATGATATATCAAATAGGTGAGACATATCATTTTATCGATATTTACATAAATGTACAATATGAGTGTGGAATATTTAAAACCAATAAATTAATATAGGTAAAAACTTGTGTGAAACGGTCTCACGAGTCGTATTTGTGAGACGGGTCTCTTATTTAGATTATCAATGAAAAAATATTAATTTTTATGCTAAGAGTGTTACTTTTTATTGTGAATATCGATAAGGTTGACCTGTTTCACAGATTAATATCTATAAATCAGTCTCACAGATTAATATTTATGAAACGAGACTTAAGTCGTTAATATATAATGAATATAAAATATGTGGAATACAGTTCAACAGGCGGTGGTGGGCTGGTCAACTGTGATTCTCCGACCCATAAGGAGTACAAAATGTTGAAGTCTGCGACCGACCACATTTTCCACCAACCGTCCACGTCTTCAGCCCACCTGTTCCTGTCTATTTAACCGGTTTTTGTTCGATTCCCCTTTTTTTTGTGTCCCCAATTTTTCTTCGGAGTTTAAAGCAAAATTCGGCGCTCGAATTTGTGATAATCCATACCCGTTTCTGTATATCGTTTCTGTTTGATTTGTTGGTGTGTTGGAGAAGTTTCTTGATACCAGATTCTTGGAGCATAGCCAATTGTGTCGTTTTTTTCTAGCTGGAAGAGGAGGAATAAGGATTAAGGGAAAGAGAGGCGCAATTACTGAATGTTCTGAATTCATTCATGTTTCCCGATTACAGTAGCCACAGAAGAGTTGGAAATTGTTGTTTTTGTGAAGTTGTGGTGATTGGGAATTCGTAATTTAATGGTTTTGCAGTCGGCTTCCAGTGCTTCACCTCTCAACTCCTGTGATTTCTCACAGAAAAGCCTCGTCTTACCTTCAATTTCCCAGTCACACCGCAAGAGGCGAGAGAGAATAGTTCTAATTAAAAATGCAAGATGGGTTCTCCGTCAAGCTCAAGCCTGCATCAATGGCGGGAATGCCCAGCACCACCATTTGGGTGCAGCCACCCTAAGGGGCGCCAATAACATCGTCTTGAAGAGATTTTCTGATGGCCGAGACTTGGATTATGCTTCTTTATCCAGGTTTGATGGCAGTAGTAACTACTATAATTCAGCTTTTGGGCAAGATCCTATTGTAGATAAGTTGAGGAGTCAACTGGGGGTGATTCACGCTATTCCCTCTCCAACTCAGATAAACAGTTCCATTTTTGGTCTATTTGCCTTCTTCTTTTTTGTGGGAGTTGGTTTTGATAAGCTGTGGACCTCAAGAAAGAGGAACAGTGGCAGCAAGCCAGAGAATTGGCCGCAGGTGCCGACTACCCTGTCAATGCTTCTTGAGAAGGATTTGCAGAGGAAAGAGTCGGTAGAGTGGGTGAACATGGTGTTGGGGAAGCTTTGGAAAGTTTATAGGAGTGAGCTTGAGAATTGGATCATTGGTCTGCTGCAGCCAGTCATTGACAATCTCAAGAAACCAGATTATGTGCGGAGGGTTGAGATCAAGCAGTTCTCATTGGGTGATGAACCATTGTCTGTTCGGAGCGTGGAGCGCCGGACTTCTCGTCGTGATAATGACTTGCAGTGAGTTTTATTTTCTTGTTGTGTTGCTTCACTTTTTTTGTGATTTCATCATATTTTCATTTATTTTATATTGTTGGCCCACGAGTGGACTGAGGATGTGACTCATGAAATAGCAAGCAACACGAGAACATAGAGCTCGATTATTAGAACAAGGTGTGATATTTGTAATGGATTTTCAAGTTGTTGCCAACCCATCAGATAATGGTGATATCAGCATTTTGATTTTATAGTAAATAAAACCTACAAGTTGAGTCATCTACCGATTGGAGTTGGAGAACACTGTTCTATTTCAATCACAGTTTTTCCTTTTAGAAATTATGCTGTAGCAGTTTACATCAACGAAGGGTGCCTTTGAATTCAGAAAAGAGGCTAATACTGAAGCACCACCCACTCTTTAATCCCTGAAGTTAGATTTTAATATGTCTGTGCTTATATTGAAGTATTTAACTCTACCTAAAATGGGTACTTTTTTCATTAGAATAATCTTATGCTGTAGCACCAGTATTTTGGTTTGTGACAATAGGATACCTTCTTTTCTAATGCATCATACTTGTATAATGGTCATGCGCACTCACATCATCATTCATCAGTAATTGCTAAGATGATTGTCATCTACTCAAATTAATGCACACTGCTCTATGCAACTGGCAATAAAATTGTTTGTCAAAATTCATTCACAGCAATGGATCAATTGAACTGTGAAACATGGGCCTTGAAAACATTGTTCACCTTGATTCTATTACAGTAGATCTATGGGCATTCCTTTTGAGTACGCATTTTATGTGATTCATGGAGTGGAAGATATTTTCCATGGATCAATTTTATCACCCAAATCACAATTTGGTATCTTGGAACACAATGCTTACTTTCCATGATAGTAATGTGAACCACTTAATCATTTTCCAATCATTTGCTGCTGACTTTGTTCATGTCTTTACCTCTCGTATGGCAAGAGTAGGCATTATTACAATGCATTGTATTTCACCTACAAATGATGCTCTACCAGCAATTTATCGTAGTTCAGAGTTGTGTGGAACTTAATAAATGATAATTTTCTTTCCGTCAAGGTATCTGATAGGCCTCCGCTACACTGGTGGTGCACGTATGCTCTTAAGTGTGTCACTTAAATTCGGAATAATTCCCATTGTTGTGCCAATTAGAGTGAGAGACTTCGACATAGATGGTGAATTGTGGGTCAAGCTACGATTGATTCCAACAGAGCCTTGGGTGGGGGCTGTTTCTTGGGCCTTTGCTTCTCTTCCAAGAATAAAGTTCGAGTTGTCACCGTTTCGCTTGTTCAACCTAATGGGTATGCTTATACCTTTTTGTAGGTTCTCTTTATCATGACATTGGATTAAAGTTTCAGATGTACCATCTATTTTGTGTGAGGAAAGCTAAAAGTATTGGTGGAAAAAATGAAAATGAAAAAAAGAAAAAAAAAAGAAAATGCGAAGTGATGCTTGAGAATTATTGTAATAAAGTTATCGGCTGTAAATTGTTAACTGAAAAAAGATGTTTTCTGCTCTATTTCTACACAACTAATAAAAAAATAGGTGCTGATGCTGTGGAAAAACAAGAAAAACTTCCATCCTCGTCTTTATCTGATGATTAATAACAGGTTGAGAAGGAAGATGGTTTTAATTGGTCATCTGTTAAGTCCTTTGGAATTATGTCCCTGTTCTTTGTTTATTGAAACTTTAATCACAATAAACCATTGCAAATTTTAAGTTTTCTTTCTCTTGAAATGGAGCAGGAACCTCGCAAATCTCGAATCATGTGAAAAATATGATGCATGAAAGAAGATCATTTAGAATTTTTTTGCTTCATGCTGTGATCCTGAATCTAGCTAATATGCTGAGATTGATTTTTAAGTTTGATCTGATTTTATTTGATCATCTACTTCTAGAAATTAGAATGCTCTCATTCAATTCAGGTTACCTACACAATTTTATTTTATTTTTTCATATATATGGAGAATCCTACTGATTTTATTTTTATTATTTTGTTTGTTTTTCATGTGTACTGGTGACACTCAGCAATTCCTGTCCTCTCAATGTAAGTGACATCGCCTGGCTGTATCCTATATATGCCTTGGACTTTGTCTTTAAACATATGACCAAATTCATCTTTTTAAAAATTTAAAAAAGAAAAAACACTTTCTTGGTCATATTATATTCTACTTTTCTCACTCATCTGTGAGAATTTAGATCATATTTTATTTTCAATATGATCTAACCTAGAGACTGTTGGTTTATTTCTCTTCAGGTTTTTGACGAAACTGCTCACTGTGGATTTGCCTCAGCTATTTGTGCGACCAAAAAAGATTGTTCTTGATTTTGAGAAGGGAAAAGCTGTTGGGCCTGTTCCAAATGATTCAAAATCTGGAGAAATTAAAGAGAGAATTAATAACTTCGCTGGAGAATTGTCAGTGACTCTTCTAGATGCACACAAACTCTCTTACATATTCTATGGTATTTATTTTACTTCTTTTACCATCTGTGTTCTACTTGGGCATTTTAGCTGGACGTTTTGAGAGTGCCAGTTCATTTTAAAAGCTGTGTCGGGCTTATCTGTCATTGCGTCTGAATTATATATATTTCTCCTGACATAGGACTTTGATTATTTGACGCAATTACCATCCTTTTGATGTTCAGGCAAAACAGACCCATATGTAATTTTAAGATTGGGAGATCAAGTAATACGAAGTAAGAGAAACAGCCTAACTACTGTCATTGGACCTCCTGGAGAGCCAATTTGGAATCAAGTGAGTTTTTAAAAATTTTGTGAGTTTTGGGAATCATGTTGTGTCAAAAATGGAGGTTTATACCTGCTGCTAATCGATTCTTTTTTTGCCTCATAGGATTTTCATATGTTAGTTACAAACCCTAGGAAAGAAAAACTATGCATTGAAGTAAAGGACACCCTCGGAATCACAGATTTGACAGTTGGTACTGGAGAGGTGAGATATCTCAGATCTGCTATTACTGCTTCGAATTTTTTTTCTTTTTTGGCTGCTTTTCTGGATGTCATTTTACATTTTTTTGTTGTTTTATTTCCATCCTCTCGAAATTTAAACGATTCCTTACCCAGAGAGTGGCAAGTTATTTTATATTATTTTACTTTCTGAGTTCTTCTATTTATATCTATTTCTTAAAAGTTCCAAAGAATATATAAGATTTTTCCATTGAATCCTTATAATGGGAAAGGGGAAGTTGTCCAGCTTATAAGGAGAGGCCCAACTGATGGCTATTAATAAATTGCCAAGGTGGAATGCGGAGTGATTCCATTGAGAACCACAAAGGGCTGGATCCCTACTGTTGCATTTTCCGCTTCTACCTATTATTGGTTAAGCAATATTTAATTAAAGAAGTCATGTGCACTGAATTCACACTTAAAATTATTTGAACTGTCCAAAACTCCTAATGACAGTATTACCTACATACAATTGCAAACTTTAAGCATGGTCTTCATGAAGAACTCTTTTCAGGTTGACCTTGCATCACTGAAAGATACTGTTCCAGCAGACAGGATAGTGGTACTCCGAGGTTGGGGTCTGTTTGGAAAGGGGTCAGCTGGAGAAATTTTACTGCGATTGACTTACAAAGCATACGTTGAGGATGATGAAGATGAAAGGCTTGAGAAAGTCTTCATAGATACAGGGGCATCAAACTATGAGTTTTCTGATTCTGATGAATCATATGCTGCGATGTCTGAGCCGCGTAAAGATTCTTTAATGGATGTTCTATCAGCACTAATGTTAAGTGAGGAATTTCAAGGGATAATGACATCTGAAACAGTAAATACCAAGTCATCAGATGCTGGCACAGGTAGTGATACTCCAGACATGAATGGGCTTGCTGTTGGATCCATCCCACAAAGTTCTGGAAGTAATACCGGCAGTTCTAGAGGTATATTTTGAGTTTTCGAAAATGTAGTGCTTTTTTTTTTTTTTGTAATTTGGAGCAACCCAAATTCTTTACAATTTTCGACAAGGATATCTAATTTGCAGGATCAACATTATTTTGGCTTGCTTTGATTACGAGTATTTCAGTACTTATAGCTATCAATATGGGCAACTCGGGTTTATTCAATCCTTGACATATGATGTGAGTCACACAATCTTGTTCAGGATGGACCACCACATGCTCTTGTAATTACGTAAGAAATCCTAATTCTTGAGTGTGTTCATCTTCCAGGAACCCAAAATGAAAGCCCATATTCAATCTTCAGATCATATTTTGAAAGGTATGTGCTTCTTCATAAGAATGATTTTGATTTTCATATTTTTTTATTGCAAAATGATGGCATAAGTGAAGGGGATTTCATTCCATTGTGTTATTTCCTTTCTTTTATTTTAGATTCAATATTAGTTCTCCATCAATGTAATTTGACAGGCATTTAAGTGTTGCGTAGGCTTGGAAAATTTGAGTCCAGTTCGTATCCCCGATGGTTGCATCAAATAGATGGATTAACCCTTCTACCATACGAGATTTAGATAAGGATACCAGATTTTTACACTAATCCTTCGCTAGATGAACATCATGATAGAATTTTATTCATTTCGGCCGCAAAATTTTGAACTTCTCTCTTCTCAAAAGGTGTCATCCGCTTTCAGTAATTAAACCTACTGCAGCTTGGTTCCATTTGACGTTGTATTAATCCACTGAAAAGGGTTGCGCGCTGCAGTGCATGGATTTGCTCCAAAAGTACATGAAGTGGATACAAACAAGTAACTGGTAGCATGTTGATTATGTAATTAGCTGTAACATTTTGATTTTATTTTTCCAAAATTTACAATTTTATTTTCAAATGTTTGGAGAATCGGAGATGGCCGTGAAGATCCTTTCGTTCCATTTGATTTTCTTTTTTCTTGGAATAGTTGGGTAAATAAAGTAAAAAAAAAAAAACACATTCTCGTCCACTACAAAAACATTCATTTAAAAAAATATTTACATTCTCGTCTACAAAAACATTCATTTATATGTTACTGATCAATACTAGTATTTCTCGTGTACAAATAAATTTTCAAATTACCATACTACCCATATTCTCGAAGTAAATTACATTTATATTTAATGCAATTGCTAAAAATATTCATATACAAATTACAAATTTTGTATACAAATTACAAATTTTTTAGATGAAATTGAACGCAAATTATTTATTTATTTATTTATTTCATATTCTCGAAGTAAATTACATTTATATTTAATACAATTGCTAAAAATATTCATATACAAATTCACAAATTTACAAATTACAAATTTTTTCGATGAAATTGAACGCACATTATTGGTTTTTTTTTTTTTTTGAAAAAAAAAACACCAATCCAAACAAATATTACAAATTATAACCAAACTGTTTATAATTTATTCGTTAAAAAAAAAAAATATAACTAGTGTTTATAATTGTTCTCTCTGATAGAATAATCTGTCAAAATAAAGCAAATTGAATTTGCAACAATTGAGTTCAAAACTTTGTCACGGGTGAAAAAAAAAACACCAATCCAAACAAATATTACAAATTTTAACCAAACTGTTTATAATTTATTCTTAAAAAAAAACAACTAGTGTTTATAATTGTTCTCTCTGATAGAATAATCTGTCAAAATAAAGCAAATTGAATTTGCAACAATTGAGTTCACAAGTTTGTCACGGGGATAATGGATAAATTTCTAACAAATTTGAATATCTTTTTTTCAGAGAAGACTAACATAATGAAAGAGTAACAAATTTATAGCCGAGCCAGAAAGGGAGAAAGACACGTCTCTCCATAACTTATTGATCGACTGGTAGATAGTCATTGTACTATAATAGTTCGATTCATGAAATATTGAACATCGATAAATTAAATCGAGTTTGTTTTTCAAACCAAGCGGAAGACACTCATCGTAAAAACCGATTAAATATGTTGGTAAATAATTTAAAAGATATGCAAGTCGAATATATAAAAACGTTTTTGATTGAAATATTTTATCAAGTACTTGATATACAATATTTCGATATTTGAAATACACATAAAATACATAAACAATAAAAACAATAAGTAAATACGATAAATAAATAGACAGAAATTTGTTTATGAATGTTCAAATATTAACAACTCTTATGTCACCCCTTCTGTAACATCTCACTCTTTTTTTTTTAAATTCTACTTGACATTTTTTTTTCTAGAATAAAAGCTCGCATTTTCGAAATATCATTTAAATGTTTTGGATGCATGCGCTGCACAGAAAAATATAACATTTAAAAATTATCTTAAACATTTGACAATAAAAATAGCACAGTTTTAAAATTTCCAAACTCCTCCAAAATCAAACGTAAACGAATAAAAAATTTAAAATCGTCAACGTATAAAAAATTTCATCTCCTCTCAAATCTCATAAATCATAATGCGGAAAACATGCGGTCCTCGGGTCGTGTCACCGCACCAGATCTGCCTACTCAGAGTTCGGCACCTCCAGTCTTCTCATCATGAAGCTCTGCATCACACATGTCTAGTGAGTCTAAAAACTCAACACACCTGCACCGTTAATAACAAGTACATATATCTAGCACACAACAGTGAAAAATATCATACTAAACATATCTTTCATGAACTTAAAAGCATAATGTAAATTTGTTGTGTAAAATCATGTCATGTCAAAGAATGTCATCTCATATCATCATATACGTAAACATATCTTTCATGAACTTTAAAAGCATGAACATCAACGTCTCGTGTAAAATCATGTATGTCGTGTCAAAGTATGTCATCATTAATCATCATTCATCGTTCATCATTAATCATTCATCGTTCATCATTCATCATTCATTCATCATTCATCATTCATCATTCATCATTTATCATTGGTGAATTCAGTTCATTAGGGGTGACTATCGTACATCATTCATCATTTACGATGGATCCATCATACATAGAACCGCGGTACCTGACGGCTGTCGGACATCAGTGACAGGATCACCCATCTACTGTGCCTAGGACTCATCATCAGTATTTATATATACGTCTTAACCATTTACATATACTTTGATAGCCACAACTAATTCCCATCATTCAAAACATTATCATTTTCATCACTTATAAAAATCTTGAATTTATGCAATTTTTCTTAAATCCAAGCATGCAACGTATATCTTTATAAAATCTTAAAATCGTGATCATGATGCATGAACATTTAAAATATCATAATTTGTGCTCAGGGCGCTGCCAGGACCAAAATCTCACCCTGGGTGCAAAATGACAATTTTTCCCCTGGAAACCCAAAAATTACCGTTTTGCCCATATACGTAAAATTCCACGTTGTTGACATTTTCTTAATTCCATTGACACTAACATGTCCCAAATAATTATTTAAGCCTACATGAATTTTATCATATTTTTATTTGGCTTAAATCGATGATCTTTAAATTAATCTTTAGATATAACATATTAATGCGTTTTATTCCCGAATTAAACCAAAACTTAGCATAAAATTCCCAAGTTAAAAATTTAGACTTCTAATAATTATTTGAGCTTAAATATAATTTCCCATAATTTTATTAAGCTTAAATCTAGACGTTTCCATTAATCATTTAATTAACGTTTCGTGCGGCGATTAAATCCCGGATAAATCCAAAATTCGTTATTTTGATCTGAAGCTTACCAAACTCCTTAAAATATCCCAAAACATATTTAAAACATTCTTAGACGTAAACCCGAGCCCACTTTACAACTTAACCGATTCATTTTAAAACTTGGAACGGGGTCACGATTTTAACCCGAATCGACTCTAAACTCAGCCAAATTTCTCTCAACTTTTTAGCATATCTTAAAAACACTTAAAAGGTCCTAACAACCCTAAAACCGAGCTCTTAAACACCCGAACCCTCCTGGAACAGCTGCTGGAAAAATTCAGCGAGCCACCCAACTTAAAGCTTATGCACCTACATACTCGAGCTATTCACCAACCTAGACCGCACCACCTACGACCAGCCATGACTCGACCTCACTAAGGTCACTCTAGGACCCTACTAGACCCCATGAACTCACGGATAACCTCCCATGTAAGCAGCAACTCACCACAACCGCTCGTCTTCCCAAAGCGTCTAACCCGTAGCCTATTTCCTACCTTCTCGCACACCGCGCCTAAAGATGGTTCCAGCACGTGTTGAACCCTTTCAAGCCTTGTCTCAGACCCACCAGGATCTGGTCTAAGGCTCGGCTAGGTCCTGGTGTTGCTAGTTACCTCTGCACGCTAAATAACCCAAGAAACGAGCTATCCCCTTGAAGCACTCCTCTCGGCTAATCATCTTGCAACCACCAGCAACAATTCTAAACCCCAAAACACCATCTTGAAACCAAGTACAGCCCTTAAACAACTAAAAACAGCAGCCCCTTGCACCACAGAAAACAAAGCGTGAGTTATAGTTCAGAAAATGGAAAAATGCAGCCAACCCGTTAAATCTTCAAGCATGGAGTTAGATCGAGATTTTCACACACAAAGCAACATTTAACAGCATATATATAATGTATATGATGCAAAAATAAAAGTACGTGGCGTGCCTTATGATGTATCAACTCAAGAGGAATGAAGAGAGGAGCACCGGATAGCCTTTGATGCATGAACCAACAAACATCCGTGGCTTTAAATTGGTGCTACCATTACTTTTCTGAAACCAAGGGTCCTGAATTTTTAATGGGACGTCGGTTGTTGTATAATATAGATGTAGGGTAGTTCTAATATAATAATTGAATTATTAATTAGTAGATAATAGACTTTAATTGTTTAATTAGAAGTAAAAAAATATTTAAGCCCAATAAACTTAAAAATAGGTTCATTTAATTCAAATACACTCCTGAAAAATATTTTGTTTTGGAAAGTTTTTGAAAATATTAACCGAACCTTCAAAAAGTCCCTCGAATCAATAAAATTTGCGTATCGTAAAAATATAAATACATGCAGGTAAAATACCCCAAAAATCTTATATAAAAAAATACACTTAAAAACAACTTATATTAATTAATAAAAATAAATCATGTAATTAAAATAATTTTCTTGAAAATCACCCGGTCTCCGCTCCTTGTTCGTGCGCGAAATGAAACTTAAAAAATCATAGTGCATGAACTTTTATAATTTCATGAATTAAATCATATCATGTAATAATAATGCATAAAATACATAAAATAATTAAACACAATTTAATAAAATAAAAATACATTTTATGCTTTAAAAGAATTTAATAATTTGCATGCATGTGGTTTACGTGGACTTTTCGATTTTCGGGACGTTACACCTTCTCCCCCTTGGGAAGGATCCACAAGAAGAATTTAATTGTTACAATTCTTTATACAAACTCATTTCAACTTATGACATATCGCTTGCATAATTGAAACTCCTAATACATTCTCGATTGTAGGCCACAATCTCACAATCCACATAACGTGTTAATGTCTTTTATGTCAAGACTATAAACACAAAGTTTTAATTTCTGTGTGAAGACTCACTTAACTAAACATTGAAGCACGACTCTTATATATATGAATGAATGATTGAGTTTGATGATTTTTACAGTGTGTATATATCTCAAATGTATATTCACAATTACGTCTGCTCTCATTCTAGCTAGTTTCTTCATGTAGATTGCCCGTAATTTAAATCCCCGTCCAAAGCTTGTGTTTAACTTATATATCACTCTTGGAGGCTTTGCTGGTCACTCTTCGCGAGCCTGATTGATTTTTTGGTCTACTGGCAGTTGGGTTGTCAGCTAGTCTGAACAAAACTGATGAGGTATGCTGGTTTCAGTCTGTTCAGAACTAATATCTTCATCATCATTTATTAGCATAAACTTCAATTCAAACTTTTACTTGTGAATCTTGTAGATCATCGTCTTAGATTCGTAACGCATATTGAATCGTTTCATTTGGATAATCGAGTTAATCAAGCTGACCAAAATACTGCAATTGTTCATGCCCAACTGAT